>NW_012118599.1:12971344-13052614 GCF_000951035.1 Colobus angolensis palliatus
AGCCCCAGTCTGAGGGGAGACATGGCCCTGTCCTCAGGGAGCCCCAGTCTGAGGGAAGACGCGGCCCTGTCCTCAGGGAGCCCCAGTCTGAGGGGGAGACACAGCCCCGTCCTCAGTATGCTCACAGTCAGTAGGGTAGAGCTATCCCTCTGCCTGCACGCACTGTCAAAGCAACATTGAGAATGGTGAGAGGAGAAAGGTTCATGGCTGAGGGCTCCCACATCAGCCCTCTCCAAGTTCCTGACACATTTCTGCCCTGTCAGGGTCAGGGTGAGGTGAGTCCCTGCTCAGACTTGTATAGGCTTGTTTTCACCACTCAGAGCTAATATCAGGAAAGCCTGGAGTTTCTTTCACCTCTTGGAAGATTTTTTGAGGACGAACTGAACCCCATGCCTGGCACAACTAGGTGTGTCACTGGCAGCCAATCAATGATTCCGTCTTCTTTCAGCTGAGCTTACCACCGCCATATGCCTTGATGCATCCCTGTTTTATAGATGAGGAAACTGAGACTCAGAAACTCGAGTGGATGCCCAAATGCCACAGCTACAAAATGACAGAGGTTTATTTCTGCTTGACTTTAAATTGTGCTTTCCTTCAGGCCTGAGCTCAGGAGGTGATGGCCCCTCTGTTTTCATGGGGATGGAGCCCCATCTGGCCCCCCACACCTTGGCTTATACAGGGCTCATGAGTGAAGGTCCAATGGGGAGTGTGCGGATTTGCTGTGGGGTTTCTGTAGGTCTAAGTCTCAGGGCGTTTGGGGAAATGCCTTGTGGATACCTGGGGAGACCTCAGGGAGGAGTGTAGGGCAGGGTAGGGGTGAGGGAGAGAGGAAACTTTACTGGTCACCATTGTGCAGTGAGTGGGGCCTCCTGAAGCAATGAAAGAAACTATCTCAGCAAATAACAACAGGCTTTGTGACCAGGCAGGCTCTGCAAACCCTGATAGGCTCTGCAAACACTGACAGACTCTATACGTGTTGACAGGTCCCACAATGGCAATAGAGGTGAGGGGAAAACACTGGTGCAGAGGCACTAAGGGAATTTTCCACTCACCTTCGAAGTCAGGGCAGGTGCTTGGTTCCCATCAGTGGCTCTGCCTTCGTGAGAGAGTCCTGGAGGCGGGCAGCCTAGCCCTCTTCTCTCCTCTCGCAGCTCTCTCCATCGCCTTCTCTGTCTGGTGCCCTCCTCCTTAGCAGGCCACAGAGGTGTCAGGGCAGAAGACTATGATGGGGGAGTCCACAGAGAATCCCATGGGGAGCAAGCATGGGGCGGGGGCAGGTGAGGACACCCCAGGAGGTGGGAGTCTGGCCAGCTGGGGAATGGGGCGGTTCTGGTTGCAGGTGGCCATGAAGCAGGCTGGAAGCTCCGCCTGCCCCAGCCCGTGGGCCTTTCTGAGCTCCAGAAAGTCTCAGCGCTTGTTTCTCAGCCTTGGGATTAGAGGAGGGAGTGGTGGGAGCAGCAAACTTTTCCGAATGGAAAATGATGAAATCTTCCTGGAAAGCTGACTTTCCCAAGCTCTGGTGGATACAGCTGACGAGGAGAAACCTGAGCCCTGTGGGCAGGCAGGGGGTCCAGTGGCAGGGGATCGGAGGCGCCTGTCTATGACACAGTCCTGGGAAGCCACCCCAGAGCCGTGGAGAGCGTGCTGCCCATGTCCAGCCCTGGTGGGGCGGGGAAGTGGGCAGTTACGCTTCAGCCGGTGGCCCCATACAGTCTACACTAAGCTCTGCAGTGAGAATGGAAACAAAGTCAGTTTCTCTTCTGCCTCAGCTCCCATATCCCTCTGGGTGAAGGCAAAGTCCTAAATATGGCCTCCAAGGCCCCAGCGATCCCACCCTACCACCACTCTAGCCTCCTTACTCTGCTCCAGCCTCCTATTCCTCAGATGCACTGGGCACACTGCTGCCTCAGGGTCTTTGCACTACCTGTTCCCTCTGCATGGATGCTTTTCATTCAGATAGCCATACGGTCACCCCTCACTTCCTTGAGGTCTTTGTTTGAATATCACCTTCTCAGTGAGGTCTTTCCTCACTACCCTATTGAATACTCCACCTGCCTTCCCCATCCCACCCCAGGGCCCCTCTTCTGTATTACCCTGCTTTATTTTTCTCCAAATCCCTAATGTATTTGCAGTGGGTTGAATGGTGGTCCCTCAAAATGTCCATGTTCTAACCCCTAGAACCTGTGCATATGGCCATAGCGAGTTGAATAGTGTCTCCCTCCAAGCTTCATGTCCACCAGGAACCTCACAATGTGACCCTATTTGGAAATAGTGTCTTTGAGGATATAATAAAGTATCTCAAGATGAGGCTCTCTTGATTTGGAGTGGGCCCTAAGTCCAATAACTCATGTCCTTATGAGAAGAGGAAACACAGAGAGACAGAGGGAAGAAGGCCCCCTGAAGATGGAGGCAGAGATAGCAGTGAGGCTCAGATGTCTGCCCTCCAGAACTGTGAGAGAACACATTTCTGTTGGGTTTAAGCCACCAAGTGGGTGATTTGTTACGGCAGCCACAGAACTCTGTAATTTACTCATTTATTTGGTTTATTGTCTACAAACACACTCCCTCCCACCCTCTCATGAATCTCAGCTCCAAGAGGATAGCGTTTTTTTTCTTTTGCTCACTTGATATATCCTCTGTGACGAGCACAGTGCCTGTTATCTTATGGGTGCTGAATAAATATTTGTCAAGTGGCCGAGTGAATACATTAGATGAAAGCAGACAGGAGGGGTGGGTCCTCAGGGAACTGACTTGGCTGTCCAACATCTGGGTCTGTTGAATGCAGCTCAGTGTGGTGGTAACTTGGCACCTGTGCAGGAGACCACCTGGAAGAGGAGAGGGAGACCTGGGGTCCCTTAGGACCAGCCTCCCCAGGACAGGTGGCCTCAGTTAATCTGTCACAGCCTTACCTGTGGATAGGTGAACATGGAGAGCTAAGTGGAGCCTGCCTTGTGTCCACATTCAGGCTCTGCTCAAGCCTTTGTGGGATGGGCCTCTGCATGGAAGGGGCACCCTCTCCCCACATCCCATAGCCAAAGCCCATCCCTAGATCAAATTCAGATGCTTCAACAGTTGGTATGAAGAGGGACCTAATTCTTCCCCACCTCCCTGTGCAGCTCCAGTCCCAGCCCTTCCCACCCCCAGGCCAGGCCTCCAGGGTCAATGTGAGCAGAGGGACTCAGGAAGGTCATGGTTTGGGGGCTAAGGGCAGAGAGCCCCAGGGGGAGGAACGGGGACTTCATCCATCTTTAAGTTTCTAGGTCTCGGTCAGGCAATCTGGCTCTGTCCTGACTCTCCTGGTCCACGGTGGGTGAGAGGTGTCCACAGAGTCTTTGCTACTCCTATTGCCAAGAGCTGGTTTGTATTTTCCCTCTCCTTGAATCTGGCTTGGCCTTATGACTTGCTTTGAAAAAATGCAATGATGCTGTGCCAGTTCCAGGCTCAGCCCTAGAGAGGACTGACTGCCTTCCCTCCCTGTCTCCTCTTCCCCCAAGTCAGGAACCATGCCGCAGCGAAGTCCAGCCTATTCTGCTGAAGAGAGAGACTCTGGAGGATCAGGCACTAAGAGGAGGTGCACGGAGGCCGGTTGACAGCATGAAGGCCTCGGAGTTGCCAATGAGGCCACCTTGGACCTTCCAGCTGAATGCAGCAGATTAAGTGGCCTAATCCCAGCTTAGATTTGCAGAACAGCCAGGACAACCACCAGAATTGTGAGAAATTAAACCATTATTGTTTTAAAGCACTACGTTTAGAAATGGTTTGTTTTGCAGCTATAGAAAACTTGGAGGGCTATATCTCAGAGGCCTTGTGATGCCAACACTGTGGGATGTCTGAGAGCTTACCTAGAAGCTGGTTCCCCAGCAGGTGTGGAGCAACACACATCTCAGACACTGTAAGCACAAGGTCTTGAGCTGCAGAGATTCACTGATTCTAGAATTTTGACACCCAGGGAGACCATGCCCAGCCCCTTCTCAGCTGCTCTCCCATCACCTCCCATCAGAAAGTTTTCCTCCAAACTTTCCAGCCTCCAACGAGCTTCCACTATGGCTCATGGAACCAAGAGCCTGGGCAGAGGGTAGGGGCAGAACCAGCAAGCTTTGTCTGGGGCAGCTGACAGTCTCCTCTCTCTCATCAAGGTCAGCTGAATGAAGAGGCTGCTGGTGAAACATCCTGTTCCAGATGCTGCCCAGAGATGTCAGGAGATGTCATGACCATGCAGGGCAGCCAGGCCTGGGCTGCGGGAGCCATAACGAGGGCGGCAGATGCTCGTGTCCTGCTCTGGAATGGTCTGGTGTTCAGCCTTCTGCAGGGGACAGAGAAGGCTATGAGGTATCAATACTGGAGAGAATAATGCTGATTCAAGCTCCATTGCAGAGGACAATGGCCTTTCCCAAGTTTGCTGGTTTGGTGTTCCTGTGGCCTGGGCTATCTTGAAGGGCTGGGGAGGCTGGACAGTGTAGGCTTGAGCCTGACCTCTTGATACCATGTTCACCCTGCTGTTCTGGCAACTGGCCTGGTGGTTGTTCAGGGAAGGACCTTCTCACTGTGACCCATGTCCTCAGGGCAGAGTCTGTGCTGTGAAAGACATGACCCTGGAGGTCCCTTTTCCAAATCTCAGTTGCAGGGTTTCCCAAGAACAATGCCCAGCCGGCCCATGGGTGGTTACACAAGTCCATGTGTGTGGGTTACCTTTGCCCTCTGGGGACTAAGTCTCCTTGGCTCCTTCTGGGGGCTTCTGCGCCTTGGGACACTGCTGTGAATGTTGGCAACAGCTCTGACCTCCCTTGCAAGTGATCCTCCTGCCACTCCCTTCCCCACCCAGAAGCCCACCAGGGCCATCATAGCCGTGGGGAAGCCAGGTATGGGCAGCTATGCCCCAAGAGGAGTCTTGCACATGTCTTTGTCTCCAGGGCAGGGGTGTCCTGGCTGAAAATCTCCCTTCCCTAATGCAGAGGGGAGAGTGTTTCATAGGTTACCATCTGCCCCTCAGGGCAACCCTTCTGGCTGGCCCCACCTGCCTGGAGCCAAATCCCCAAGTTCCGGCTCAATGAGGAATTCTCCACACAACCTAACCAACTCACTGTCCCCTCTCCCATAAAGAAGACTAGAAACTTCTTCAGGTCTAGCTCTCCCAGCTCTGCTATCCTGGGGCTCTCTGTAGGTACCTCCCTGCATCCTTCCTTCTTCCTCTCTCCCCTTGGGTAAGTTAAGGAACGTCTCTGAGCCCCTATATCCTTGTCTATTAAATGGGATCATAAGACCCACTTTGGAGGGCAGAAGGTTGTGAGTTTTGTTGTTTATTTTTTTAATTTTTATTTTTAGAATCAGGGTCTTGCTCTGTAGTGGTGTCATCATAGATCATAGCTCACTGCAACCTCAAACTCTTGGGCTCAAGTGATCCTCCTGCCTAAGCAAGTAGCTGAGACTATAGGTACACACTACCATGCCTGGCTAATTTTAATTTTTTTAGAGACAGGGTCTCACTATGTTGCTTAGGCTGGTCTCGAACTCCTGGCCTTAAGTAATCTTTCCATCTTGGCCTCCCAGAGTGTGGGATTACAGGCGTGAACCACTCTCCCAGCCTCATAGTAAGGATTAAGTGAGGAGGTAGGAAGGAGGTATGGAGGGAGCATCTATCTAAGGGCCTGAGCAGAGGGAACTCACAGCTGAAAAAGGACCATACCTGCTAAGGCCTCAAGTGGCAGGCTGCCCGGATGTCCGTTCTGAGCCTGCATCCCCATTCTGTGCCCATGCTGTGTCTGTTCTGGGCCTTGCCTGTCTGTCCTCTGCACCTAACCTGTGGACCCATGAGAGGTGTGTGTTTGGCCTGCACGTGATGTGCAGTGGGGGGACACAGCATGAAGGCTGTGCCGACGACCCTGGGTAAACATCCTTTTTTACTGCAACATGAGCACAGATGGTTCTCCCTTGTACAGTGGACAATGGCTACCTTGTGTGAGTGAGAAGGAAAAGTGGGTACTTGTAATTGCTGATTTGGGCTGGGTCCCAAACAGTCTTGGAAAGGGCCAAGCAACAGGGGGCCTGGAAAGCCAGTGCCAATGTCTGGGGGTGGATGGGCATGCAGGAGGGGGCTGGGGTGCAGCCCAGGAAAAAGTGGAGATAAGACATCGAGCAGGGAGAAAGCGGAGGAGCCCACATGAGCTGCTTGAGAAATGAACTAAGGTTGGCTGGGCAGGAAAGAAATGTGTGCGGAGAGACGGCTCAGCAGGGCTGGGAGCAGGGAGGCTCTTCAGGGAGAGGTCTGGCTGCAGTTTCAGGCTGGATGGCCTTTGCTTCCTTCTGGCTCCTGGCCCCCTGGCTAGGCAAGCACTTAAGGAGAGAAGGCAGACTGGTCCTCAAGCTGGACGAAGCAGAGCAGAGCTCTGAAACCTTGCTAGGTACTTGGAATTTGCCGACTCCCACGATGACGTCCCACCTCCGAGCTTTCTCTGACTCTAGGAAAATATTTTTCTTTTTTTTTTGAGACGGAGTCTCGCTGTCACCCAGGCTGGAGTGCAGTGGCCGGATCTCAGCTCACTGCAACCTCCGCCTCCCGGGTTCACGCCATTCTCCTGCCTCAGCCTCCCGAGTCGCTGGGACTATAGGCGCCCACCACGTCGCCCGGCTAGTTTTTTGTATTTTTTAGTAGAGACGGAGTTCCACCATGTTAGCCAGGATGGTCTCGATCTCCTGACCTCGTGATCCGCCCGTCTCGGCCTCCCAAAGTGCTGGGATTACAGGCTTGAGCCACCGCGTCCGGCCGGAAAATATTTTTCATACTCTGAAAAGCCGGCCTTGTAACATGCTGCTGATGCTGCTGATGGCTTGGTGAAGGCACAAAGATAGGACCTTTACTGGACACTTTGGTCCAAATTTCTCTGTGCCCATTGCTTACTCTGGCCTCGGCTTTAGAGGCCAGCTCCGTGCAGGCTTCTTGGGCTCTGCAAAGGTGCAATTGAATGGCACTTTGCCTTGGCCTAGAACCTCCTACTTCCTGCCAGAGACTTCTCAGATGTCCTATGGGTGGACACCTGTGGAACTGCTTAGCGCTTAAGTATGTGCACCCCAGAAGTGACTCCCCTGGCGTCACCTTTGTGCAATGGGGGATACAGAAGCCAAAGGATCCCTTTTTGCCCTTCTGGGTGGACAGTTTTGAAACACATTTCATAAGTCTCTTAAATAGATCTCTGTGGGGTCAGCACCCATCACCCACAGGGGTGGTCAACTAGATAACAGATCCTTGTATTGGTTGCTACCCTGTTCACTTTTCCCCACCATCATCTTTGATCCTGTTCCTGGGATCACTTCTCAAATCAGCTTAGTTGCCCCTGAGACCAAAGCTCTCATACGTTCCACTTAACCAGGCTAAGACAGAGGCCTCTGTTCTAAAAGAGTCCAATTCTGGGGGGCCGGGGTGGGAGGTGAGTAGGAACCTGGGCTATGGAAGGAAGCCCTCTATCCTTCCAGGATTAAAGCACAGGTCTAGGCTGGCCCCCTTCCTGCACAAAAACCTAAACTAGTGATGACCTGATATTTGCCTCAATTGGCCTGCGCAGACTCTACCAGATGTGAGCACTTCCCCAAACCTTGACGCCTGAGGGTGTACCTCGAAGCTGGTGCTCCAAATAATTAGCATATTTTACCCCGGGTAACTTGTGCAAGCCCATCCTCTCACTCATAGGACCCACCCAGCCTTGCTCATTCCCTGATGCATAACTTCGGGAGCAGAGACTCGCCTCCTCCGATTCTTCCTGCAGGTAGTACAAGCTCAGAGATTGTTCTACTCTGGGCTCATGCAGGAGCGAAGAGCCCATGCAGACACCCCCTGTGGACACCACCGCAGACAGGGCTTCTTAGACAGTCCTGCTTTCCTCTTCTGATGCTATCACGAAACCAGGCTCAGTTAGCTTATAGCCAGGACCCAGGGACACAGAAGGGTGGGAAGCTAGATTGACCAGGGACCATAGCCTGAACCCACTACAGGGATAGCCGTGAATCTTTCTGACCTTTGGGGTATGAGGAAGTGCTGGTTCCCCCTGTCCTTCATACTGACTCTCAGGCTGGCACTCAGTCATCAGCACCTCCTCCTTCTCCAGAAGCATCAATTTCTTGCAAGCCCAGCTTCTGGCTGGAGCCTGAGAGGAAGCCTTGGCCTTCAGCCTCATCATCTCCATTCTGAGTTCTTCCTACTCTTCTGTGTAACTTGCTCTACACACTCCCCACACTAAGTGCCCCAATGCCTGTGCTTCTCAAGGCGTGTTGAGGGAATGAGGAAAGAGAAGATGAGGACAGAGGGAAGGCCTGCCTGGGAGGTATGTGTGTGGGGGAGATGTGGGCTCTACCTTCTGTAAAGCCACAGAAACTCAGGTGGGAGGACCTCAGAGATGAACAGGCTGAGCCCTCCCTGCTGCTGTGAGGCTCACTCATGCCCTTCCCAAGGCATTGCATCCATTTGCAGAGGCCTGGAGCAAGGGAAGCCCTTGCTATCCACCCTGGGTCTGTCTCCCTGTGAGCCCCTTCCAATTGTGCCTCTGGAGACAATGGCTGACCCCCAAGGGTTTGAAGAAAGTGTCTTAATTTTACATGTCCATTTGACTGGATTAAGAAGTACCTAGAAATCTGTGAGGCATTATTCTTGGGTGTGTCTCTGAGGGTGTTTCCAGAGGAGATGATCATGTAAGTCTGAGTGGACTAGGCAGGGAAGATCAGCCTTCAATGCAGGCCCTCCCATTCAGCCTTGGGCAGGGTTCTCCCTGGCCACCCTCTTAGCTCCTTCTGCCCTCTCACACTTTCTAACCAGATGTCACTTTCTCCACCCTCTTGCACTTTCTAACCGGATCTAATCAGATGTCAGCCTCTTATCTCACTGAGTGTGCATCCCCCCCTCCCCTCAGCTATGTGAGGAGACTTTGGCCCATGAGGGATCAGGGACTCAATCAGGGTCTCCCTCGAGGCCTGGCAGGGCAGGGACCAGCCTATGATTGCGTTTCACTTCCCACTCTGCTAACTTGTCACCACACTCGCTGTCATCGCGTGCTCTGCTGCGGTTTAGGCTGGAGGGGTTTCCAGAACAGCAGATTCTGAGTGCACAGTGAGATGAGATATCGTTGGGACCAAAGTCCTGCCCATAACCGCAAGTGAGCCGTGCCTGTGGTCAGCACACTTCCTCAGAGCCAGCTCTTGATATTGAAACTTGAGTCTGGGAGGAGCGGCTTGCGTGCTCTTGATGCTTCCCTGGGGGATGGCTGGGGTTTGTGGTCCCAGATTTGGGTGTCTGGGGCAGACAACATTTGGATGGATCTGATGAAAGCAGCAGTTTGGGGGTGAGTGCAGTTAAGGGTAGGCTCCTAGCAAGAAGCTTTATTAATCTTTTGGATCTCCTATGGCAAAGAAACCAAATCCTTCCCCTTTAGTTTATTTAGGCAGAAATGGACTCTGAGAGGTAAATGACTGAACCAGGAGACTTACACAAGAATGTTCAGAGTAGCACTGTTCACTACAGCAGAAACCTGGAAACTGTCCAAATGCCCATGAGGAGCAGGTGGATGGTTGAGCTGTGGGGATGTGGTCACACAGTGAAATGTTACACAGGAGTCAAAATGAATGACCTACTCTAATATGGAGCAATACAGGTGAAGGTTGGCAACAGAAAATTGAGATGAAAAAGTCCCAAGAGATTACGTACTACGTGCTACCCTTTTTACAAAATTAAAAACCGTTACAATTTAAAAAATAATTTTATGCCATTAAACTTCATAAAGCAAGGGAATAATGAACACAGGACTCATACGACAATTTCTGCAGTTGTGGGACAGGGGACAGGAAGTGGGGCAGTGGTTAGATGTGGGTTATTGTCAAGGACTAGTTACTTTGGGTGGTGGGTGCTTATTGCATTAGTAAAACCAACTAACGAACCAACATAAATAAAAGTGGGCTGTGCATGGATCATTAATAAAACTGTCATAGACCAAGGGTTCTGTAATCCTGACATCCAAACTAAGATAAAGCAAAATAAAACAAAAGGCATAAACAAAAAGGCTCAAGCCTCCCAAGAGGAGAAGGCATTGGGAGACAGATGAGTAGTGGAGAGCAATAGCTCAGCAGCCCAGGAGTTGTGTGAGTTCCCACCCTGGGTTCCTAGGAAAGGCTTCCATATTAATTTTCTATTGCTGTGTAACAAATTACCACGAGTTTGTTCTCTGCTCACGGTCTCGCCAGGCTTAAGTCAAGGTGTTGGCTGGACTGTGATTTCATATGAGGCTTGAGGTTCTCTTCCAAGTTCCTTGTGGGACTGAGGGCCTCAACTAATACAGGACATTGCTGTTCTCTATCATGTGACCCTCTCCATAACATGGCAGTTAGCTTCTTCAAGGCCAATAGAAGAGCAGCTCTGCTGCTTTGAATCCCTCTGACTTTTCCACCTGTATCCTCTAGACTCTCATTTAAAAGGTCTGACCTGATTAGGTCAGACCCATCTGGGAAAATCTCCTTTGTGATAACTTTAGAGTCAACTGATTAGGGACCTTAATTACATCTGCAAAACTCCTCCACCTTTGCTCTATAATGTGAATGAATCGCAGGAATGATATCTCATCATATTCATAGATCCTTTTTCCACACTCAAGGAAAGGGAATTTTATAGGATGTGTACACCAGGAAGTGAGAACCTTGAGGAATATCTTAGAATAATGTTCACTATACCTCCCTTCCAAGCCTCAGTTTTCTCCTCCATGAAGTAAGAAGTATAATCTCTATCCTGTAGGAATTGTGGGTAGATTAAATGAAATGACAAATGCAAAAGTGCTGTTATTCCCTCAGAGATATTTAGTGGGGACCAACTGCATGCCAGGCAGGCCCTCTGGGAGCTCAGGAAATGCAGTGGTATGTAATACAGACACGGTCCCTGCCTCATGGGGCTGGTAGTCTAGTGGAGGAGACAAGTATGATGTGCAGGATCTGTATGCTGAAAACTACAAAATGCTGTTGCAATAAATGATGAAGACCTAAATAAATGGAAAGGTATACCATGTTTATGGACAGAAGATTCAACATAAAGATGTCAATTTCCCAAAGTGGACTATAGATTTAACACAATGCCAATCAAAATTCCAGCAGGACTTTTTTTTGTTAGATATTAACAAGCAGATTCTAAAATTTTATGAAAGGACAGAGGAACTAGAATAGCTAAAACAATTTTAGGGAGAAAAAGAATAAAGTGTGAGGAGTCATACTACCCAATCTCCTTTCTTTTTATTCTTCTTTTTTTTGGAGGGGGATTGTTTTGTCTTTTGAGATGAGGTCTCTCTATGTTGCTCAGGCATGTCTCAAACTCCTACGCTCAAGCAATCCTCTTGCTTCAGCCTCCTGAGTAGCTGGGATTACAGATGCACACCACCATGCCCAGTTTATACTACCTAATTTTAGGACTTAGTTCAAAACTACAGTAGTCATCAAGAGAGTGTGAAATTCGCAAAAAGATGAATATACAGATCAGTAAAACAGAACAGAAGGTTCAGAAATTGATCTACACAAATATGAATAATATGTACAAAGGCAATTCAATGGAGAAAAAATAATCTTTTCAACAAATAAATTTGGAACAATTAGTCATTCATAAACAAAGAAAAACCTTTGACCTAAATACAAAGATTAACCCCAAATGAATCATAGATCAAAATGTAAAATGTAAACTATGAAATTGTTAGAAGACAACATATATGAAAATCTTTATGACCTGGGGGTGGGTGAAGAACTCTAAAATGATACCAAGAGCATGATTCATCCGTGAAGGAAATATTCACAAACCAAACTGCATCAAAATTAAAACCTTTTGCTCTGTCAAAGAAAGACACTGTCAAGAAAATGAAGAGACAAAGTACAGACTGGGAAAAAAATATTTGCAAACCACATATCTGACAAAGGACTTGTATCCAGAATATACAAAGGACTCTCAAAACTCAACAGCAAGAAAACAAGCCACCTCATTAAAAAAAAAAAAAAAATGGGTAAAGGACTTGTACAATACTTCACTAAAGAGGATATAAAAATAACAAATGAACCCATGAAAAGATATTCAACATTACTAACGCTCAGGGAAAGTGAACTGAATCCATTATGAGATACCTCTATATACCTGTTAGACTAGCACATTAAAAAATGTAAAACCAAGAGCTGACAAGAACACAGAGAAGCTGGAACTCTCAAACATTGCTGGTGGGAGTGTAAAATGGTACAGACACTTTGTAAAATGGTTCATCACTTCCTTGTAAAGTTAAATCTTTGAGTGTACACTTACCATGTGACTCAGTAATCCCACTCCTGATGTATTTACCTTAGAGCAATGAAAACTTCTCTTCACATCAAAACCTGTACCTGAATATTCATAGCAACTTTATTTGTAACAGCCCAAATCTGCAAACAGCTCAAATGTCCTTCAATGGGTTAACAATTAAATACCACTGTACAGTACAAAGGAACAATATTGATGAATGCAACAATATTTGGATGAATCTCAAAAACTTTCATACTAAATGAGAGAAGCCAGTCAAGAGGTCACACACTGTAATTTCATTTACTTGACACTCTCAAAAAGACAAAACTATGGTGATGGAAAACATATTAGTATTTGCCAGGGCTATGGGTGGGGTGAGGGTATAACTATAAAACAACAGCGTGAGTGCGTTTTTAGGGGATGATGGAGTTTTTCTGTATCCTGATGGTGGTGGAGGATACACACAGATACACATGTTCAAATTCATAGGACTGTATACCAGAAGAAAAACAGTAAATTTTACTGTATGATAATTTTAAAAACCCAATAGTGTGGGCAAAAGTTCTAAGAGAGAGATGCTTGGCTCTTGGAGAACAGACTCATTTCAGAGAGATTATTCTTGTACTGTGAAAAAGTTAGCACCATGCATAGAACTTCATAAATGCTCAATAAATCAGTTACAATAAAGAGGTTAATAGATTCTGAACTCAGTGAGTCTAGAAAGTGATGTCGCCAAGAAACGAGGCACTAGATTCTGCTGGGAAGTAGATTCCTGAAGTCAAAGCAGGGTGCCAGAAGATGCTCATAGCTAGCTGGGAGGTAGAAGTGCCCCCAGAGGGAGAGATAGCACGTGGCCCGCAGGCCTGGAGAGCTAATTCCAGACTTTTTTCCATTGTCAGACCTTGCTCAGAGCTGCCCAGGAGGCTGAGTCTTCACGGGTGAAGGAGGAAGTGGCAGGCTCTGAAGGAGCTCTGCTCACTCCTGCTTACCTCCCAGGTGGCCCATAGCCATGACCTACTTTTCCTACCTGTTGGTGCCGGTGAGTTCCCCTGCCCATAGCTATTTTTATCCAGTGGGATTCCCAGCTATTTTTACCAGCCTGGCCTTGATCGTGGTATTGGGGTTCTTGCCCTGTGGGAGACCCTGATGGACATTCCCTCCCCTACCTCCCATGAAGAACCAATTGGTCTTCCCACAGCTGTCCCAGCCAGAGGAGATACCCTCAGGGATCTGTCCTACTGCAAAACCTGCAAGGGCTCACCATTGTCTACAGAATAAAGCTTGAACTCTTTTACTCGTACATTCAGAGCTCTCCCTGACTTGGAGGCCAGCTTCCCTTCAGTGTCATGTCTCTCCACAGCTGATGCCGGAGGAGCCAGCCAGCCCAGGCTCCTTGCCAGTTGCCGACAAGGCCTCTTGATTTCCTGCTTGTGTGCATGCTGTCGGGAATGTCCTTTCCCTTTCCACTTCCACTGGGCAAAACTGACTAATGCCACCCCTCCGCCCCAAGGAGCCCTCCTTGATTCCTCGCCTGCTAGAGAACTATACTACCTAATTTTAAGACTTAGTATAAAACTACAGTAGTCCTGGGACCTCTCTGCTCCCTCTGCCTCAGAGGATGGCCAGCTATGGATATGTTCTTGGCACCGGCTCTTGCCCATCTTTGGCCCTGCACCCTGCGCAGGAAGTATATGAGTAGAATGCTGTGGCCTCTCCTACATCTTCCAAGCTGCTTTCTTTCCCCAAGGCAGGGTGGAGTTCTCTGCCATCTTCAGGCTGCCAGACTCTCCTTCTCTGTGAATCAGCAAACCTTTTTCAGGACCAGCAGTGGGCTCAGCACTTTTTTGAGTGCTTTGCGGAGGGTGTGAGGAAGGATGTCAGAGAAGCCACACTTGGCATAAGGGAACCTGGGCAGGCAGACCTGAAGTTCCAGGGACTACTCATGTGGTAGGCGGTACCCAGGGACCCCAGAGGTGCTCTCCCACCTCCCCCCAATCACTGACTGCCTCATCTTCTCCCTCTTCCTGGAGAGCTGTGCCCCTTCCTCATGGCCTGCCTGCCATGCTGTCCTCATCTCACAGCCCAGCCTGGTTCCTGCCCTCTGCTGTCGCTGCTAGAACCTCCTGGGCACCAAATCCGGAGGGTCCAGGTTGAGTTTCTATCTCCTTGGCCTGCTCAAAACCTCCCCATGCTGACCTCCCACATTACTAGGATGCCCATCCTCCTGGGTCTCTTTTTTTGTTTTCTTGAAGGGCTCCCTACCCTCTGGGTCCCTGGGAGGTTGGGAGTCCTCAGGGTAAGAAGGGGGCTGCTTCTCTTCTCCCAGGACCCACTCAAGGTCTCAACCATCAACACTGGCCCTCAAATCCATTCCTCTATCTCAGGTTTTCCTTCCTGAACTCCAGATCCCTGAAGTTCTCACGGGCTCCTAAAAAGTAACATGATCTAAACCCAAGTCATCACTTTCTCTAGCGGCCTCTCCTCAGCTCCACCCCAGCCAACAGCACCCTGTGGATCCACATTGCAGTTTGGGGCCTTCTCCGTCTCTCTGCTGACTTAGCTTCTTACACAAAGCAGGCCAGGCCTTCTTCTTCTCCATTACCGCCACCACTTCCTGCCCAGCTCCTGTCTCCTGCCTTTCCCATTCCCATTCATTCTCATTCAGCAGCCCCAGGGAGCTTCTCAAAGTACAAACCTGGGCCAGGTGTGGTGGCTCAGGCCTGTAATCCCAACTACTCTGGAGGCTGAGGTGGGAGGACTGCTTGAGCCTGGGAGGTTGAGGCTGCAGTGAGCTATGATCGCACCACTGCACTCTAACGTGGGCGACAGAGTGAGACCCTGTCTCAAAAGAAAAGAAAAGAAAAGAATAAGAAAGTACAAGCCTGGCATGACCCTCCTGAAAATCTGTTGTTTGCAGAAGCAAGTCCACGTGTCTTTTGGAAGGAGGCCAGGTATGCGCAGTGCCGGTGAAGCCAGGCTGCTGGCTCTGTGACTTGGGCAAGTTCCTCTCCCCTCTTGAGTCTTCTTTTCCTTCTTTGTAAGGTCTGTCTGCCTCCTGGGGCAGTTCTGAGAACCATATGAGATAACACGCATGATGGGTCTAGAACCGTGCTGGCCTGCAGGGGTGCTATAACAGGGGTGTTAGTGTTACTAGCTGCTTCTTCTCCCAAGCTCCCTGTGACTTCAACTCTTGCCTTGTTCCCATACGATAATGCAGCCAAACCTTTGTGCCTCTACACCTCTGACTTTACTCTTCTTTCTGCAGGATATACCCACTACCACAGGCCTAGCTCACCTACAACTTTTCCTACTTCAAGGCCCAGCATGAGTTTCGGCTCTCTGTAGCACCACTGACTCCTTGTGGTTCTAGCGTCTAGCACTCTACCAGGCCTCAGCCCCTGAGAGGCAGAGCAGGAAGCTGTCAGGACACGCCATCAGTTGCAGAGACCTCAGGCCTTAGGACAGGGTGTGACCTAGAAGGGAGCTTCCAGCTTGAGACCCTGGTGTGGGAGCGCTGTCCATACATGTCTCCCCAGTGGACTCAGGTCACAAAGTGTCCACGAAGGAGGGATGGGTCCCCTTCGTGGGAGAAGTGCTCTCTCCCTGGTGTCAAGAGAAGTTGCCGGTGTCAAGAGAAGTTGCCAGCGCCAATAGACCAGGCCCTACAGGGAGCTCACTCAGACACCAAGGACCAGGCCAGGCCCCTTCATGGGGCTGTCCTGTTCTTCCAAGACAGCTTCAGGGATGTCAGGAACAAGGAGGCAGCTGTGGGTGGAACACATACCTGCCGATGGACAAGGAAGCTCTCACATGGGAGTGTGGGAGAAAGGGAGAACTTTCCTGGAACTCTAGGCTGGAAGTAGCAGGAGGAGGGTAGCGGGAGGATGAGAGGGACAAATCTGAATGATCCTCAGCGATGACCTCGCCCTGCCTGGTGTTCCCAAGGTCTCTGGAGCTGCACTGTCCCATACAGCAGCCACTATCCCCATGTAGCTACTCAAATTAAAATGAAGTAAAAGTAAAATCCAGTTTCTTGGTCACATAAGTCATATGACAAATGCTCAAAAGCCGCACGGGGCTCGTGGCTGCCACACTGCATAGCACAGATACAGAAGGACTCCTTCATCACAGAGAGTTCTAGCTTGATTGTTCTAGAACCTGGCTGCTCCGATTCAAACCATCACCCTGCTACTGCTAAATTTGGGCAAATTACTGGACTTCTCTGTGCCTTGGTTTCCCCTTCTCTAAATGGGGATCATGACAGTTATTGACAAGGTTAAATGAGTTAAATACATGTAAAGTACTTAAAACAGCATCTGGGACATGGAACAGGAATTGTGAATCTGCTGGTAAAGAAAGACACAGCTATACCAAGGCATTAAAAAGATGTTACTGACTTTTTGGAAGGGCATATAAAATTGTTATATACAGGAAAAAGCCACCCACACAGCCGACCCTCAGTTGTCCATGTCACTGTGCCATTAGAAGCCTGTGCGTGCCTCGTTTGCTAGGATAGCATCATCACCTCCCTTCCGCAGAGGAGGCAAAGGACCTGCTCAAGACCAGCAAGGTTTGAGAAGGGAACCAGCTCTCTGGCTCCAGGCCCAGAGCTTACCTCCACTGCCTTAGGTGGGGCCCATGACTCCCTATTTCCTTAAACGTGCCCCACAGGCACCCCTCCTTTGATGACGTATGTTACTGCCTTATCTCACCCACCATTAGGAAGTCCTTTCTCATGTCTGATCTGAGTCCCACCGCTTGTGGTGCAACCCCTATATCTAAGGCTGCCCCCATGGAGATAGCGCAGGGCCAGAGGGAGCAGTGGGTAGGGAGAGGGGAAAGGGCTTCTGTATGAGTATGATCTAGTTCCGGAAACTACTCTCACTGAGGAAGTCAGTTCATCCTGATATTTAACCTCAGCCCTATCATGGGTCAAGCCTGTTCTTCTTGCCTATCCTTGGAGGACATGGGGCATTTACTGCAGGGCTTCCATATCTGCCCTGCAGAGATAGGAATCAAGTCCTTGTGCTTCCTGACTTGATTCTTGGCAAGGAGACTCCAGGGTTACATATAAGGTAGACTCGGTGCTAGCCCAAGCAAAAAGGCACATCTCAACCCTGACTATCCAGGGAAGGCTAGTATTCCAGCAAATCCTGTACGGGCTATGCTGCCCATTGTATAGATGGGGAAACTGAGTCCCTGGCAAAAGAGGAGCTTTCCCCCAGGCACACAGCCGGGAAGACTGTGTTCATTGCAGTCCTCTCCCCAGTCTATCCAGGTCGCAGGAAAGCACTGGCAGTTTGCAGGATCCCTGAGCCTGAGTCATAGGTGCAGAAAAAGCAGCTGATTGACTGTCCTTTATAACTTCAAAGCAAGTAGCATCATCCTTGTCTCCTTAAGATCCAACATGGGAGTTTAAGAGAGAAGTCAGAAAGAACCTGCTGACAGTAGGAAGTGAGGAGGACTGTGGAATTCACTTTTCTGAGGGCATTTTAACCAACAGATACACAAGCAAGTCTGCCTAGTCCAGCAGTTCACGTTGTCTGCTGTATCAGAGGATGAAATTTCTTTAACTCAAACTGACATTTTCAAAAGGCTTGTGGGGGAGGGTGCTGTGGACTAGCCACCTTTGTACCATGCTTTGACTGGTCTGGCCTGAGAGAGAAGCAGTGGTGCCCGTCCCTACTCTTGCTCCCAGCCTTGTCTGCTCCCTGCCTTGCTCCCCTGCCCACCCTGGCTGCCTCCGGTCTCCCGTGATTGAAATCTCCCTGCTGGTCTCACAGCTGACCTTCCCGCCTTTAATTCAATCAGGAATCACAAGCCCTTTTAATTTAGGAAATAAAAGGCTGGCTGCTGAGCGGGCTGCACCTGATTGACGGGGCTGCCAGCATGGTCAGGCTGGCCTGGAGAGGGGGCATAGACCCATGACCTCAGCTGGCCTCTCTGGGGTAGGAATGCTCCCCCAAGCCTGGGGAACAAAGGAGGACCACCCCCCTCCCGATTCCCAGGAGAGGAGGGGCCAAGGCCACATGGTAGGGGGTGGCTGCTGGCTGGTCCAGAGAAGCTGGAGAATGTCAAGCTTTCACTGCAGCCTGAGGGACTTGGGGTAGACATGAGGGAGGACTTTCCAACTGACTAATTCCTCTGTTCTTGTTACATGATTCTGGGTTGATGCTCCAAAGCATTGCAACAACACATTTTTATTTTCCAAAAAAAGTAGAAGAGGTGCCAGAGGAATCAATGCTAGCTTTTCTGGACTTTGGTTTCTCAGCCATATATAAAGGTAGACAGGGACCCAGCCACCGGGCTGTTGTCAAGAGCATTAAATGAGTTAATGAAAGCTCACTGGCACATAATAATCTCTCATTAAATTATAGCTAATAATAATCTTAATAATATTATTCTTATAGAGGCATACAGAGGTCTCCACTTCTACTTGGAAGTGGAGGAGGCTTGGGGAGAGAGTCCGGGGTCCTGGGCCCTGTTGCTTGCTTTCTCTCATTGGAGACAGCCCAGGACAGGTTCCGTCAGCACCTAGGTTCCTTCCCCGGGGGAGGCAGGCTGGGGCAGTGGAAAGTTGCCTGCTCAGGAGTAGAATTCTGGTTCAGCATGTTTTGGCCTCACTTCTCTGAGCCGTAGTTTCTTCCTTTGGAAAATGGGCTAGTAGCACCCACTGGTAGAACTGCTTTGATGCTGTGTTAAGGTGCCCAGGCCAGAGCCTGCCAAGTATTAATAGGAGGTGCTCAGATTGTGTTACATCTTCCCCCCGACCCCCCAATCAAGTGCTCAGCACAACCTACCCAAGTGGTTTTGGCCTCCATTCTGAACCTACCCTGGCCCTGTGGGAAACCCCATTTCTGTGATCTGAAGCTGAGCTCTAAGAGGCCACTGCCCTGTTCCTGTTCAACCATATTGCATAAATGTCCTATGGCCTGATTCCCGCAGAGTTCTGCCTGTGGCTAGGGTCTGGCTCAGATGCTCCTTCCACTGTGGCTGGTTTTACTTATCACCTTAGAGCGGGTGGAGATGGCCAACAGCTCCCCACGTGTATACAGCCCAGTGCCTAGCATGAAGAGGTGCTCAAGGAGGCCCCTCCCCAAACTCTGCCCCACCCTCCTGTCCTAGGCTTATTAGAAAAACATATACTATAACATCAGTCTTTGGTTTCTCAATAAGCAATGCTACACAGCTCCTGTATAAAATATGTTTGGAGATAAAGGTAATAGTCACAGTGGACACCCACTTGAGCTTCAGGATTACTCTGTGCTAGACTTGGTGTTGAGTGCTTGAGACACACTGTCTCTCTCCTACTTCCCTATGAGGTAGCGATTGCACTGCATCTTTGAGGAGGCTGACACTCAAAGAGATTGCATAGCTTCTCCAAGCTGACCCAGCTGCTAAGCTGGGATCTGAATCCAAGCCCATTGTCCGCCCTCTGCAGACTTGGCTGGGCAGTTCATAGAAGATTCTCATGTCCGTTGTTGCATTTGATGGCGTAGCAACCTTGGAGTTTTGCCAAGCGTGTGATTGTCATTATTATGATCCCATCCTACAGGAGAGGAAATGGAGATTCCCAGGTCACACAGTAAGTGAAAACGGGACAGGGATTTGGACTTGGACTCCCACACTGTGCTCAGGCCTCCACTCTAAGCACAGCTCTCTCTCCTGATTTAAAAGCATTCCCTTACTCCTTAACATCAGTGTTCCAAAGGGATAGTTCATTCATCCATTTGGTAAATATTTATCAGGCACCTACTATATTTTAGGCCCTGTGTGGGAGATTAGTGCTGAACAAGCGAGAACCTGTTCCCTTCCTGAAGCTTTCCATCTCTGTGGGTGAGAAAAACTTGAAATAACTGCACACACAAAAATGATAAAAACTGTGATAAGTATTGTTCTTGGGGTGGGGTGGGTGGGTGATCAGAGAAGAACACTGAACTCTGAATGCAGATCAGCTCTGGGAAGGGGGTTTGGAGGCTGGGAAGAGCAGTCTAGGCAGAAGCTCTGAGACAGGAGTGAGCGTATGAATAAGGACGGAGGCACTCAGAGGAAGAGCAGAAGGAAAGGGGCCAGAGCCTGCGCGCCCTGGGGTGCTTGCCCTCACCCTAAGAGGAGGGCCTAGGGTTGGTTTTTATTCCAGGATAGTAGAGAGGAGACTGGACAGGGCTGAGTGGATACAGGGACCTCAGTCAGGAAGCAACCTTAGTGGTCCAGGCACAGGGCTGCAGGTGGCTGGAGGGGAGGAAAAAGGAGATGGGGCTGAGTAGTTCTACCCACACCCCCCATTCAGGGCCTCTCTAGCCCTTTCCCAGGTACTTGCTGCTGTGGTCAATGTTCAGGGTACCCTGACCCCCAGGCAGTGGCTGGTTATTGTTTCATGACCAGCTCTCTGGGTGAAAACAATTCTCATTAGCAGCATTTGCCAATTTCTGTGGTGTAAATACTCCCATCATGGCTGACTTCAGACTACCAATCTGAAGTCAATGGATGAGCAGTTGTGAAGAAAAGTTTACAACTGTCCAAGCTGCAGGAGATTAGCTCCAACACACTACTGCGCTCAGGTCTCAGAAAGGCAGTAGTTCTGATGAAGTGCCATTTGTATATGTCTCACCCTCTATGTAATTCCTGATTCCTGTGTATATGTTGAGGGTTGTGGGGAGTAGAGAGGATGAGGGTGGATGGGGAGGGGTGTGGGGGAGAGAGGTTGCTAAGGAATTAATAATAATGACCACTCCCTCTAGTTTTTCCCATGACTCCAAGAGATTAGTACTATTGTTATTCCCACTTCAGAGATGAAGAAACTAAGACACACATTAAATAACTTGTCCAAGGTCTCACAGCAATAAGGGACAAAACTGGGAAATCAAACCACCTCATTCCTGGGGTGAAGACTTTGCATTCCTGAATCTCTGCCCTGTCCTGCCTGTGAGCTGGCTAAGAGTGAGGGAGATGGGGGAGAGTTAGGAGGGAACAAGGAATGGAGGATGGGCTAGCTAGGAAGAAGGAGGAAGCTGTCAACAGCAGGAGGTTGGGGGTGGGGTGTCATTTGAAATTATCTGGTTGGAACCCTAATGTGGGCGAGGTGGGAGGTTGGAGTGGCCTCTACAAGTCAGTTTGGGGTGAACGGGATTTTTAAAGGCAATTATGAGCTTCCGCTGAGAATGTGCCTGGGAGAGGGTGCAGCAAGTTGGGGTAGGCAGGGTTCAGGCACCCGGAGGGCCCCCCACACACACACCAGCTACTGCCACAGGGAGGGGGCACCAGGCCAGAGTCCATGCGGCCTGCTGCCTCCAGATTTTTAATGCAAGTGACTCAGCAGCCCCGACAGCTCAGCAAGGACATGGGAGCAGTCGGGTCAGCCCAAGCAGCCTGGAACAGCTCCAGTCAAACAGGGATTGCTGGCCCCTCTGCCGCCCCCCGCCTTCCCTGCCGTGCCCACCCCACACCCCAGGTCAATGACCTAGTGTTTGGCAACATCCTCCAGGGCCCAGGGCAGATTGGGCGAGGTAGGCAGGAGTGGGTGGATGTGGGGATGGGGCTTGGCCGGGGAGCCAGGATAGCCAGTGAGCCCCCTCCACCAAGTGATCTGTGGGAGTTGGGCTCAGCTCTCCTGCCACCTGAGTTCTCTGCTCTACAAAGGCTGGTGGCTCACTGGCAGTTCCTCGCAGAGCACCAGGCTGGCAGCTCATATACTCCCACATCCACAGCCTGCTCCTCCATGCACTACCATTCCCTCTCAGCTCTCCTCTCTCCTTCCTCCCTGCTCGGCTCAGAATTGCCATTGTGCTTTTGGCATTTCCTTCTCAAAGTTCTTTCTAACCCTGGGAGGCAAGTCCTGCTTGTGTTCTAAAGACCTAGTGTCCTTCCTTTGGCCCTCAGTTTCCCCATCCTGCACAATGGAGAGAAGTTCTCATGAGACTCTGGGAACCCATGAAGCAGTCTGTGTATTGTGCATGTCTGGGGTCAGGGAAGCATCGTCCTTCAAACCTACTTGCTTGGTGCTAAGCACACAGTAGGTGCTTTATGGATTGGTTGCTGAGTCTGCCTTGCCTGGAAGTTGGGGATGAGGAAGCTTCTAAGGGGCAATGGGCTTGCACCCAGTGGTCATCCTAGGGATGGGATGGGAGTGGCCATGGTCTCTTTGCCCTTTCAAGGAACCCCTGGATATTCTGCTTAATTTTTATTATACTCATCATCCCATTTTACGAATGAGAGACCAACCTGGAAGAGGTTACATTGCTTCCCTGAAGTCCCTCAGCTAGTATGTGGCAGAGCCAAGATTTGAACTCAGGCAGCCTGGCTCCAGGGCCCACAAACGAAACCGTTGGACGACATGCCCTTCCTTGTAGTTGAAGTCACTGATTTCCAAAGTGGGAAGAGTTTATATATATATAAACTTATATATCCTATATATATTATATATATATAAGTTTATATATATACACATATATTTTTTGAGACAGAGTCTCACTCTGTCACTTAGATTGGAGTCCAGTGTCACGATCATGGCTCATAGCAGTCTTGACCTCTTGGGCTCAAGTGATCCTCTTGCCTCAGCATCCTGAGTAGCTGGAACTACAGGCAAGAGCCACCATGTCTGGCTAATTTTCTTGTTTTTTTTGTAGAGACAGTGTCTCACTGTGTTGCCCAAGCTGGACTCCAACTCCTGGGGCTAAGCAATCCTTCTGCCTTGGCCTCCCAAAGTGCTAGGATTACAGGTGTCAGCCACCAGGCCTGGCAAGTTATATTTATCTCATCCTTTAACATTTCTACTTTCTTCATAAATATATGTTTTTATATGTAGTGCAAGTATATAATTTAAAAAATAACTTTATTAAGACTTGTATAGTATAAAATCCACCCATTTTAAGTGCACAGTTCAATGATTTGTAGTACAACCATCATCATGATCCAGCAATTTTAGAACATTTCCATCACTCCAAAAGCAATTCCTTCTGTATCTTTGCAGTCATTCCTGGTTCTCACCCTGACCCCCAGGCCACCACCATGAATCTACTTTTCTGTCTCTGTAGATTTGCCTCTCCTGGAAATTTTATATAAATGGAATCATACAATATGTGGTCTTTTATGTCTGGTGTCCTTGAACTTAACATAACGTTTTCAGGTTCATCCATGTTGTAATATGTATCAGTGTTTGGTTTTTCTTTATAGCTGAATAGTATTCTGTTGTGTGATACACCACATTTTCTCAATGCATTCACCAGTTGGTGGTCACTTAAGTGGTTTCCACTTTTTGGCTGTTATGAATAATGCTCCCATGGATATTCATAGTTTTTGTGTGGACATACAATTTCATTTCTCTTGGGTATATACCTAGGAGTGTAATTGCTGCATCACGTGGTAAATTTATGTTTAACTTTTAAGAAAATGGGCGCGGTGGCTCACACCTGTAATCTCATCACTTTGGGAGGCCAAGGTGGGTGGATCACCTGAGGTCAGGAGTTCAAGACCAGCCTGACCAACATGGTGAAACCCTGTCTCTACTGAAAATACAAAAATAGGCGAACGTGCTGGTGCGTGCCTGTAATCCCAGCCACTCGGGAGGCTGAGGCAAGAGAATTGCTTGAACCTGGAAGGTAGAGGTTGCAGTGAGCCAAGATCACGCCACTGCACTCCAGCGTGGGCAGCAAGAGTGAAACTCCGTCTGAAAAACAAACAAACAAACGACAATAACTACCCAAGTATCTTCCAAAGTGGCTCTACCATTTTATGTGCCTACCAGCAGAGTATGAGGCTTCCTATTTCTCTGTATCATGATACTTGATGTAAAGTGGTGTCTCATTGTGGTTTTAATATGCATTTCTCAGATGACTAATAATGTTAAGCATCTAAGTTGTCTAATTTGTTTGTATAAAGTTATTCATAGTATTCTTTATCATTCTTTTACTTCCTGTGAGGTTAGTAGTGATGTTCCCTCCTTCAGTTTTGATTTCAACAATTTGTGTCTTTTTCTTTTTTTCTTGGTCAGTTTAGCTAAACGTTTGACAATTTCATTGACCTTTACATATGGTTTTCATTGATTCTTCTCTGTTGTTTTTATGTTTTCTATTTTATGAATTTCTGTTCTAATCTTTATTATTTCCTTACTTGGGATTGCTTTGGGTTTGGTTTGCGCTTCTTTTTCTGACTTCTTACAGTGGAAGTTTAGGTTATTGATTTGACATCTTTCTTTTTTTTTGCTAATGTAGATTTTTAAAGGTATAAGTTTACTACTAAGCTCCGATTTCGATTCTATATATTTTGATATGTTATTTTTGTGTTCATTCAGTTCAAAATACTTTTCAATTTGCCTTGTGATTTCTTTTTTGACCCATTAATTATTTAGAAATGTTTTGTTTAATTTCCAAATATTTGTTGATTTTCTAAATTTTCTTCTGTTGTTTATTTCTAACGTATTCTTTGTGGTAATAAACATACTTTGTATGATTTTAATTTTTTTCAACTCATTGAATCTTGTTTTATGGCCCAGTATATGGTCTGTTCTGGTGAATTCTTTGCAAACTTGAAAAGAATGTATATTCCTGACATTTTGGGGAGAATGTTCTCTAGATGGCAGATTAAGTTAGTGATGGTGTTGCTCAAGTCTTGTGTATTCTTGCTGGCTTTCTGTCTAGTTGTTCTAGGCACTATTGTGAATGGAGTATTGAAATCTCCCACTCTTATTGTTGAATTATCTTATTTCTTCCTTTGTTTCCATTAGTTTTGTTTCACGTATTTTGGGAGCTCTGTTTTAGGTGGATATGTGTTTAATTATTATGTCTCTCTGATGAAATGACTCTTTAATTATTATATAATGTTACTCTTTGTCTCTACTATCATTTTTTGGTCTTAAAGCCTATTTTGTCAAATAATTATATTAGACAAATACAAATATAATTGGTGTTGAAGTCTTTTTTGGCTAATAATTATATAGCCACTCTAGCTTTCTTATGGTTATTATCTGCATATGTTTTTATATGTTTATATGTGTAGGTTTATGTTTTCCCATTCTTTCACTTTTAACCTATGTATGTCTTTCGCTCCAAAGACAGCATATAAATAGATTTTGTTTTTAAGTCCAATCTGATAATCTCTGACTTTTGATTGGAGTGTTTAAGTCATTCACATTTAGTGTCATTATTGATATGGTTGGATTTTTCTCTGAAGTTTTGCTATTTTTTTCCATGTTTCACGTCTTTCTTTTCTCAGCTTTCCTTTATTGCCTTCTTTTGTGTTAAATATGTTTCTAGTGTACCTTTTAAATCCTTTTATGTTGTTTTATTATATATTTGAGTTATTTTCTTAGTTCTCATTCTAGGGGTTATAACATGAGTTATAATTTATTACAATCTATTTCAGATTAATACTAATGCAATTTCAGTAAATTATAGAAACTTTGCTCTAATATAAGTCCATTCCCTTCCCCGTCCCCATCCTTTGTGCTATTACTGTTGTGTGTATTACATCCATATACGTTACAAATTCAACAAGACAATGTTGGGTTTATTGCTTTGTGTCATTTTATGTCTCTTAAGGAATTTTAGGGAAGAAAGGGGGAAAATATACTTATAGATTCTTTTATATTAACCCACATATTTACCATTTTGGTGCTCTTCATTTTTTCCTCTGGATTTGAGTTATTTTCTGTTGTCTTTTCCTTGCTCCAATATAGCTCTACTCACATTTTTGTGCTATTATTATCATATATATTACATCTTCATATGTTATAAGCCCAACAATATACAGTTGACTCTTGAACAATGCAGAGACTCAGGCACTGATCTCCTTCACCGTTGAAAATTTGTGTGTAACTTTTGACTCCCCCCAAATTTAACCAGTACTAGCCTACTATTGACCAGAAGCCTGATAACATAAACAGTATGTTAGCACATATTTTCCATGTTATATGTAGTAGGTACTATATTCTTACAATAAAGTAAGCTAGAGGAAAGAAAATGTTATTATGAAAATCACAAGGAAAATATATTTACTATTCCTTAAGTGAAAGTGGATCATCATAAAAGTCTTCATCTTGATCGTCTCCACAATGAGCAGGCTGAGGAGGAGGAGGAAGACGAGGGGTTGGTCTTGCTGTCTCGGGAGTGACAGAGATGGAAGAGGTGGAGGAGGTGAAAGGGGAAGCAGGAGAGGCAGGTATAGTTGGTGTAATTTTATGGAAATGCGTAATAATTTCTGCCTGACTTTTTGCTTTTTCATTTCTCTAAACAGATTTCTGTATGGTACCAATCCTTCTTCCACTATCTGTTTTGGTTTTGTGCTTATATCATAGAAGGGTCTATGTCGTAAAAGAAGTCAAAGGCAGTCTTGGATAATAGAACTTATCTGCCAAATTGTCTAATGTCAATTAGTTTTCTGGCCCTGTTTCTTCTGTGTCTTCTTCCTCATTGTCTTGCATGGGTTTGGAAGTGCTCATCTTCATCAGGTCATCTTCTGTCAATTTCTCTGGTGTAGTGTCTATTCACACTTGAATTTCTCCAAGATCCATATCTTGAAATCCTTCCCTCTCCTCTTTTTTTTTTTGCCATACCCACAACCTCTCTCATGATTTCCGTGTTTGGCTCATTTGTACATCCTGTGAAGTCAGGCACAACATCCGGATGCAGTCTTCTCCAGCAGGAATTTATTGTTTAGGGCTTGATGGCTTTCACAGCTTTCTCTATAACAATGGCATCTTCAAAGGTATAATTCTTCTAGGCTTTCATGATGTTCTCTCTATCAGGGTTCTCTTCCATAGCGTTGACAATCCTTTCCATAGAATACCATGTGTAATGAGCCTTAAAGGCCCTTATAACTCCCCGATTTAGAGACTGAATTAGAGACATCATTTTGGGGGCAAATAGATCACTTTGGCACCTTCAGTATTGAAGTCGTGGGGTTCTAGGTAGCTAAGGGTATTGTCCAATACCAAAAGAACTTTAAAAGGTAATCCCTTACTGTCAAGGTACTTCCTGACTTCAGGGACAAAGTATCATTGAACAAATCCAGAAAAAGTGTTCTTGTTGTTCAGGCTTTCTTCTTCTTAGTATTTTTTAAAAATAAGGACAGCATCTTGCTCTGTTGCCCAGAGTAGAGTGTAGTGCAGTCATAGCTTATTGTAACCTTGAACTCCTGGGCTCAACCAATCTCCCACCTCAGCTTCCTAAGTAGCCAGGATTACAGGCCCACACCACCATGCCAGCTAATCTTTTAAATCAATCTTTCTTTCTTTCTTTCTTTCTTTCTTTCTTTCTTTCTTTCTTTCTTTCTTTCTTTCTTTCTTTCTTTTTCTTTCTTTCTTTCTCTTTCTTTTCTTTCTTCTTTCCTTCTTTCTCTCCCTCCTTCCTTCCCTTTCTTTCTTTCTTTCTTTCTTTTCTTTTCTTTTCTTTTCTTTTCTTTTCTTTCTTTTTTCTTTTTTAAAGGCAGGGTCTCGCCAAGTTGTCCAGGCTGATCTTCAACTCCTGGCCTCAAGGGATCCTGCCTTGGCCTCCCAAAGTGTTGGGATTAGAGGTGGGAACCCCTGCTGCTGGGCCAATTCAGGCCTTCTTGTTGTACAACCAGGGCTAGTGTTTACCTTTTCCCTTTGAGGTTCAGGGGTTAGCAGCTTTACAGATAATGGCAGTCCTGATTATAAATCCAACTGCATTTGCACAAAACAGTAGCATTTGCCTATCATTTCCTGCCATAATTCCTGGTGCTCACTTCTGTTTCTTATTAATAACTGTTCTTTGTGGAGTTTATCCCATCCTCCTCAAGAAGAGGTCACTTTTCTCTGCATTAAAAACCTGTTCAGGCAGATACCCTTTCTCCTCAATGATTTTCTTAATTCTGGGAACTTGTCTGCCGCCTCTTGGTTGGCAGAAGCTGCTTCTGTTATCTTAACATTTTTCAAGCCAAACCTCTTTTTAAAATTATTAAACCATCCTTTGCTGGCATTAAATTCTCCAGCTTTAGATTCTTTACCTTCCTTTTGCTTTAAGTTGTCATATAACTTCACTTCTTCTCGAATATTAGGTATACTTTTCTTATAGCAATTCTGCACTCACCATAAAAGCTGATAAAAAGATATTTTACAGGAAGTGTAAGGTTTTGTGTCTACTGGCATAGCTGCAGTGATGGCTTCACAAATTTCCTTTTCTTTTTTTTTTTTACAGTGGTCCTTACAGTAGATTCATTTTTCTTGAAATGGTGGGTAACCACAGCTGCAGACCTCAGTCTACAGTATAGATCAAGCAATTCAACTTTTTCTTGTAATGTAATGACTTTCCTCTGCTTCTTGGGAGCACTTCCAGCATCACTAGTGGCATGGTGTTATTCAAAGTTTACAGCGTTGCACTAAATACAATGAAAGATATGTGAGAACCGCAAGAGATCACTCTTTACTGTGATATGCAATTTACTGGAGAGATGAACTGCTCATGCAGAGATGATTAGCATCATATGGTATTTTAAGCCATACAACACTTGAGTTCACCACAATAGCAACAAGAGGTAGCTACGAAATTATTATAGCAGTACAGTATATGCTACAGCTAATTTTATGCAGTTATAATTTAATGCTGCATTTTTATGCTTGTTTACATTTCTCTTAGCTGAAGCTGGCATCATGTTCTTTGTATGCATACATTTTGATAAATTATTAGCTTTTTTTTGAGGCGGAGTCTCGCTCTGTCGCCCAGACTGGAGTGCAGTGGCCGGATCTCAGCTCACTGCAACCTCCGCCTCCCGGGTTTAGGCCATTCTCCTGCCTCAGCCTCCCGAGTAGCTGGGACTACAGGCGCCCGCCACCTCGCCCGGCTAGTTTTTGTATTTTTTTTTAGTAGAGACGGGGTTTCACCGTGTTAGCCAGGATGGTCTCGATCTCCTGACCTCGTGATCCGCCCGTCTCGGCCTCCCAAAGTGCTGGGATTACAGGCTTGAGCCACTGCGCCCGGCCAATTATTAGCTTTTTATATTAGATTTGTGTATATTTTATGGTAGTAAATGATAAAATGACTAGTATCTACACATTTTATGCATTAATGACATACCTACTTTTTTCTTATTTTTTTGATATTAACAGGCTACACAGTTTGTCTGCAGGTTTTTTCAAATTGTCACAAAATCTCCAAAACATTTACCAATATATTTATTGAAAAAAATCCATGTATAAATGGACCTGTGCAGTTCTAACCTGTGTTGTTCAAGGGTCAACTGTAATTTTATAATTAGTATTTTATGCAATTGTCTTTTAGATAAATAAAAGAAAAATACATTTATAATGTCTTACATTTACCTACGTAATTACCTTTTTCTGTGTTCTTTACTTCTTCAAGTGGATTCATGTCACTCTCTTTTAGCCCGAAGGACTTCCTTTAGTACTTCTTGCAGGCATGCACGCCAGCAACAAATTCTCACCTTTGTTTACCTGGGAATGTCTTTATTTCAGTTTCACTTTAAAGGAATACTTGTGTTAGATATGACTACGTGGTTGGCAGTTTTTGTCTTCTTTTCAGCACTTTGAATATGCCATCCCACCTTCTTCTGGCCTCCATTACTTCTGATCTGAAATCAGCTGTGAATTATATTGTGGTTCCCTTCTATGTAATGCATCCTTTTTCTCTTGCTGCTTTCAAGATTTTCCCTATCTCTGTCTTTCAACAGAGTTACTATGGTGTTTGTCTATGGATCTTTTTGTATTTGTCCTATTTAGACTTTGTTTGCATGTGTAGTGTCTTTCATCAAATTTGGAAGCTTTTTGGCCACTATTTCCTCACGTATTTTTTCTGCCCTTTTCTCTCCTTCCAAAACTCCCATGAGGTGTGTAGAGATATGTTTGATGATGCTCCACAGATCTCTGAGGCCCTGTTCATTTTTCCTTATTCTTTTTTACTTTCTGTTTTTCAGATTGGATAATCTCAATTGATCTATCTTTAGGTTTGCTGATTCTTTATTTTTCCAGTTCAAAGTTGCTGTTAGACCCCTGCTGTAAATTTTTCATTGCAGTTATTATACTTTTCAATTCCAGGATTTCCAGTTCTTTTCAAAGATATATATAATTTCTACCTCTTTATTGATATTTTCTATTTGATGAATCATTTGATGGGAGTATTTCCTTAATTCTTTGTACATGGCTTCTGTTATTTTAACACATTTATAATAACTTCTTTGAAGTCTTTGTCAAATGCAACATCTGGACACCTCAAAGACAGTTTCTCTTGACTGCTTTTTCCCTCTGAATGGATTACACGTTCCTGTTTATTTGCATGTCTTACAGTTTCTTGCTGAAAACCAGACATTTTTGATAATGCACTAGCAATTCTGAATGCTGATTCACTACCAGCACCACCATCACCACCCCCGTTGTTGTTGCTGAGTTTTTTGGTAGTTGATTGGTTGTCTAGGAATTTGCCTGGGCTGATTCTGTGGAACCTGTCTTCCTCACAGTGTGAGGCCGCTGATAGCTCTGCTCAGTTTTGTTTTGCTTTTAATTTTTGTTTTAATTTTTCAGCCTGGCTTCCTAGGAATTGCCCCTGGGTCAGCATAACTTAGTGTTCAGCCAATGATTGGTCAGAGGTAGATTATGCTTAAATACCTTAATCTCACAAGGCTTCTACCCTCTGCCAATGGATGTGTGTGTGGGTTGGGGAACACATTCAAACTTCAGGGGGTTCACAGGTCTCCCCTGAATTTAACTCTCTATATGCTCAGCCAGGGATGAGTAGATAGCCAAGCCCTTTCAGTCTTCCCCAGTGAGCATGCAACCTTCCACACTGTCAGGGGTATGTGGGAGCTCATCAAGGCTCACTATGGCTTTCTTGCTCCTGGATGTCCCTGTTAAATGTCTTGCTGTTCTGATGATTTTTGCTTGCCCCAACTAGTATTACACTTCAGCCTACCTGCAATGTTGGCCTTAACATACATAATTTTAAAATAAAGAAATACACCTATACTGAGATGCACAATGATACATTTACTGACAAAAGTGCACAAGGGAACAAATTTGGCAACTATGGGTCTAGTTTTTGGTGTCTCTGACTGGTCTTACCCAAGCTGGAAGCTATAATAGAATGGCTCTGGACCTGGCACTCTTGGGTGGGGTCTGGGGGACACTTAGACAGGCTTTTGCAGAGGCCATCTCAGGGGCAAATGGTGGTCATCCAAGGGTTGAACTTGCTTCCCTGGGACAGCCAGCACTGCCCATCTGGGCAGGGACTCTGCCCCTAGGGATGCAGGCCTGGCAGTTCCATCAGCAGGCTTGGGGTGGGAAGCCAGTTGCCCTCTACACTGGCTTCAAGTCACCAGAAGCCTGCCAGACACTTGGAAGGAAGGTCTCGCAGAGCCAAGAGAACGATCAATTTCCTCAGGGCAGGGCTGCCGGGGAGGGGACGGGGAGGGTCACCCAGTAAGAAGCTGGCTCCTGACACAGAAGCCCAGGCTGGAGAGGGCTGGGGCCTGTGCTCTCCTCTACCCCCTGAGCACTCACTTAGAAGACAAGGAGTCAGAGAGCAGCCCCCTCCCCTCGGGTACTGCCCCTGTCCTTGGAGCGGGCACATAGAGAGGCCTGTGAGCTGAAGGTCAGTGTGCTCAGCAGGCACCGTGGGGAGGGGGAGGGTGGAGGACAGAGGGGAGAGCTGGGCTGACAGTCACGTACGCTGATGTCACTGGTCACTCCGCCTCCCTAAGGTATTGTTTTCCTCATGGCCAAGCCTGCAGCTGAGTTCAGAGGGGTAGTCACGTCCCATCCCTGGCACAGCTCTTTAGGCCACTCACTGCACTGCCTCCAGGGCTGCTGAGGTCAGGGTGGCACTTAGCAGCACTGCCCAGTGTCAGCTCTGCTCTGACAGCAGGGAGGAGGAGTCTAGGGAGTGGGGAGAGTGGCGGAGACAGGTGTCTGGGGGTTGGGAGTGGCCATGCTGCTGAGAAAGTGTCCCAGGATGCCTTGGGGGCTGGCCCAGCCTAGGGGGCTAAGCTGGGCTCCTATCACAGGTGAGCAGGGAGACAAACCAGGAGCTCCCAGGAGAAAGACAGAGCGCTTGCCCTCAGGGAGTTTCCAGTATGATGGGAGAGTCAGCCCCTGCTTATAGGGAGTTCCCTGCCCCATGAGGAGACCCAGCCCCTGTCTGCCCCATGAGGAGACCCAGCCACTGTCTGCAGATGCAGCGGTTGTGTCTGGGCCGAGGGTGGTAGTGGCTGTGGTCAAAGCTCCTTCTTATTCTCTTCCCCATGTAAGGTTCCCAGGTCACCCAGATTAGGTCCTCTGGAAGATCCTGTCCCTTGACACGTTGAGGACCTGGCAGGTGCCCTGCATGTGACTGACCACATGCAATGTGGAGGGGCTGCCAGAGCCCAAGTGCAGACAGACGGAGGCGTCCCTGTGTCTGAGCTCGTCCTTGGGGCTGGGTCCAGCAGAGGGAGCTGCCAGCCAGCAGGAGCTGAGTCAAGCTGTCCCTGACCCCTGAGATGGCCTTGAGAGAAACTCCCACCGCTCACCCAGGGTAGGGGATTCACCCCATGACAGGAGCTGAAGGGCCTAGATTCTCCCCATGGTTGGAGCTGAAGTGCCTAACAGCATATATGGGAGCCCAGGCTGCTTCAGCCCACCCCACCAACCCATGCTGTCCCCATGGAGACCGCTCTGCATAATCATAAGTTCTTAATTCTTCCAGCTGAGCCTATGGAGTCCTTCTCACCATCCCCAGGGTAGGCAGTAATGCAAGGAATCAGACCTAGGTGTGAGTTCTCCTCCCTTCCTTACTAGCTCTGTGACTCTAGGCAAGTTAAGTAACCTCTCTGGGTCTTGATTTCTTCATCTACTGCTTCGTGGGCTGCTGTAAAGGGGAAGCGCACGAAATTTGCCTGGCACATAGTAGGTGCCCAGTTAGGGTAACTTCCCTTTCCTAACAGACACATCAGGCTGCAGCCAGAATGAGGTGGCACTAAGGAAACAAGGGACATGACCCTTGGCTCTTCCCTCAGCACCCTGCCTTGCAACCTTTCCGCTCATGTGCCCCTGGCTGTAGGTCAGGTCCCCCCTCAGCAAGACTTCCTGGCCACTTGCCACCCCCATGAGACCATGCTGCAGTCTCCTTCGGATTTGTAGATTCTGAGTATTGCCTCCCTTTCCTATTCGGCATATTTACTGAAAACTTTCTATGTGCCAGACCCTGTTCTAGGCACTAGAACAGCAGTGAGCAAAATTGACAAAGGTCCCTGACTTCATGGAGCTAGCATTCAAGTGGAGGGTGACAAACATTAGACACAATTTTAGAGGGTGGTAAGTGCACTGGAGAAAGATAAAGGGACAGGGGACAGGAGTGAGGGGTGTAGGGTATGATGCAGTTTTAAATAGGGAGGTCAAGGTAGGCCAGCCTGAGAGGGTAACATTTGAATAAAGACTTGAAACAGGGAGCCATGTGCACGACTGGAGTAGAGCATGCCCTGTAGAGGGAGCAGCACGCGCAAAGGCCCTGGGGTGGAAGCAGAGCTGTTTATTTGAGGAACAGCAAGGAGACCAGTGTGGAATGAATGAGAGGGAGAGTAGTGGGAGGTGAGATCAGAGAGGTAGGACAGACTAGATTTTGTAGGGCCTGGTGGTAGGCCATTGTCAGAACTTTGACAATGTCCACAAATGTGGACACAGAGAAGGCAGAGGAAACTTCCATTTTCCTGATGGATAATGGGACAGGATGGAAATGCCACGTGTTTAATAAAGATGAGCCCAGAACTCCCAAGATTGGCACTGGAAGTACCTTCCTGACTTACAGGGGCAGCTTGATCCGTGGATCTGCCCCGTGGGGATCACTCACCAGATTCTGGTGCCATCTCACAGTGGTCTTATGGGGAGAGGTGCGGGCCTGTTCAAGGGAGTGTCCACCGCAGCCTGAGGGCAGGCATGTGTCTTGCTGATCCTACATCTTACAGGCACTGAAAGAAGGAAGGAGTGAATGAATGAATGATGGACACAGGTGATGTCCTTTAATTCTCTTTAGCACCAGGGACCAGGCTGGAGTATTTAAAAAGTCAAAGGCAATAAACTCTGAGAGACAAGGCCTTTGAGGTGGTGTGGTTGATAATGCATTGCCTAAGCCTGCTCTTTTCCCACTTGGAGGCCCCCTACAGGGTGCCTCTGCTGGCTTCTGGGTGGCCAAAGCCCCATGACTCTCACTCCTGCAACACACACTCAACTCAGACACCCAGAACCTTCAGAGGCTGAGCTGGGAGTCAGGATTCCCACCTCCTGAAATCCAGCATCTTGTCTGAAGCCTTCTCTTTCTTCCCTGAGCCCCATCAGAAGGGGCCGCCTCTTTGTGGGGAGTTCCCCCATACCCCCACCCCACACACAGAGTCCAGCCTTGTGGCCCTCACCCAAATGACCCTAATCTCAGTTGGCATCAGACAAGAGCTGCCTCAGGCAGGGGTGGGGAGTGGCCTAGACTAGAGGAATATTACTAATGACACCACCACAGTAGTGGCAACTCACACTCACAAATACTGCCCTTGTGCCAGACTGTCCTAACCACGCCATCTGCATGCTCTCATTTAGCCCTTAGAGGCCTCCATGAGCTGCTTGAGGGAATGGGGGCCCCAAGAGATCAAGGGACTTCTCTCTGAGGGGCCCTTCCAGGTGCTCTACCCTAGGTGGGGGTGGTAGCTCTGTCAGGGCTCTGGCCCAGAACTGACTCTTCCAGCCGCTGCTTGGCCTCCCTGGAGCAGCCAAGCAGAGGGGTTCATCCCAGGGCACCCCTATCTCCTGTGACACCCGAGCTGAGTAAGTCAAACTCCAGCTCCATCCTTCAGAGCAGGACCCTGAGCAGCCCCCTCCTGTCCCTGGCTGCACTACAAGGACAGCAGAGTTGGCTGTCAGGGCTCGGGCCGCCCCCAGGGTGTGCTGCTGCTCCTCTGGACTCCCAAAGCCGCCTGCCTGCTCACCCTTCACCTCTGGGCCAGCTGGGCCCACCAGAGAGAGGTGCTATAAGCAGGAACAGGCCCAGCTCTCCTCTCAGGCTGAGAATGTGTCTCCTGCCTGCAGAGAACAGATGTGGGAACCCACATGTACAGAGGAAGACTTCGAGACTTCCAGAGCCCATGTCTCCTGCCCTGGGAGAGGTTGCTGGAGAGCTGGGCCCTGCTTGCTATGAACCCTGACCATTCCAGGCCTCACTTGCCCTTCCCGAGCTAGCAGAGCTGCTGCCCTGCCTGCCCAGCTCATGGCAGGTAAGACTGCATGTTGCAGGAAAGCTGAAAAGTGCTCTGCAAACAGGGGCTTCTCCCAATTCACCCCCTGCATTCTCCTCTCCCTTTGCATCTGCATGCCCATGCCACCCCTTGCCTTCAAGGGCCTGTGTTGGAACCCAACAGCAAGATGATGCCCACTTTCTTCTCCTGAATGTGGAATGCCGGGAACCGTACCTCTCACATGGCCACAGCTCGCTTTCCTCTCGACTTCTAGTCATTCATGCACAGGTTGGCCTCCTAAACATGGAGACAAGCCTGGGTGGGCAAGACTGATGAGATCTGTGTCCACTCAGCAACAGGGCTTGATATAGATCCCTGTTCTTCCTACTGCCTCTTCTTTCTAGAAAACGGTGAGATAGAAGTAGGTGAGGAGTAGGGGAGTGATACTGGGGCAGAGAGCTTGGGGAACAGAAAGAACCTGGGCTGGGAGAACACAGACCTGGGGTTGTGCCCTGGCACTCCCTAACGTCTCCTACTCCCGTGCCCCTCCCGTTTAAACATTTGAGAAAAGAAGTGATGCCTCTAGGGGCTCAGGCTGAGTCTACCCATCAGACAAAGGCTCCACTCATCTCAGAACCCAGAGCTGGAAGGATGGGAGCCAGAGACCTGATGGAGGTCATGAAACTGGCAGAGAGAAGACTCATAGAAGTGGCCCGCCCTGCAGCCTGGGCTCGTGCAGCTGCCTGACTCACAGCCCCTCCTGGCAAAGCCTTCATGAAGCCTTCGTGCATCTTCTCCAGAGCTGGATTGGAGGCTGCTTTGCATTCCCAGAGCCTAGTGGAGCGTCTGGCCCAGAACATGCCCATAATGATTGATTGTTGAACAAACGAGGCCAAGTTGAATGGGGTCCTTGCCCACATCCACATCAGCTGGCAATGACAGTAGCCTTATCTTTGAGAAGGCTCAGCAGTGAGCACAAGGAGGTGGGCCTGAGTATGATGGGCACCCTGGACTCCAGGAAAGTGGTTTGCTGGGAAGCAGTTCCATGGTAAAGAAAGGATCCCATGGCTTTACACTTTAGAAGGCTTGGAGAATCCAGAGAGACACCAGGCTTTGAAATGGAGCCCTTCCTGGCCCATCTTGGCCAAGTAGAAGGAGGTGAGTGCAGGGCGCTAAAAAGCCCTCCATTTTGAAAGTCCGTGTTCAAAATCTGGCAAAATGGACTTTAGGCCAAATACCAGTGCATGGCTCACCCTGGAGGAAGGAGCTGAGATCTCAGGGATGATGACCTCAAATTGCATTCTTTCTTTTAGCTCTGTTGGAGCAAAGAATAGCCCCAACTTCTCCCCCACAGTGGGGACAAGCCAACAGTGGAGAAGAGTGAATCCAATGGGTGAGTACCAGAAAAGACAAGAGATGTTAGGATTGAGCAAGCCCCCTTCGTGGGGCATAAGTCTGGGGCTAGAGGGACTTTCATTTCCAGTGCTGAAAGACCTCCTGCTCATAAGCACAGAAACCTCAGCTACAGACGGAGGGCAGAAAGCCAAAGCTGGGCTGAGCATGGTATAATGTATAAAAGCGTGAAGACTCTATTTAGGAAATGACAGACTTCTGAGCTTGAAGTCAATCCCCAGTGAATACTTGAGAGTTGATTATTATGTGAATTCATAGATAAAGAAGACAGGTGGACAGACAGATAAATAGTAGAACCCTGCTGCTTACATGCAATTTCACATATACTCAAAACATGGAGAGATGGGTTTTGTTGCCATTGTTGGCAAGTGAGGAACCTGAGGCTTTTGGAGGTTAAGTAATTTGCCCCAAACCACATCGCTAGAACTGTGCAGAATAGGCCCCCAGCTCTGTTGACCACAAAGGCCAGGGATTTCCTCTCCAGACCCTGCAGCTGGTTCTACTGGAAGCAAACAATGCCATGCTAACCAGCCTCAGCTCTTTCTCACTGGGATGCTGGACTGCTGGAGGTGAGAATGTTGGGTTTTGGCCAAGAGGGTAATACAGGCCTATTAGGATATTCTAGTGAGGCCAGCTCCCGTGATAACAGCAGGGACTCAACCACGGTGACAAACGATGAATGGACACCTGGAATTCTCTAAGGCTTGTTTCAGGGCCCTTGGCTTGGCCTCATCGCCGGCCTCATCCCCCTCAACATTTTAATCAATTGCTTGAATGGAGGCCTGAGAAGCTCCCCTCCCTCTGTTTGCAGATGACCCACAGCTGAGAGGAACAGGCTGGACAGCACAATGAGGATTCAAAATTAGCCTGACAGTGCCTGGAACAAAGGGTAAAACCAACAAGAGAGATCAACAGTAGGCATAAGTGACAAGTCCAGCTCTAGGGAGAGAAAAAACTCAAGTCAAAAGGCACATGGGGATTGATCCTACAGAAATGCTGATTTATGTGCGAAAGGAGTCCTGGCAACATTGCCTTAAATGCTGCAAAGGTCTAGAAACAATCAAAATGTCCACCAGTAGGGGACTGGTTGAATACTTTAGGTAGATCCACACAATGGAAGGCTGTGGGGCTGATACAGAGAATGAGCCAAGGAATTATGTACTGATGAGGAAAATTCCCCAAGATACCTGGTTAAGTGAAAAAGCAAGGTGCCCGACAGTGCACACTGATAGTGTAGACTATGCAGCTCTTTGTATGATTAGGAATGTTTGTCTCTGTTTGCATATGTACAGATCATCTCCAGACAGACACACAAGAAAAGTGTATCTGAAAAGTGGCTGGCTGGGGTCTTGCTTTGTATTGTATGTCTATCTTTTGTGTATTTTTTTGTGCCATATATATATATTTGCGTGTGTGTGTGTGTGTGTGTGTGTGTGTATAAATGGATAAAGCAGGCCTCGTAGCAATTCTAGTGAAAAAGACCTGGAAGTTTGGCCAATCATAAACTCACTGAGAGCTAATTAAAAAACAAAACAAAACAAAACAAAACAAAGAAAACCCAGCAAACTGACTGTAATGTGAGGTTATACCCACGGGAACACTGGCAGAAGGAGGTGTATGTTCTGCTATACTCTGAGCTGGTCAGGCTGTATTCAGAGTGTGGGGTCTCTCGGAGGGGCCATGTTTGAGGAGAAACATTGGCAGTTAGAACAGACCTAGGGGGACAGCTTGGCTGGGGTGGAAGCAGGGTAGAGGAGAGAACCTTGGTGGGCTTGGCGATTCTGGAGGAATGGAGGGCCATTGAGTTTGGACAAGATGCCTGTGCCTGTGGGATGGGAGAGGAATATGCCAGCTCTCTCTGGTTTGCTAAAGGACTGGCATGCAGAAGCAGGAGGAAGCTGATTATTTTATTTGCTCTGAAGAAGAGAACTTGGATCAATGGTTTGGAAGGTACAGAGAGGTAAATCTTTGCCTTAGGAAGTCCTATCAATAATTAGAACAGCCCACTAGTATAGGAATGGGCTCTCCATCACCAGATGTTTTCAGGTAGCCACCGTGATCATCTATCTAGGATGTTGGAGTGAGCATTGGCAATCACTGGGGCCCATATTCTTGGGCTCACTACAGGCTTATTGAAACTGAATCTCTGTAGTCAAAGTCTAGAAATCTGCTTTACTTATTTATTTTTACCTCGGATATAGATAATTGATTCAATTATACTCATTGATTCCCAACATCCTATCAGTAGTCTACTCAAAGCCCCTTTTATCTGTTACTTCTCATTGTATTTTTTCTCCTTCACCTACATTTCCACTCTCATCCTTCCTGCCTTCCAACCAGACCTAGACCTTCATTCTGTGTGTTTGATATAGGTCTTGAAATATGCATCTTCTTTGCATGCCGGGTGGTGGTGTTTTCTGCATGTTTTATAATTTATATAAATGGTACTATGCTGTAATTCTCCTTCTGTTTCTCACTTTTTTCATTCAACACTGCTATTAAGATCTATGTCTGTACATCTGGCCTGTTTCTAACTGCCACTTGGAAAGAAGCCACCCACCATGCTTATCTCCTCCTCCAGGGATGAACATTTATGTTGCCTCCAACTTCCTAGTACCCCAAATTTTGCTGCCACAAGCACCGTGTACAAGTCCTCTTTCATTCCTGCATGATCATTTTCCCCTGCTATAGACCCATTTGTGAGATTCTGGGATGCAGGCCATACACATATTTAGTTTCACTAAATACAGACAGATTGCTCTCAGAATGGCTGTACTAGTTTATCCTCTCGCCTACAGGAGACAAGAGTCCCATCTCCCTATACTGAGCATGATCCACCTTTCTAATTTGTGCCATTCACTTAGGCGTGAAGCTATATTATTGTTTGAAGCATGCATCTCTCTGACGACTGGTGAATTAGCATATCTCTTCATCAGCCACTGCACTTCCTCTTTTATGATGTGCCTATTCATATTTTTTGCCCATTTTTTTTTCTATTGAGTTTCCTGTCTTTTTCTTGATGATTAACAGGAGTTCCTTGACTATTCTCTCTTTCTCTCTCTCTCTCTCTCTTTCTGGCTCCAGCGCTCAACCTTGAGCTTCACTATTTTAGATATTAATTGCTGTCAGGTTTTTAAGTGGCAAGCATCTTCTCCCATTTGGAGAATCTCCCATCTTAGCAGGTGTGCTAAGGATCAGCCAGGTTTGGGAAGCCCAAACACAGATATATGCCACCTGAAATCATTTCTAATTCTGTCACTTCATGCTTTCTTGGGCTTTCTGAGGAGATTCCTTGCCACTTCTTTGGGGAAAACAGACCTCGTGGGGGCAGGGGTGGTGAGGGTAGGTGAGGGTTGGGGAGTCATTGTGAATGTAGATGTGGAGCTGGGGTGCCACCTGCATTTTGACCACCTCTAGCAGCAAAGCATTGTGTTGTGAAGATGTTTATGTAACCTGGCTCAGCCAAGCTTGTGAGATCTTCCTGGGGCAGAAGGGTGATAGGCAGTTCATTGGGATAGAGTATAGAACATCTCATTGTTCAGAAGAGATCATCAATCTACTGGAATTTTCTTAACTATAGAAGCTTAATTCTTTTTCCTCTGTGGAAATTTCAAAATTTGGCTGCAAATTTTTCAGTATTCCTACTGAGAGGTAGGAGGGTCTCTTATCCCTCCCCTTGGATTTTTTCCCCTTGAAGCTTTAGTCACTTCCTGTGCCCAACAGAACTCAGAAGAAATGATGTTGTGTGATTTCTGAGGCTAGGTCAGAAAAAGTCATTCATATTCTGCCTGGCTGTTTTGGGATACTCACTCTGGGAAGAGCCAGCTGCCATGTAAGGCATCCAACTACCCTGAGGTTGCTATGCGAAAGAGGTCAGGTATAGGTGCTCTGGTTCACAACACTAGCTGAGCTCATAACCAACAATTGGCACCAACTGCCAGATACATAAGGAAGTTCTCTTGGATATCTAGCCCTAGCTGACATCTGACAGCAACTGCATGAGAGACTCTGAGTGAGAACTGCCCAGTCAAGTCCTTCCTCAATTTCTGACCCACCAAATTATGAGAAAACAAAATTGTTGTTTACACCATTAAGTTCTGGGGAGTAATTTGTTATGCAGCAACAGTAATCACAACAATCTCCTTGACCATAGTAAGCACAGTTTCTTTAAATCTTTGCTGATTACTCTAATACATGTGGCCTCTATGGGTCTCTTTCTATTATCTATTATTTCTGATGTTTTTAGTAGTATGTTATCTGACTTCTTATGTGTATGGTTATTTTTGATTATGTGTTGGACATTGTATTTATACCATCATTTGTAAAAATAAATTGAAGCCTAGAATGAGGTTATCTTCATTCAGAGAGGATTCACATTTGTGTCAGCCAGGTGCTTAGGACAGTAATAATACAGGATCTCCTACTTCAGTTTTGAAGATTGAGTGAGTGGTTCACCCATAACTCCTAGGGTGTAGCCCTTTTGGGGTCCCTGCTTAAAGAGAGGAAGTTCATTAAGTTCCATCTCTTGGCAAGCTGGGAACTTCAATCCATGTCCTCTTAGTCTCACAATGCTGTCAAAAGAGTTGTTCAGCTTCTTGGACTCCCAACTGACCCCCCCTAAAAGAGCACACACCCTCAGAAGGGAAATGGCCTTAAATGCCACTCATACCTCTCTAGGTCTTAGTCATGGCCCAGCAATTAGTTCTCTGATGCCTTCAAGTGGACTTTTAGAATATTTTGTTCAGCTGTTCTAGTTGTCCTCAGTGGGAGCATTGGTCTAAATATCTTAGTCTGCCATTATTAACTCTTAATGTGCTTAATTCTTTAAATGGCAAAAACATACAGAAAAACAAAATCATGTTCTTTGAAAGTCCTATTAAAAATATATCATATACTTTCAAACCTTCTTAAACAGAAATTGCTCATAATTCAATTTTCCATTGAAGACTCAGGGCCCCATTATGAATATCCCCTTCTGGAAGTGAAATAGTGATTCCCCTAAGAACTGGGGTATATCATCTGCTTTGCTTCTACCCCAAATAACTTGAGATTGCTTTAATTTTTTAGTTCTCGGATCTACTTTTTATCATTGTATCTTTGCCACCTGTTTGCTGTCAGCCTTGTTGCTGTCAATACGAATAATCTTAACAGCCTTTTATTCTTTTAGTACATATGCAAATTATATAACCGAGCCTGCTAGAATACTGTGTAAGGTTGAAGTAGATAGGCTCTGATTTAGGTAGGGGAAAAATTGATGAGTGAAGCTCTAACATTTAATTGTCAGACACTTGTCAGACAATTGTCAGGTGTACCCTTAGTCTGCTCAACAGCCTTTTGATCTCAGCTCTGAGTCCAGATGGTAGAGGTTGTCAAGTATGTGGGCTCTCGATAAGTAAAGTGTTGCTGTACTTGTTCTGATTTATGTACCTCCACTGACAGTGGGGAGCTTGAGGCCACAAGCATTGCCCTAAAGTAGCCCAAGGGCTTTGGCCAGACCTAGGCTGCCCTCTCTTTGTTTCCTAGGCCCCACCCTGTCTCCTGGCCAAGCAGACTCAAGAAATCCTGGCAGAGAATGATATTCCCTTCTGCCCTGCGGAGATGACCACTTCATGGAGAGCAGAGAGAGGAAGGAGGAGAAAAATGAAAAGAAAGGTCCTCTTTCAGGCTTAAGATGATGTGGAGTGGCTGCCCCATGGCCTGCCAAAAGCTGACTCACCAGGCTGGGATGAGGCACTACAGGTGCACTCAGGCCATCAGACAATAGGCGCCTGTTGCAAACAGCCCCACACCCCAGACAGACCACCGTGGTGAGGCGGAGGCAGCTCCAGAGGGAGCACGAGGGCTGGAAGAGTGGGCAGTTGAGTGTCTCGTCTGGAAGCTGTCACTCTCCAGCCTTCCCAGGGCCTGGCTCTGAGCACTCACAACCATGAAGACTTTGTGATTTCATGACCAAGTAGCAGGAGCACTGAACCACTGTCTGGAGACCTGGAGCAGCCTCTAATGTGGGCCTCTTTCCTCATCTCTCAGCTAGAAAGTACCAGTTCTAACTGCTGCTAGTACACTCTGTGATGCTGGGGAAGGCACACACCTTTTCCAAACCTCACTTTACTCCTTGCTGGGTGAATCCTGCACCTGTAGTATCTCTTTAAATCTTTACTGTACTTTGAAGTAAGTGCCATTATTAGTCCCATTTTACAGATGGGGAAACTGAGGCACAGATGATCCAACATGCATAACTGAGAGCTAGATTTCAAAGCTAGGGCTGTGTGAGTCTAGAGCCCATGCAGCTACTCAAGTAGACTAGGACCGAGCAGCCTGCATATTGGCACACACAAGGCCTGCTCTGGGAGTCTGACAGAGGCAATAAGAGTGGGCTGGCCAAGAAGTTTCCTGGAGGGGATAGGGTTGAACAGCTCCTGGCATGGGCATGGGCAGTGTGGGAGGTGAGGGCTGGTGGGGTTGGGGTGAGTCGGGATTCCTAGTTGGCTCCTGCATGCAGCAGATTGGGGGTGGATGGGCTGGGTGTGGGGCAGGCTGATCACTCTTCTGCCCATTGTTAGCTGCATGTACTTGGGCAGGTTCCAGAGATATTATAGGCTTCAGTGTTCTCATCTGTAAAGTAGGAATAATAATACTGACCTCACAAGACTGTAAATATAATAACATTTAATTCATAAAGTGATTTGACCTTCTCTTCTCTGGGCTGAAGCTTCACTTTTCTCATCTTTCCTAAGGCCTCTGTGGCCTGGTGCTTATGTCTCTGACGTCCTCTGTGGCCCAAACCATCCCTCCTCATCAGAGTCAACTCCCTGAGTGGGCCAAGCTCTTTCTCACCTGTGTCCCCCTCTTGCCTCCTCTTCCCTGTGGGACTTAATACAGCCTGTGCTCTCTGACTCCTCTGCCACTGGGACCCCTGCTCAGGACCCTCCGGAAGCTCTTTCTCTGCCTTCACCCCACTGGTGGGAGATGAGGTGTAAATGGTGTATGGAGACCTGTGTTTGAGGCCTGGTTCCATCTCACTTACTGGATGGGTCAGCCACCAGCCCTCACTGAAGTTTCCTGTCTGTAAAACATTCCTCTTTGGGGGCCCACTCTCACAGGGGGCTCCAGGGTGAGCTGAAATGGCTTGAGTCCGTGGTCACATTCCTGGGGAAGGGGGATGGATGAGACTAGGCAGATGAGGATGGAGGGAGAGCCTCCCTGCCTCTCTCCTCTTGCTGCCATCTACCTTCCTCCCTCCTCCGGTCCAGAGCTCCCGGGGTTCTTTGTCTGCAGAAAGAAAACATCTGCCCTCCTGTGTCAGAGGACAGGGCCTCGATAAGGAATGAGGTGAGCAAATCCAGCCTGCATGTTAATCCTTCCTGGCTCTGAACCGGCAAGACTTGGGGCCAGCCAGGCGAGGGAGATGGGCAGGGTAAGGGCCCAGCCCCAGGACTAGTCATGTCTAGATCTCCAGCTATCAAGGTGGCAGATGATTAGCCAATTAGCCCGGAGAAAACCAGGTCTGGCTCCTAGGGGCTCTGCGCAGCATCTCCCAGGAGAGCAGGAGCTTCTGGGACTCCTGACTGACGTGAATAAGAGCAGCTGTGGGGCTCCTCTAACAAGAGGAGGGGAACTTCCTGTCTGCCATTTACAAGGGAGGAGACAGCAGAGCTGGGGCCCTGCACTCAGTACCCCAGCCTGGCCTCCTGGATGTGAGTCCTATAATGACAGAGAAGCTTGGCACAGACACTGCTCGGTAATGGCCAGCTGCTGTCATTATTATTGTTGTTATTGTTTCTACCATGCATTGAGTATCTATGTTGTGACATTATCTCTATGAAGTCCTATTATTAACCTCATTTTAAGAATGGGAAAAAATTGAGCAGAGATTAAAACCCAGGTCTCCAAAATCAGATCTCCTTAAAACATTGTACTTTGCTATGCTTGTGCCCCTCTGAGTCACCTGCAACCCTTGTTTAAAATGCAGATTTTCTAACTCACCCCAGGCCAGTTCAGTCAGGCTTTCTAGCAGGGAGGGTGAAGGGCAATCCCAGGCATCTGTGTTCTTTATATCCCCAACTACCACCACCACCATCACAGTTGACTTTGATGCAGGAGATCTATGAATGTGACTCTGAAATGGGTAGAAGCTGTGAAGAGAGCACCACTCCCTTTGCCTCCTTCGCTCCAGTGCACCCTCTAAGCTGCATGGGTCAGGGAGTCTGACTCCTCTGTGGAGAGGAGTGGAGTGCAGTTCCTCTCAACCACTTGGCTCTTTCATCCACTGAGGGAAACTTGGTGGCTCTGGCCTCCCTGCAGAGGCACAGCGGTGGCAGGGTCGAATGGGCAGCATTACCAGCTGAGGGGCTCACCTGCATCATCTTGGGGTCATGAATCCCTTCCTGTATCCATGACAGGAAAGGCCCAGAGAATCCCTTGGCTGGTGCCAGGTCATCCGGATCCCAGGAGAAGGGCTCTCAGGCCAACGGGTTCCCAAGCTAGGGCCACTAGTGCCCACAGGCAGCTCAGTTGGGTCTGTTTCTCATCAGCCTCTCTGGGCCTTGAGGAAACCAAGGCTTGGGGCCGGCCAGAAGCTTTGTGGTCTTGGAAGGAAAAGGAGGCCAAGTCCTCAAGTTCCTGGGCCTCTACATTCACAAACCTACACAGGCATATGCACACACACACCCACACCCACACACACACACACACACACGAAGGGGAGGGTGAATGGGCAGGCACATGTTCATGCATAATGCATATAAGCACTTACATGCACACACACTCCAGGGGCAGGGCTGCAAGACTTAGAGGGAGCCCTGGGCTCAGGAGTGGCCTGTTAGATCTTGGCAACCAGAGAGACAGGATGATCTTGGTCTGAGAAGGTCTCACCCTAGCTGGTCCCGCCTTTTCCCAGCTCTGCCTCTTCCTCTTCAGGCTGTTTGGCCCCAGGACAGAGGAGGCCATCAGCTTTGGCATCAGCTCTAGAAGTTTCTCCCTTTCCTACTTGCTACAGAAGGGCTTCGAGGCCAATAGGGGAGGCTCATGAGGTGTGAGGAGCCTCCATGGTGAAGCTCCCTCCATCCTCTGTCCCCATAAGACCCTGAATCGTGGTCCCTACACAATGAAGACCAGAACTGGTGCCCGAGGAGCACTCATCTCACCAATGCTGGTTCTTGCTGAATGGAGTCAGAAAGGCACAGGTCAGACCTGTCAGCCTCAGACATAAACGTCAGACCTGAACTATCTCCCGAGAGGTGCCTCCCTCCCTGGTTAACTTCAGGGCTGGCTCTCACATCTGTGGTTATTATTCAGGCTTGGATAGGGGATAGATGCTGTGGTCCTGGTACTGTGGGCCAGGAGATGAGGGCATCAGGGGCCTAAGGCCTGGGACACAGGCCTGGTCATCTGGCCCTGCCTCTGCTGTGACCTGAGCTGACCTGGAAACATGTCATTCCATCCGAGCTTCCCCTTCCCCACTTGGATTTTAGGACATATGGGCTACAACCAACTTTGGGAGCTCTTGGAAGGCTGGGGCCATGCTATGCCTGACATTGTACACCCAGGGCCAGCACAGTGCCAGGGACACTATATGTGCTCAACATACACTGAGTGTGCAAATGCACCACATTTGTCCCTAATTCCTTTCTTTCTATATATTCAGCTTCTTCCTGCCTTCCTAAGTCTCAAATCTTGGACATCTCCCAGCACTTCTGAGCGCTGCCCAGGACCCCTAGGGAGGGGCATAACTTGATCTTCCAAGGCCCATCAGGGTCAAATCCCCAAACAATCCCTGAGATAAGGGATGTTTCTTACTAGCCTCTCTGGGCCTTGAGGAAACTGAGGCTTGAGACTGACCAGCAGGATATTTGCTTGACTGAAGAAAAATTTCCTCAGAGGGGTCTGGGGAGGCCTTGGGGGTTGGCAGCTCTCTCCTGTTCATGGTCATTACAGGCAAACCCCTGCTCCAGCCTCCCCTAACGCTGGCCCCTCTGCCAACCCTCCGTGCCCACTTCCCCTCCTGGTCTGGGAGCTGCGAGCTCCAGGAGTCGGGTGCTGGACCCATTCAGTGCCTGGTGCTGAGGAGGTTTCTGGCCCTGCCTGCCAGAGACTGACAGTCTGGCCTGGGAGATGCCCAGTCTCCACAGAGAGAGGGGCCACAGGCACCAGGCCATGCTCAAGAGTGCTGGGACAGGCAGGGTGGGAATCCGAGTCACTTCTCTCCAAGATGGCCAGCTCTGCCCAGGCAGGGAGCTGGTGTGCAGCAAGACTGTTCAGGGCCCTCTGCTGGGGTAAGGGGCAGGGGGTGGGCCTGAGGGTGTGTAGAGAAACACCCCAGTCTCTAGGCTGTGAGGTAAGCGGCACTGGGTTTAAGAGTTCAGCCCCTGGCCCAGACCGTCTGGGTTTGTATTCAGGTCTGACCCTCAGAAGTTATGAATGGCTCCATGCCCAGGTGCCAGCCTCTGCAACGTGGGAAGGTAACAGCCCTACCTGCTAGAGCTGTTTGGAGAATGAAATAAGTTACTCCACGTGAAACACTTAGAATGGTGCCTGGCACATCATAACCCCTGCAGTCAGTGTTAGATATTATTGTTAGACCAGGGTAAGCTGAATGCCCGAAAAGGGGCTTAATTGACTGTTGACATCTGGCTTCCTCCACTGGACACTGAGGTCCCTAGGCCCTTTATCTTTTATGCCTGGCACGTCTCAGGGACATGAAAATATGTGTTGAAAGGATGGACGCATGAACAAGTGAGTCAGGGGAGCAGGGCATCAAGAGAAGCTCTGGGAAGAGGTGGCCCCAGGGGAGGCCCCCACACAGGAGGGGAAGTGGTGGGAGCTGAGGTGAAGGCCGAGAGGCCTCTGGCCGGGCCCATGTCCACCAGGGCTTCAGGCAGGCTCCTGAGGAGAGGGGTCGTGGGGAGAGGAAGGCTGGAAGCAGACCGGGCTGGCCAGAGCCTACTACACAAGCTGGACAGCTGCATCCCCTGCTCTGGGCCACGAGAGTCTGGGGCCGGGTAAGAGCTGCCGCTGAGGAGAGGATGGATGGGAAAGGGCCTGGAGAGGCCCCCAGGGCTGTCAGTGTGAACCTTCCTCCTCCTGCACCCAGGCCGGTTATGGAGCCTGGCATTCTGTTGTCGCTGAGAGAAAAACCAGCCTCGCTCCACAGACACGGCAACCAGTGGAGAAACAAGTGTTGGAGATAAGAGGATTTAAAACAAATAAACTCCCTTGCAGGAGATTTAAAAGAAAAACAGATTGTGAGCTTTCTCCCTCGCCGTTCTTTCTCTGTCTTTCCCTTTCTCTTCTTTCTTTTGCTTCCTCCAACCCTCACTCACTCTCTTCCTTCCTTCCATCCTTCTTTATATCGCTTTCTTCCTCCTTCTTTCCTTTCCTTTTTCATCCCATCTTTATGAACAACCAAACCTTCAGATTTTAAAAAAGCTACAGCAGCAAAATAAAACATGATAAAACAACAAAACAAAACCACACACACACACAAACAAACAAAAACCCACCTATCATCAAAGTATCATCCTAGGCTGACCACTGAGGGTCTATAGAATGTTTTATTGACCCAAAGATCCTCAAGGGTCAACCTGCCAATTTCTCTTCTTTAAAGTGCCCTGTCCTCAAGGAGCCCCAGCCTGAGGGGAGACACAGCCCTGTCCTCAGGGAGCCCCAGTCTGCAGGGAGACACAGTCCTCAGGGAGCCCCAGCCTGAGTGGAGGACACAGCACTGACTGAGAGAGCTGCAGTCTCAGGGAGTGGGTAAATAAATGTACCACAGATATTAGCCTATTTCTTCACTTTGATAGCAGAGGTATAGGAGTGTGGGGGGTGGGGGACGGGGGTGCAAAATCTGTGTTACAGAGGGGTGAGTGAGAACATGTGGGGAAAGCTGGCATCCCAGAGCCTTCCGAGTTCCCAGGAACACTCTCCCCCATTCTCTGTGCTCAGCCCAACTCTGACCAATAGGAGGGTCACTGGAATCCAGTGTTCCCTTAGGGCAAGGGAGAGTCAGAGCTGAGAAGCAGGCGCCTGGGAGAGGCCCGCTGAGTGGCTCTCTGGAGTCTGTCAGGTGAGTGACCACAGGAGATAAGCTGTCTATGATAAGGGGCATTCAGGCCACCTCATTTAAGCTTGTCAGTGACAAGCTGAGCCTCGCACGGTCCAGAGCATGTGTGTGGTGAGGAGGTGGGGGAGTGGGCACAGTTCAGGAGCCATCTCCAGAGGTCAGCACTAATGGGACAAGAAGTCTTAAGATGCAGCCGCCAGCTCCTGTTTGTCCCCATCCAGGTGGAGACATTTCCATTCCCAGACATGGGAGCTTCTCCCAGGAAACCTCATGAAGACAGAGATGGTGGGGACTGAATGGGGGTGGGGGTGTCTCGATTTCCAGCAGCTTCTTGACTCCTCTGCTGTCACATAATCAGTGAATGATGACTGGCAGCAGGCACTTCTCTGGGTGCCCATTGACGTTCCCATGACCTACAGGCAAGTGAGAGGGCTCTAAGGAAGGAGGAGTGGGAGCCTCAGGGTGGCAGAGTGGCTGTGGCCTTCCCACAAAAGGAGGATCTCCTCCGGGGACCAGAGGATGAACTTAGCTTGTCTGCAGGCATTTGCAAACACCAACACTGGGAACATCCTCATGGTATAGAAAGGGAAACTGAGGCACAAGGCAGGGAAGGGACTTGCCTGGGGTAACACAACATCGAGAGTTCCCAATTCTCTTCTCCACTCCGGGCTGTACAAGACCTGCAAAAGTCAAACTTCCACTCTGCCTACATACCTGTATGTGTGCGTGAGTGCTTGTGGGCCCAGCAGCTACAACCAGGCCCTGGAAGGACTCCCGAGCCCAGCCCTGTCCAGGCACCCAACGCTCTGATCAGGCGATGTGGCCCACATGGAATGGCCCCCAGACTTCCAGGCGACACTCACTCATCACCCCATTAGCTGTTTTCGTACTGAGAGTCCACAGGCAGTTCTCCTTCTGGCCTGGCACTCCCCTAGGCATCCAAGAGCATCCAAGACATGGCTCAAGCTTCAGGAACTATCGAGCTCATAGCAATTTTAGCCACAGCACAACATGGTTGAGCAGGCAGATTAGCTCTCATAAAAGCCACGTTCAGCCTTTATCAGGCAATACCACAGGGAAACACTGGGATTTTCTGCAGCTGGGCATGGTCCCTGCCCTGTCTTCCCTTCCAGAAGTGGGAGCAGAAGGCATGGGGACAGCCAGCTATAGAGAGAGAAAGCAAATATGTAAGTCACAACGCCTGAGATGAGTTTGTGTAGGAACATGCTTTATGCAAATAGGCACACACATCTACCCCAGGGTCAGGAGGACATGTGGAAATCAAAGCTCCAGAAAGTCCTGACAGTGAGGCTCCCTGTTCTAATGAGTGGGACACTGGGATCCCTCAAGTTTGTCTGTGGACTGAACTTGGTCTTCCTACTATATCTGAGACAAAGCCCTCCCGTTCCAGCTCCTCCCTCGCCCTTGTGGACCTCCTTCTGCCTGCCTTGTGTGGTCTGGCCCTGGAAAGCTTCCCAAAGGGCCTAGTTTTCCTCTACTTGCCCCAGGCTGCACCCCAAATGCTCTCCAGCTCCTAATCACTGCCCCCTTCAAATGGGAAGGCTGCCTGTCCCCCATAACTGCAGTCTCTACCTCAAGCTTGGCCTGTCTCCACAAAAGGGGCCAAACTGTGGTCTGCCCATCAGAAACATTGCCTCCCCATGGGCCGTCATGCTGTTTCCGGCAATGCCCAGCACATAGAAGATGCTCAGTAACAGATGAATGGTGGAATCAACGAATGAATAAATGAAAATTCAAAGGCACGATCATTTCTCTCTGGGGACTCTCAGTGCTCCTCTTCTGCTTCTTGCTCACCATTTTTCACAGCTGTCTGTGCATTGGAGCTGGAGTATTTGTACTCTTTCTTCACGTCCTCAACCAGCCTGAGTGCACCACAGGCAGGAGTGTGCCCTGTTCATCTCCCTGGTCCTGACACCTTTCATGGAGGGCTCTCAAATGTTCGTTGCCTCAATGAACACAGAAGCATGTGGTTTACAGATGTCTGTTTACTTCTCTGTTCCCCTCAGTGGACCAAGAGTACCTAGAGATGAGGACAGGCTCACTCCTCTCTAGAGCTCAGGATACAGTAGTCACTCAATACGTGGGGCTTGGCTCCCTGGGCAAATAAAGGATGGAGTGAAGGATGAACAAGTGAAAGAGTGAGTGAATAAATACATGGCTGAGCCCTGTCTGGGATCAAAGGAGACCGCTGGCTGCCTTACAGCATCACTGTCCGCAGCCCATGTTGCCCAACACACACACACACACACGTGTTGTGCTCAGATCTGAGCTCCTCTCCAGATTTCTGCCCTGGTGGCTGCTCCAGCCTCTAGGCCTTTGCTCCCACCACACTCCTCCTCACTCCCACGCCCTCCCACATCCCTGACTCTCCTTGGTTCTTCCAGTGGCCTTGACCCTACCTGCCCAGCGGTCTGACTCAGAGCCCCACAGCCTCAGGGTGGGTTTTTTCCTGCTTTTCTTTGAGAATAGGGTCAAGTATAACTCAGGAGCCAGCCATACCTTCTGGGCTTGAGATCCTTCTGCCACCTGCCTGAGGGCAAGAGACTGAATTTTCTCCAGTCTCAGTTTCCAAATCTGTAAAACGGGGATAATACCAACGATTAAGAGAATTAGATGGGGTTCCAAATTGACCATGGGATGGAGTGGCTGCTTGGTCAGTACTTGGTGCATGGGGTTTTCTTTCCCTTCTTGTCCCTGCCACTGCCCCTGCAGGCCTCACGGGGCTTCTGTCTGTGGGGCCCAGGAGAGCCACCTTGCTTTCTAGAACAGGACTAGAAGAGACTCGCTCCTCTGGGAAGTGAGGGTCCTGGAGCCGGGTTGGCAGCAGGGCCCAGCCTGTGAGCCGGAAGGACCATTAAGCTGGAAAAGAGGAGACCCTGAGAGAGGATCAGAACTGGAACACATGCATGAAGGCTTCTAAAGGAACAACTAGAACTGAAATGAGAGAGCTTGAGGTTAGACAAGAGACAGGACTTCCCCATTCTGGAGGCTCAGGAAAAAGCACGGTGGCTGAGGCAAAGCCAAGGCACTCCTGCCTGAAGTTGAAGGGAGCTTTGAAAAAAAAAAAAATCATCATTTGAATTTATCTCCAGCTTCCAAGTTTTCAGAGTGTTTGCCTGATCCTCATCTTATTTCATCCTTATAACAAGCCCTTAATGTGCGGCAACAGTGTAGCTTATCAAACAGAGAGATAAACATTGTGGCTCCCCTCCGACATGGGGAGGGAAAAAGGTTCTGAGGCCTAAGGTTGCCCAGCAGAGGCACAGGGACCTGGGCTAGAGCTCTCTCATGAAGATCTCAGGTTATCGGCTTTCCCTCACCCTTTCCGAGGCTTAGCAAGTCTGCATATTTTTTGACGCTGAGGTTTGATGCTAATTTCTTTGCTTGGCTAAGAAAAACACGAGAAATGAAGAGTAGGAGAGGTTTTCCCATCCTGTGGAGTGCAGTGACACCCAAGTGTGTGCCTTCACCTCTGGTACTAGACTAGGACCAGCTCGGAGGTGAACAGACAGTATTCTCTCCTAGGCAGGGAAAGGAAGACTCAGGAGAGCCAGAGGGGGCTGGGCCTCAGATGGAGCCTGGGCTTCCATCAAAGGCAGACGCCTCTTTGACCCCATCTAGGCAGCAGCCCTTTCGTCCGTGTGGCCAGACACCCCCCTCTCCATTCTTACTCCAGCCCCGGCCCATCTCTGCCTTGCCCCAAGCCTGCAAACAATGCGTTGTTGACAATCGTGGGGGCTAAACACTCGATAACACGGTCCCCACCACACCAGACATCCTAACAGCGGGCAGGGCTGTGCGCTGTGACGGGAAGATGCTTTGAATACATCATTCTGTCAACTGAGTTTATTATTCTTTTGCTCAAGATAAACTGCAGCCGCCAACGAGGGGCTGTATAAATTCCAGGCTCAGAAGTCGAGCAGGCCCCACTCCTTGTTAAACACTCACTCACACACACTGGCACATTCACATAAATCCTGCTGAGAAAATACCACCCTGCCGCGGCCCCACAGGTCTCTTGGGGGCTCAGTAGCCTCTATCTCATGGGGTGGTCCTGGGAGCAGCTGCAGACATCAGGGGACCCAAGGCTTGGGCCTGCCCTTGGGCCACTTCCCTGGCTAAGGTTGAGCTGACTCCCCCTGGGGGCCAGAGAAGGTCTCCCCACAGAAGCCAGCTGTCTTTGGGGTCAAACCCAGCGTCTTGACTCCCGAACTTCTGTCTGTCCAAGGCTACAGCCCTGCTGTGGGTGGCCAGGGCACCCATATGCCTGTGCTGGGGAGGAGACAGGCTTCAGACCCAAGGGTGGCCAGGCACAGAAAGCGAACCCCAGTGAAGGCTTCAGAAACAATCAGCATCCATCCTGGGGGAAAGGGGACTCCGTGAACCACCACTGCCCACCCCCACACAGAGGAAACGCTGAGGAATCCATGTCACCTCCACGTGCTGGCAGAAAGGGGCATCTCCGTGCCCAGAGCACACACCCAGCCCGTTCTTCCCAGGGCCCAAGCTATTCACAGCTGGAGGGGAGGGGTCCTGTGGGCTTCATTTCCATCTTGCGCTATCTCACTTGGGGACTTAGAATTAAAACAAAAACAAAACTGAAAAACGCCATGCTGGGTGCAGGGACTGTAATAGGAAGCAGCAGAGTGCAGTGGAAGGAGCGTGAGCTTTGGCCTTAGACCTGGGTTTCACTTCCCAACTATCAGTTTCCTCCCCCATAAAATGGGGAGTACAATTTCGACTGTGCGGTACTGTCACGGGCCTGGAGTCAAAGCAAGGCTGTTTTCCCGTTCGCAATGCCCCTTTCCTATTCACAGCCAGGCCAGGAAGTTCAGCATTGCTATCCCCATTTTATGGAGGAGGAAACTAAAACCGCAAGCAGAGTCCAAGGCATCTCAGGTTGTAAGCTCGTTTCAGTTCTAACTCCAAAGCATGATTATCACAATAATTTAGCACCTGCTGTATGCAGGGGAACGCACTGGATGTTGAGGGAATATACAGGAGTTTGACTTGGCCCTGAGGAACATATAGGAGTTTGACTCCCACCCTAGAGTATGGGCTCTGTCAGGGCAGGGGGCTGTCTTCTCCAGGGCATGTCTCCCCTTGCCTAATAAGACCTCAGCACTAGCAGGCGAAGCCCTGGATTTGGGATTCAAGGACTGGTCTCACCACAGTTTTAGCTACATTACCCCAGGCAGGTTGCTTGATCTCTCTGAGCTTCATTTTTCTCCTCCCCATAGGGTGGAGTCTCTGGGAGGATGGCTGTGGAAGGACTGCCACTTCCAAGGGCCTGCTCAGTCAGAGGGATTCTTACTATTCCAAATCAAGGAAAGGGTAAAACCAAGATGTCAAAGGCCCTGCTGGTGTGGAAACAAATTTCTGCCTCCACCAGCTAGATGGCTGCTACCCACTGTACAGGTTCCTAACACTGGAACAGGGATCATCCCAAGTGCTTGGGACTCACCACGTCTTCCTCCCCAGCCAGGACAGCAGGTGGTAGACACTGGCGAGCTGAAAGAGGCTCCCTGTGTGCCCAGCCCTAACCCCCTGCCTCACTGGCACCAGGTACTCAGGACTCCTCAGAACTCAGAGCCAGGGTTTGGGGCAGCCCCCTCACAGTGCTCCTTAAATAGGATTTACAGGACTTGCACCAGGAGCTTTGGGCCATTCCAGGGGACATTGCTTTGGGGGAAGAAAGGACCCAATATGGGTACCTAGAACTTGAAGCATGTCGTCAGAGACTGGAGCTCCAGGGAACTGGAAAATTATGCTTCAGAGGTTCCCAAGGGAACGATGGCCTGAATCCCACCCCTCCCCGCAAATAAAGCTCCTTTGACCTGTTTAGTATTTTGGGCTCCACTTAGGACCTAACTAAATGGAAGATTCTACTGCTAAGAAGCTAGTGAGAAGTTCACTGATGGAGTTCAAGCCTCTTATTTCACAAACTAAGAGACTGGGCTTCGGAGAGAACTGGCGAATTCAGTGGCTCAGAGATCAGAGCAGAGTTGAGAGTTAGGCTCCTGGACAAGTGCTTGCTCCTCCAACCTCGCCTGTCCGCAGTCATTCCCCAGTCGGTCACCAAAACTGGCATCGTAAAGATTCTGTCAAAATCACCGAGGCAGCTTGTCAGAATTTGAAACCTGGTCATCTGGATTCTTTGTAAGTTCCCTGGGTGATTCTAACCCATACCTGAGACTGGGAACCCATGCTCTGGGCCAAGAAGGATGTTCCCAAATCAGTAACATAGAGCCACAGGCCTGGAGTGTGACTAGGTGGATTACTTTTCTCTGTATCTCAATTTCCTCATTAGCTAGAGAATAACAAGAGTGCCTGGTACCCGGCATTGTTGTAATGTCAAATGAGTTGGCCTATGACTGACACAGGCCTCATCTTCTACACTGTGCCACACTGCTCTTTCCTCACTGTGCTCCAGCCACAGCAGCTCCCTGTCTGTCCTTGAACTCAGCAAGCACGTATCTGTCCCAAGGCCTTTGCAATTACTATTCCCTCTGCCTGTCATTTTTGTCCTCCAAATAGTCTCACGCCTCCGCCCATAGCTCCTTCAGGGGCCTGTCCAAACGTCACTGAATCAGAGGCTTTCCGCCATCCACGCTTTCTGCTCATTTACTTTTTACTACCTCACCTATTTCTTTTCTTCTGTCTCCCTTTTTTTGTTTTTTTTTTCCTTTGTTGAGACAGGGCCTCCCTCTGTCGCCCAGGCTGAAGTAACTTGGCTCACTCCTCCCTCAACCTCCTGAGCTTAAGCGATCCTTCCACTTCAGCCTCCTGAGTAGCTGAGATGACAGGTGTGTGCCACCATGCCCAGCTAATTTCTTGATTTTTTGTAGGGATGGGGTTTCCCTATGTTGCCAAGGCTGGCATTGAACTCCTAGGCTCAAGCCACCCTCTCACCTCGGCCTGCCTATTTTCTGTGTACTCACTTCTTGGTTTATTGTCTGTGTCTCCCACTAAAACGGGAGCTCCCCGAGCGCAGGGACTTTGCCTTGCTTACTGCCATATCCTCAGCACCTAGAAAAGTGCCTGGCACTCAGCAAATATTATTGATTGAATGAATGAAAAGACAGTACTTAAGTTGTGCCAGGTACAAAGTAGGCATCTACTAGATGCAGTTCAGTTACTATTTTCATCTACATTGGGATGTGGTAAAGGCCAAATATGGGGCACGTCTCCATGCCTAAGGGTGGAAGAAGAAGGAAAGGTGCATCTCACAGGCCAAAGTAGGCCCACATGAGATGTGTGACCTCAGGTAGCTGTGTCCATATCCCTGAGTCCCGGTTTCCTGTTCCATCAAACGGGACACCCATGCTTGTTCTGTGTTTCGACACTGCTGAGAAGGGTATTCAGGCAGCCGTGTCTCTGCTGTTATTTTGGCTCTTAGCTCAGAAGCAGATGGGACCCAAGGACAGATACCTGAGTGAGGTCACAACTTAGGGATCTAATGTCACCCTGACACGAGAGCAGAGTGGTCACCTCCTCAGTGATGCAGACACAAGGACAGCCCCCTCACCAACAAGGGACATGCTGAGAGCTCCTGACAGGTACAAAGATGCCTCACATGGCTCCCTCCCTGCCACCACCTCCTCACACTCAGCTTCTGCTGACTGTACTGAGGCAGCTGGGAGATCACTGTCGGTAAGGTACAGGCCCTGCTGGGCTAAAACACACAAGTGCCACTGTCAGCCCAGCTCTGGCGGTCTGCCCAGCCTGGAGGTCAACTTGCACTGAGGGCTGGCTTCTGGAATATTCTCCCCACCCCACCCAAGGGCCAGGGACTTCCAGGGAGCCTATAAGTGCCTTCGGGGTGGTATACAAAGCTGACAGGTCTGGTCCTTCCCTTCCTGGTCTGCTCATCCCTGCCCCCTCCCCTCACTACATGTATTCAGGTGACATGAATGAGTAAGTGAATGAATGAAAGAGTAACTTTTCCAGACTTGACCCCAAGCCCCAGGCTTCAGCTACATCTGCCTCTTGCTTGTTGCGGGAAAAGGCAGCAGTTCAACACAGAAGATGTTTGTGAGGGTTTGATTATGGGATGCTCAGTTCCTCCCCAGGGAGCTCATGGACTCCGGGGGACATGGCACAGAAGGACTTGCTAGGCTAGAGTTTGCTCATGTTGGAAGGCACAGAAGAGCCACCTGGAGAAGGGGTTCTGGGAGGAGAGGATACTGATACTAAAGTGAGGCTCCTAGGCTGAATCTTTTAGGTTTTTCTTTCTTTTTTTTTTTTTTTGAGACGGAGTTTCACTCTTATTGCCCAGGCCGGAGTCCAATGCCGTGATCTCGGCTCACTGCAGCCTCCCCTCCCGAGTTCAAGCAATTCTCCTGTCTCAGCCTCCCGAGTAGCTGGGATTACAGGTGCCCACCACCACACCTGGCTAGTTTTTGTATTTTTAGTAGAGACAGGGTTTCACCATGTTGGTCAGGCTGGTGTCAAACTCCTGATCTCAAGTGATCCACCCACCTCGGCCTCCCAAAGTGCTGGGATTACAGGTGTGAGCCACCGTGCCCGACCCCTAAGGCTGAATCTAAGTTGGCCAGGTGAACAAAGGGAAGGGCAATCCGGGCAATGGGAACAGCTCGCCCAAAGGTGTGGAAGTATGAAATAGCCTGGGGTTTGCTGGGAAGGACCAATGATTCAGGGTAGCTTGGGCTGCACGTAGTAGGAAGTGGCTGGAGAAAAAAGCAGGGCCCAGGCTTGGGGAGCCTGTGGAAACTGTTAGGCCCTGGGACATTGGGACGAGGTGCCTTTGATGGGGTTCAAGCAGGGGAAGAGTGTGATCAGCCACAATTTTTAGCAAGGTCCTGTGGCTACAAAGGAGCAAAGAGATCTGAGGGGCCAGGACTGGAGGTCTCTACAGTAGTCCAAGGGAGTGATGTTGGGGTCTGAGCGAAGGCGGTGCTGGTTGGGATTCCCTCTTGATCTCCTCTCCTTGCTTCTTGAGAATACCTACTTCTCTCTGGCAGTTTGGTCCGGTCCCTCAGTCAACAGAATGTAGGTGTGAGGAGGTGCTGATGGGGATGAAACTGAGGCCCAGAGAGAAGATATGGGAGCCCCAGAGCAGTTGAGGGCCACAGTTCAGAAAGCAGCTGCAATATCTCTCCACTGGAGCCAGGTCTTATCCAAAGAAACTTTCCTACAAGGCAATTGCCTCAATTCTGTGCTTTTCCTTTCAAGAGAGAACTGAGTTCATTGAACTTACGGGCAAATCTATATCCTTGTCCTTCCTTTGCAGAGATAATAAAGTTAATGGGATTATTTCCTGTGTACAAGAATAGGGCTGCTAAGGAAACATTGTCGAGTAAATGCTGTTTGCAAAGGCTAAACTGAAAGGCCAAATCTTCCACCGGGAGGAAGTAAAAGGTGTGTCTGCACAGGCTCATGGGGAGCAGTGCCACCAGCGACTTGATTTGCCTGAGACTGACTTTCCCTCTGCCTCACTGGGCTCTGATTCATGCAGACGGCCAGATGGCAGGGTTGCCAGGACCATTTCCCTGGTCTCCAAGGTACCAGGTGAGTTGGCTAGTTGGTTAGTTTTTGGAAAAACAGAGTTCACCTTAGACTGACAGAAGGCCCCAGCTGAACTTTAAAGATTGCCTGGATAACTTTTCTCCTTGAATATGGAGAAACTGAGGATGCAGAGGGGGAGCTGGTCTCAGGTCCTATGGCCAGTTGTGGCAAGGCCTGGTGGGGAAGTAGAGACACAGAGATGGAAAATAACTTGCCTGGGTCATACAGCCAGCAGCTTGGTTGTAGTGGGGAAGCTGAGGCCCAGAGAGGAGGAATGGCTTGCCAGGCTCCTACAGCCTCCCAGTGGCAAAGTCTGGGATGGAACCAAGTCTTCAACTCCCAGGAGAGAGCGTGCTCTGTCATCAGCCTGAGCTCCCATCCTCCCCTACTACAGAGACAGCTCAGGGAATCACTCAGGTGCATTCCTGTTTGCCGAGTCTCAATCATCCCTGACTGGGTCGTCACACTTCAAGCCCAGCAGCCCCTTTAGATCTTATCAGCACAACCCCCACGATGGCTCCTCACGTGGACCATCCTCAAACAGCATCCGTGTGCACAGGTGCACCAGGTGGGTGGAGCTGAGGGACATTCCAGCAGAGGGTAGACAATGGCTGGGTTAAGAGGGCTATCTTCTTTTCACACCTCCTGATTTCCTTGAGTTTGTAAATCATTATCCCAGGCTACACAAAGCAGGTATTGAGTAGGCCTTGGTGCCTTGGTGCTGTCCCTAGACACAGTAGACAGAGGCTACTTGGCTCCGAGCGGCCGGTGGCAGCTCCCGGGCCCTCTGTCCCCCTTCCTGGCACTGGGATTGGGTTACCCCATCTAATCCCTGCTCCTTCATCCACTCTCTTTGTGGCCATTGTAATTTATAATCGAGGGGCATGATGCAACCTGCTAATTACATTGCTTGATTTTGAACACATCCCGGCTTCTCTGACTCAGGCGGCAGAGGGAGGAGGGAGCAGCAGGCACTGCTTTGTGGCTTATCAGGCTTGGGTTATTCCGCTCACACCCGCTCACGCCTCCCCCCATCCCTCAGCCTTTGTTAACCAGGGCTTGCATCACCTCCTGCTTTCCATTTCCCCAGAATTTTTTAACGGCTTTTTTTTTTTTATGAGCCGCTCTGTCTTGTTAGCTAATGAATGATTGTGGAGCAGTGATGGGGATCGCTTTGTGCCTCTATTAAATGTTACATGATTGCAATTATGAGTTAACAAGGGACAGCTAATAAAAAAAAAATAATCTATTTTGAGGCCTGAGGCAGACATGAGACTTGTTGCCTGGTTCCCAGGCTGAATAAATCAGAGCCCCAAGGACCACAGGCTGGACAAGGAATAGAACAAGGAAAGGATGGATGTTTGCAGGCCCCTGGGAAGTACGGCAGGCTGGAGGGCAACAGGTCCATCCCCAGGCCTCTTTTGAAGCCTTCCCACCTATGTGGAGTGTTTTAGGCTCCCAGAGGCAGGTGTCTGGACTATTGCAGTTGCTTCTTATCAGCCCTTCCTGTGTCCACCATTGTCCTGCAACCCCTTCTCCACATCACAGCTGAGTGCTCTTTTAAAGATAGAGCTGGTCAGGCTGGGCGCAGTGGCTCGTGCCTGTAATCCCAGCACTTTGGGAAGCCAAGGCAGGTGGATCACCTGAGGTCGGGAGTTGGAGACTGGCCTTACCAACATGAAGAAACCCCATCTCTACTAAAATTACAAAATGAGCCAGGTGTGGTGGCGCATGCCTGTAGTCCCAGCTACTCGGGGAGCTGAGGCAGGAGAATCACTTGAACCCGGGAGGTGGAGGTTGTGGTGAGCTGAGATCGCGCCACTGCACTCCAGCCTGGGCAACAGAGTGAGACTTCATCTCAAAAAAAAAAAAAAAAAAAAAGATAGAGCTGGTCATGCTGCCACCCTGCTCAAACTCCCTCAGTGGCAGCCCAAGACCTCTCTTCAGCACTGGCTCCTCATTTCAACTTTCTGCTTTCAATTAGCCTATTCCCACATCCTGACTGTCCTCACCAAAACTTGTTCAGAATGGGGTGAGACCCTGGAAAACAAATGACACCAAGAATAGGCAGATGAGGGCCTGAGCAGTGGGATGGGTGATGAACTGAGCATGGAGGGCCCGCAGCTGCTGTCCCTTTCCGCGGACTGACTCAGCAGTGTCCAGGACCATCACACACAGACATGGAGTGACGCTGGCCTCTTCGTCACTGATCCAAGGAGGCAAAAGACAGGCACCTGGCCTGGGATCTTCCCTTGAGGGTTGCTGTCGTGTTTCCCAAGGCTTTGCAGGTGCTGGGTATGCAGGCCAGGCGCAGTGGCCCACGTCTGTATTCCCAGCACTTTGGGAGGCTGTGACAGGCAGATAGATCTCTTGAGCCCAGTTCAAGACCAGCCTGGGTAACATGGCAAAACCTCATTTCCACAAAAATAAGCCGGGCATGGTGGTGCGAGCCTGTATTCCCAGCTACTTGAGAGGCTGAGGTGGGAGGATCACTTGAGCCCGGGAGGCAGAGGTTGCAGTAAGCCAAGATGGTGCCACTGTACTTCAGCCTGGGTGACAGAGCAAGACTCTGTATCCATAAACAAACAAATACATACACAATAATAAGAAGAGGCACCCATGATGTCCAAACAGGGGTGCCACAACCCATCAAGAAGACCCCAACTCATGTCCTGAGGACCTGTGAACACAGCTCACAGTGCTAACCACAATCCCGGGACATGGCAGAATTTGTGTGTGGGGCATCTGGTGGGCAGAGAAACAAGACTCCTGGGCCCTGGTGTAGGCAAGTCACATCCCCTACCTGGGCCTCGGTTTCCCTATTTGGGCATGCACTCCATTCTAGTTGAGCTTCTTACACATCTGCTTACAGCTACCCCCACTGATCCCCTGCCTCCCCGAGACTGTGAGCTCCTTCAGCAAAAGCTATCTTTTCTGGCTCGGCTTCTAGTAGGCACTCAGTAAATGGTGAATTAACGAGCAGCGAAAACTAAATGCTCTCCAGGCACCCACTCTGTGCCAGGCTTGTTACCAGGTGTTTCCTATATGTTACCAGGAATCCTCCCACCAACACTGCTGGGAGGACTTCTGAATCCCCATGTGACAGCTGAAGCAACTGAGGTTCAGAGAGCTTAGCACTGACGTGCCTTAGGATGGGGCTGGGATGAGGAGTCTGTATGTAGGCTCTAAGCCAGAAGCTGAGTATAAGCTGAAGTCCTCCTTCCTGGGCTTCTCATGCCCTGGCAACAGCAGGCAGGTGACCATGGGGTGGGAGCCAGCAAGGGCGACCACAGGCTGGGCGACAGAAGGAACACAGACTGAAGACACCACCGAAGTGCATCTTCAAACACTGCGGCTGCACTGTGGGCGCTGGGAAACCACAGCCGCCCACATCTCAGCAGTCTGGGCCAGCCCAGGGCAGGAGGCCGAGCTGGCAGTGGCAGGGCCGCGGAGGGGCATGCAGGCAGCAGGAAGTGGGGTGGGGGCAGGGCTGCGCCAATCACCCACAGAAAGCCTCAGCCAGTGGCAGAACCAGCTGCATAATTTGTGGGGCCCTTGTTCGAACGCTGTTAAGAATTTCAAGACAGCAACAGCAGAGTGTTAAGCCAAGCACAGGGTCCTTCTAAGTGTGGGCCGTTCCGGTTTCATGTCCATGAAGCCACTCCCGGCCAGGGTCATTTGCGCAGCTCCCAGTTTAAGGGTTTGCGGCATAGCACTTGGGTAGTAGAAGCCGCCATACAAAAGGTCTGGCCCCCACCCTGCCTGGGCAAGGCCCATGTAACCCATTGTGTGGAGCATGACAGGGCTGGCAGAGGGGCTGGGTAGCAAGAAGGCTTATGCTGTGCCCCTCTGTGCGGGAGTGTGGACAAGCCAGGCCTGGGCACTGCTATGTCGGCAGGTGCTGGGTATACAGGGGGTGCTTAATCAATACACAATGATCCAAAGGGATGGCAGGCATTCGGGGTTGGGCCTGCCTGGTGACTCACACCCCCCTGGCTGCCCAGAGACACTATGTAGTTGCTTCCATGGTGAGTATGTTGGGGAAGGGACCTGAGCCCTCCCAAAGGCATCCAGAGTCTGTGGCTGGGCCACCCCCAGACCTCAAACCTGCAAGAGAGCTCAGGTCTGCAGGTACCCAGAACTAGGCAGGGAGCTGGGCTTCCAGAGGCGGGTACACCATCGGCAGGGAGGAACTTGGAGCCTGCATCCACAGGCCAACTTTTGGCAGTGGGGATGACTGTGCTCACTGACTCATGGCCCTCTCTGCCCTGCACATGGCCCTCTTAAGGAGCTGGGTCCAGCCTCAATTTGAGTCTTTCACCATAGTACCCAGCATAAGGCCCTGCATACAGTAGGCACTCAGGAAATACTGGTTGAGTGAACACTTGCAATCGTGAGAGAACATCCACTCTGCCTTGCTTGTCCTAGGACTGACCCCGAGTCTGGGGGCCAAGGAAAGGAAGTGCAGTATGCTCTTGGTTAGCAAGGTAGCAGGATATGCTCCATCCACATAAGGGTTTGGGTGTGTGCAGTGTGAGAAGTTTGTGTGTCTCAGTGTGGGAAGGTGCCTGGGGAATGTACAAGTATCGGGTGGCCTCACGGATAGGCGTACATGCATATGTATCCATGTGCTCAGGTATGTGTGTAGGCACTTAGGTCGTGCACATGTATGGGTGGGGCAGGTACAGGGGATGTACGCACACATGCATATTTGTGTGAGAGGTGCCCATTCCCACCTGGTAGGTGCCATGTGCCTGCATGCATAGGTGCACATATATATGGGAATGTGCCACAGATGCTGCCCTGCCCCCTCCATGGGCCAACTCTGCACAGGCAACGCTCATGGCTTAGCCAGGGAGAAAGGAAAGTCGTGATGCTGGGAGTGCAGGCTGCCTTGTTAAGTCTGGACCTGTGCCTCACTCATGGTGTGTTCTTAGATGACTTACACAGACTCACCATGCCTCAGTTTTGTTGTCTGTAAAAGGGGCTCACGACAGCGCTCCTTTTATGAGGCATAAAAACAGTGCCTGGTACCTAGTAAGATCTCCAAAAGGTTGTTTGTTATTTTCTCTTGGCTGGGGGCTGCTGCTGCAACAGACGTCAGAACGAGTACTGGAAGTGGAGCTGGAGCCTATGTCCATCCATCACCATAAACATGATAGACAAGTTCCAAACACCGGCTGCCCTAACCAGAGAGGCAAGAAGGGGTGGGGTGGGGACACTGTGGCCCCAGTAGTTCCCCTCAGACTCCTCAGAGGGCACTGAGGAGCCTGCTGAGGAATTCCCGGATTTGGAATATACCTGTGGTGGGGCATGACAAGGTGGGGGCGTAAAGTCTCTTATGCCAGGCAGCTCTTTAAAAACAGTCCTCTTGGGACAGCAAAGCTGGGCCCCAGAGGCCACCCACTCACTGCAGGGACTGGCGGCCACGCATGGCAAGGTAAATCACCCAAGACTGCCCTCTGGAATGTGATCACTGTGAAAGGTAACACGCATGTTACTGCTACATAAACACAGTTAAACTGTTTACGATGGCCACGGCCTGGTGGCCCCAGGAAGACCCTGCCATGTGGGAGTGGGTAGACCTGCCCCAGCTCTGCTGTCTGCGAAGGTTAGGAGATCGATTTATTTTGGCAAGAGCCCGATCCTTGGCACCCTCCCACTGCCACCCAACCCAGGGTCCAAGTATTGGCCCAGGGGAAGCATCTTCTTACAGGCCACAAAAACGCGTTTTGAACTCATGGTAAGGAGAAGACCAACAAAATCCCCTCTTTGTTTTATGTTGGTGCTTGTTCTTTGGCACAGTTTGCAAAGGACCCTTTTTTAAGTAAGCAGGAGTTTCTGTCACTACATCCCACGGGTGCACTGGGGAAGATCTCCGTGTGGGATCCTGAGGGAAAAACTGAGGTGGAAGACCCAACCCTACCCCCAGGATCCCCCGGTCCATGGGGAGAACCAGCCTCTGCCCTCGGGAGCCTAAAGTCTGAAGACGGAGACCCACTCTTGCCCAGCCCAAGAGTGGAGGCCAGTCTCTGAGCCCCAGGAGCCCCTCCCTGTTTCCAAGGGTGCACTGGACCCACTGAAGGCTCAGGGCCTCAGGTAACCTCTGGGAACAGGTTGCACTAGAGGGCAAAGACCCTAAGGGAGGCCATGGCTGGCCAGGCCTCCCAAAATGCTGAGCACCCACCTGGCCTCATTTCGGGGCAGGGCCCTTCTCTGCCCTGGTACACGTCCCAGCTTTGGTTGAAGATCTGAACAGATCAGTCAGGATGACCTGAGTTGGGCTGTGAAGGCGACGGGACAGAGGAGGCATGGCTGACTGAGTGGCACAGGAAGGCCCATCCTGCAGGTGCTCAGTGTGTGAATGGGCAGGAAAAGGCAAGGGGCTACTCCAGGTATGGGAACTGTAAGAGCAAACACAGGACGCTGGGCTGAGCAACATGTGGAGGCTGGAGGGGAGGCAGCCTGGGGAGTGGGGCAGAAAGGAAGCCTGAAAGGACCAGAGAGAAGGCACAGAGGTGGGCAGGGCTTCCATGTCCTGAGAGTAAATCCCTCTAGGATTTATTAGCCTCAGTGAGTTCTTTGGTGACCCTGGTACCTTTAAAAAAAATAAACAGCAGGTGATGGGACTTCTAGGGAAAGAAAATAGACCAGCTAACAGTCACCACCATTAATTGAAGGCTCACCACACCTGACCCTAGGCTTCTTCGCTCACATACATTCTCTCCAATTCCCCACCACCACCCAGTAAGGGGGAATTTTGGCCCTGTTACAGCAAAGAGGAAACCAAGGCTGAGAGAGGTTGGGTTACTTCCTGGGGCCACTCAGCTGTGAGTGGGACAGGGATTCTGGCATCCAGGTTCTGTCCCCCGAACCACCTTGCGCACTTGACTGTATCCCCAGGAACAAGGAGGAACACATCCTCTATTAGGTAAGATCAGAAAGGGGTCTGGTGGATATTTTTTTCAATAAAGAATATTGGAAATTAGGCACACATATGAGGTTATCATTCAGAGAGGTCGCCTGAGAAGGGAGGAGCTGCTAATCAATCTGCTTTGTTCAGTGAATTTTTTTTTTTTTTTTTTTGAGACGGAGTCTCGCTCTGTCGCCCAGGCTGGAGTGCAGTGGCCAGATCTCGGCTCAATGCAAGCTCCGCCTCCCGGGTTTACGCCATTCTCCTGCCTCAGCCTCCCGAGTAGCTGGGACTACAGGCGCCCGCCACCTCGCCCGGCTCGTTTTTTTGCATTTTTTAGTAGAGACGGGGTTTCACCGTGTTAGCCAGGATGGTCTCAATCTCCTGACCTCGTGATCCGCCCGTCTCGGCCTCCCAAAGTGCTGGGATTACAGGCTTGAGCCACCGCGCCAGGCCTTTTTTTTTGGAGACAGAGTCTCGCTCTGTCACCCAGCTGGAGTGCAGTGGTGTGATCTCAGCTCACTGCAATCTCTGCCTCCCGGATTCAAGTGATTCTTCCCTCTCAGCCTCCTGAGTAACTGGGATTACAGGCATGTGCCACCACACCCGGCTAATTTTTGTAGTTTTAGTAGAGACGAGGTTTCACCATGTTGGTCAGGCTGGTCTCGAACTCCTGACCTCATGATCCGCCCGTCTCAGCCTCCCAAAGTGCTAGGATTACAGGTGAGAGCCACTGCACCCGACCTTGTTTTTGTTTTATAATTTACTTATTTATATCAACAGCTGAAAAATGGGAAAGGCCAAAAAGCAAATCTTTGTCCCTGCCCTTTCCCACTCCCACCATTCCCTCCCTCTCAGCAGCTTCTGCTGTGGTGGATCCACCCTGAACTATCCCGTCTCCCCTGAACTCTCCTGTCTCCAGAAACATTCATTTGTCAGAGCATTCTTGCCTGCTCTTCTGGAATTTTAGTTACAAGCACTTTTAAAATCAGTCAAATTCATACCTCATCACATCAGAATAAAACATTTTTTTTACCCAATTTCATTCATCACATTATTTATTCAACTTGATTTCAAATACTGTTTTTTAAAACATGGGAAAAAACTTTATTGACTAGAGTACAGTGCTTATGCACAGTTCTTTTTGCCTTTAGTCTTACAGACTCTTCTCATTTCCAAAACTACTTGCATTAGCTTCTTTTCCCCCTTGTCCCTACAGTGAGGCTGTTTCATACTTTTGTAATACGCTTAGATTAGATTCTTTTGTCACATTCTGCATTCCCTCTTGCAATTTCCCAGCATCCTAAATGACTTTGTAAAATTTGCATACACTAAGGTCCCCTTTACCCTGTAGCACTGGGGGGTTTTGACAGTTGCGGCATTATACATTCGCCATTGCAATATCACACAGAATAGTTTCACCACCCAAAGAAATTCTTTTGCACGTCACTTATTCAGCCTTTCTCCTACCCTGAATCCTTAGCAATCACTGATCTTTTTACCATCTCCACAGTTTTACCTTTTCCAGAATGTGATATAAATGGAATGATATGGCATGTAACTTTTTCAGACTGGCTTCTTCCACCTAGCAATATGCATTTAAGATTCACTCATGTCTTTATGTGGCTTGATAGCACATTCTTTTTTATTGCTAAATAGTATTACATTATGTGGATGTACTACAGTTTATCTATTCACCTATTAAAGCACATCTTGGTTACTTTTGGCAATTACATCTTTGGCCATTCTTTTTTTTTTTGTGAGACAAGGTTTTGCTCTGTTGCCCAGGCTGGAGTGTAGTGGTGTGAACACAGCTTGCTGCAGCCTTGACCTCTTGTGCTCAAGCAATCGTCCCACTTCAGCCTCTCAAGTAGCTGGGACCACAGGCACATGCCACCCTACCTGATTGATTTTTTTTTTTCAATCTTTTGTAGAGACTGAGTCTTGCCGTGTTGCCTAGGCTGGTCTCAAACTCCTGGACTCAAGTGATCCTCCTACCTTGGCCTCCCAAAGTGCTGGGATTACAGACATGAGCCACCATGCCCGGCGCATCTTTAGTAACTCTGAATAAATTGTTGTTGTAAATATGCACATGCTGGTTTTAGTGAGGACATGAGTTTTAAGATCAATTGAATAAATATCTAGCAGCACAATTGTTAGATCCTATGGGAAGACTATATTTAGTTTTCTAAGAAACGGTCAAACTGTCTTCCAAAGTGGCTGTATTGTTTTGCAATGAATGAGAGTTCATTCCCAAGAGTTCTATTGCTCTGCATCCTCACCAGCAATTGATATTGTCAGTTTTTTGGATTTTAATTATTCTAATAGTCTTTTTACAGGAGAAGGAAATGGAATTTTGAGAGGGGAAGTGGTAGAGCGGCAGAAACATTTAGTGCTCACCAAATACCCACATGTGCCCCACACTCAGGCCCCTCGCCATGAGGTAGGACCCTAGGACCAGTCATGGTCAATAGGCTGTGAGTGAAAATGCTATCTGGCACTTCTGGGCCAAAGCGTTTAGGAGCCACTGCACAGCCCTCCTGCTCTTTTGTGCCCCTGCAGCAGCAACCCAGAAAGCCATATGTTGAAATTTGGTACATCCAACATCCAGGGTCCCTAAGCAACTATATGGAACAGAGCCCCTGCCAGTCTGCTTCAGCCAAATAGCATGAGCAAGAAAAAACCTCCGTGGTGTTAGCCCACTGAGATTTCCGGGATACTTCGTCACTGCAGCACAGCATGGCCTATCCTGACTCACACAGCCAGCCACTGGATCATGCCTTTGGCATTATGCTGACATCATCAGAGCCCCTGAACCTGGTGGTGGACTGGGCCAGAAAAAAAGCTGCTTAAAGGAGGGAGATAGTTTAATGAACTAATGTTTACCAAGACCTACCACGTGCCTGGCCCCACTCAGGCTCTGTACCTACACTGTCTGGTACTCCTCAGGCCTGTCTGGAGGAGACCTGCTCCTGCTGAACAGCCTGCTCTAACCTCTCCCCAGGCCTTATCTCCCCAGAGGCCATGTGGGATTGACATACCATTGGGCTAACTTTCCCCCAAATAATGCAATCCTTACAGGATACTAAAGGCAGATCTCCCCACCCAAGCCAAGCCCTCAAAAATTCCTGTATGTCCCCATGTTGCCCAGAAGGTTTTACCCAACTAAGAGGAAGCAAGTCTCAGAAGTTCTGTTCTATCTTCTGCTGCATCTTTTCTTCAGACCCAGGCTTTGCTTTCTGCTACCCCCATCCTTGCTAGATTCCCAGTTGTCCAGAAGACACATCTCCATAGCATTTAATAGGATTCTTCTTGGCCAGACGCCCGACCCTCCACTACGCTGAGCCTCAGAGAGCAGGCCACAGGCTGTGCTGCAACATCCACACTCTCCCTGTTTCCCAATCATGGTGCGGGGGGCTGCCCTCAGGGCAGGGAGCCAGCCTTTCTCCCATGAAGTGAAGTGATGTGATGTTCACAGGGCTCAACATCAAGACCTTGACCTCATTAGCACAATGTTCTGGTCAGCGGGCTTGGGGAAATGTGATGATGTTAATTATGTGCTGATTTATTTAATCCCTGGTCTTGTGAAATGCAGTGCACTTGCCTTCCCCTCCTTCCCCCAGGGACTATAAACTCCTGGGGACCAGGCAGGGGGTGGGGCAGGAGGGTGAGGGCCCAGTGGACTGGACTCTGAGGCCACACAAACCTGGATTCACTTCCTAGCTACTCTGACCCTGGGTTACCTTCCTGAACCCAGGATTGGGTAAGGATTATTGGCTTGGCACTGTGCCTGGCACGGAGGAAGCTCTTGGTAAATTGTAGCCATTGTTATCATTATTGTTAATTATTATTTTAGTCTACTAACTGAAGGATGATTTTCCATTGCCCCATCTCTATTCTTGAGAGGCAGTAGGCCGTAGACCGGTGTTGTCTAATAGAACATTCTGCAATGATGGAGACATTTACTATCTGTATTGTCCAGTGTGACAGTCTGTAGTCACATGTGGCTACTGAGCACTTGGAAAGGTGGCTAGTGCAATGAGGAACTGAACTGTAACTGCACTGAACTTTAATGAACTCAGAGTTAAATAGTCACTCGCTTTTAGTGGCCACTGTATTGAACGGCACAGGTGAAGAAGGTAAGAGTACAGGCTCTGGGATAGATCCTGCTTCTGCTACTTCCTTGCTGTAAGACCTTGGGCCTGTTAATAGCTGCTCTGAGCCACAGCTTCTTCATCTGTAAAATGCAGATATGATAGCACCAGTTTCCCCGGGTGGTTTCGAGGATTAAACATGTTAATGGATATAAAATGCCCATTTTGGAAGTGCTCAAGGAACCTTAGCTATTAGGATTACTCTCTTTGACGAAGGCTGGCCTGGAAGCCATGGGCATGACTGTGCCTGCATTCTGACGGCAGCATCTTGAGGGCAGGGCCTCTGTTGGCTCCTACTCTGAATCTCTCTTGGGCCCAACCCAGGGAGGAGAAAACCCGTGTCCATTGGACAGGGAGGGCAGGAGACTCAGAAAGCTTCGAGGATACAGATAGGAGACGCCCCAGTTGATAGCCCAGCCCAGGCTGCCGCCCTCCCCACAGTGGTGGTGGGACTGATGGCCTTCTCGAGAAGAGGAGGGCCGTGAGGGGCAGGAAAAGGCAACCTGAGAGAGGGGCTTTGATGGGCTCAGGATCAAGAGGCTCTCTCTGTTCCAATCTCCTGAGTCAGGGAGCTGTAGGAGCCAAACTGTGTCCCTTCAACCCCCTCTCCAAACACTGGGGTTTGATTGATCCACCTGCCAAACTCAGCCACAAAGCCAGAGGTCAGAAGACTCTACCAGAAAACAGCAGGCTTCTAAGAAATGGAAGCTCTGGGTTCAACACTGGGGCCCTGGAGCCGGGTCTTTGGAATTCCCCTTTCCTCTTCACCCAGATGAGGAACTGAACTCCTTGATTTCAGGGAATGGATGCAAGCTTGTGTCCTTTCCACTCAGCTTCTTCCACAACTAAAGGCCTGAGGGCAACAAGGGTATGAGGGCCATGTGGGGATTTCCAAACCCTGGGACTTCTTGGTGTCCCAAGAGGCATCACCTCAACTTGTCCCAAAGAACAAAACAGCATCAGAAGCCAAGGACCCTCTGAGGGTCTCCAAAGTCCCCACCTTCCTTCTGGCTCTCCCCTCACCTGTTCTGGACTCAGTAGGAAACGGTAGGGTCTGAAGGCAAGGCCCGTCTCCTCTGTGAGGTGGCCCAAGAGAATACCTGTCTCTCCCAGCAAAACGTCAGAGCTCCCTCCTTCCCAAGTGAGACTCCTGCTTCTGCAGCCAGGAGCAACTCACCCTCCAGAGCCACACAGTAATGCCATAGTCCCATGGGACACAGAAACAGGGCATGGGGCAGGGTGGGGGAACCATCTTTGCTCCACCTTCCCTGATATCAGGGTAAAAGACAGCAGGAGGCGTGAGCTTAAATACCAGGAGGGTGCCCTGATGGTGGGACATATGAAACGGTGGGTTGTAGGAGCCAGTTATATTCGACTTTCTGGTCAGGCTGATGGTCAGGGATCTGGGAGAGCGGGAAGTGTGGGATTTAAAAGACACAGGATACATGGCTGATATGATCTCTCAGTTGGACTTGGAGTCAGACAGATTTAGGTTTAATCCCAGCCAGGCCGCTGACTGGCTGGGTGACCTTGGGTTAATTATTCAATGATACTTCTTTTCAGCTTCCTCATCTGTAAAATGAGGGTGAAGAGCTTCACCACCAAGGTTTGGAGGAGTGGGGGAGGCAAATGGCCCTAGCCCAGTGCCTGGCATATACTGGGGAATAGAGAGGTGGCTGGGGGATTTAGGGTGCAGAGGAAAGGGAAGACCTGCAGGAAGGTAGGCTGAGAGTGGGGAGCGAAATCCCCTAGTGGGAAAGACTGATTCCCACATCAGGAGATGGTCTGTGGTCCTGCTCCAGACCAAGAAGTGGGCCCCCCCTCCATGTGCACAGGCTGAGAGTCTCCCGCTCACCTGCCCTGCTCCTGCACCCCACTTTAGGGCAATCCTGGGGGCACTGCCAGAGAACTGGGAGGCCTCCCTGGAGATCTAGGCTCTTCTGGCAGATGCCCATCACCCTTTGGCCAGGGGCCTCTCATTTGCCAATCCCAGGAAGCCCCTTGCTTGGAGGGAACTGATTTCCCCTAGACAGCCTTGCCCCTCCTGCTGCAAGACTCTCAGGGAGCCCTAAGAAAGACCCTGGGCTGTGGGCAGCTGCCGAGCCTGCTTCACATCCAGCTCTGGTGAGTGTTGGGAAGCCGCTGGTGATCTGGTGGTGTCAGCTGGTAGGCAGGTTTGCTCAGAGACCCACTTACTACTAGACTCAAGCGTAACTTCAAAGCCCATCTGGACCTCGTGGGGTGCAGGAAGGAAGCTGGCTTTGCTCGACTGGCACCATGGCATCAGCTGGCCCTGAGTTAAGTGGCCTTCGAGGACCTCCCTCCCCTGTCCACCCCCATGATGAGTGAGAAGGACTCTGCCCACTGGGCTGTAAAGAGCCTCACAAAGTCAGCTCAGGCAAGTCTCCCTACTTGCTGAAGAGGAAAACAGAGAGATGGGGAGGGCTTGGGATTTCAGAGCTTATGGACCCAGTGGGTGTTTCAATTCAATTCCAGGCCTCTTGGATGCTAAGCGGCAAAGCTCTTTTTATGAGTTGAGACACAGCCCCTACCCTCTTAGACTGGGGATTTTGTGGGAGCAGGGCTGTGTTCCTTCATCAGATTGGCCCTGGGGGGTGCAGGTAGGGTTAGAGGGTGCCTCAGTTAGCTGTGACTTACTCCCACAATCAGAGTAAGACTGCAGCGTCTCCAGAAGGAAGAAATCTCTAACTCGTGATGCACAGGATCTGAGAGTGATTCATGACCAATGAGGACAATATGGGGGGAGGAGGGGGCATGTTTAACTTTCCTGAGAAGCTGTGGGCCCTTGAGGAGATCTCTTCGTTTTCCTCCCTATTTTCTTCATCTCCTCACCTCTGCCAGTCCTAACAGAGAGAGGAGAGCCAGGGATGGAGTGGCATCAGAGTAGGGCTGGGGGTGTAGCTGAGGTGTGGGGAGCCAGCCTGCCCCAGGGACTCCCTCCTGTTCTTTCAATCCCCTGTTCTGCATCCCTAAGCTGGCCCCTTTGGCCTCTCTGCAGCCCTGTCTTGCCCAGTGAGACACCAGCTGGGTACCTCCCTCCCTCCAGCTGCCCACTGCCAGGCACAGAGGATAAAAATACCCAGTGGAAAAACACGTGGCTCCAGGTCAAACATTAACCTGCAGGGCCTGGCATGCCAGCCACAGTGTCCCTTCCCAGGCCACCTGGCCACCAACTTGTGGCTGGTAGCAGTGTCCTCTCCCTCTGACCATCACTGAAATTCTCAGACAGTTACCCACAAACTTCTTGCAGGAATTCTTCAGAAAGCAAAGAATCACCCACGTGAGGACCCCAGCCCCAAGGGCACAGGCCAGCCAGCACTTTCAGACTGCTGGCTGCAGGGATGCTTCTCCCTCCTGCTCAGCCTGGGGTCTTCCCTGAAGCTCTCTGGGGTTCCACGTCACCCCAGCTCCCAGCTGCAAACAGCCCCTCTGACCGTCTGGGGGAGGAGCCAAGCTCAGAGATCCTTAGTTCCTCAGGTTTCCCTTCTACTGCAAAGCGGAGCTCACTTACAGCCAGAAGGAAGGAAGACAGAGGGAAGGGAGTGGGGAGAGAAGCAGGTCTGGCCAATGCTGGCATCCACCCCTTAGCACTCTGGGAGGCCACCTGGAGGAGGTACTGGGGAGAGGTGGGCCGGTGAGAAGTTCCAGCCCTGTCCCTAACTTGCCCTACATGCCCAGCTCTGTTGTTCTCTGGGCTGTGAGGCCAGACAGGTGGATGTCCCTCCCGTGGGCCTGGATGGCTCTATGCACACACCTCAGGCCCACCAGGTACTACCAGGCAGGGCCTCCTGGAAGCCACCCCCACAGCTGCCTGAGGCACAAGGCTGGGAGAGTCTGACCCTTGGCCCCGACTCATCACACACTTCTGGGGTCCAATGCCCAGTGGTTCTAGGAAATGCCTACACTGCAGCTTTGAGCCTGGGCCAAATGCCCCATTTTCTGTCAAGGAAGCTTGACTGTGCACGGTGAAGAGAATACAGTCCATCTGGCCACAGCATGCTGCCCATCTTTGTGGCCGCCTGAGGGTTGATGGGCCCTGCATGGAGCATGGAGCCTAGGAGGGGTTTTGGGGGCCGTGGGGTGTCTCTGGGGTCAGGAAGCCCTTTGATATCTATGGCAGCATCGCAGGGGCATGGCAGAGCGTATGTAAATATTAACTTTGAAGGGGAAGCAGAGGGTTTGAGCAGAGGTCAGCAAGGGCCTCGCCAAGAGGTAGTCCTGCCCTGGGTCAAGAGTCCAGCACTGGACAGAGAGTTGAGAGGCCTGGAGCCTGACCCCTGAGAAACAGTGAGTTTCCCCCAGGCACAAGAATTCTCACCCGGGACTGTTCCCCAGGTTCCTTGAGACATTTCCCATCAGGGCGGTGGTCACCATGTCAGGATAGGGCTCTGGGGACAGCTCCTGAAGGTCTGGCCTTGATGCTGAGCCAATCGGGTCACGCAAGAAGCGCCATGGGCCTTGGAAGCCTTTGGTTTGGAGCCAAGTTCTGCCACTTAAGAAGCCACAGGGTCTTGCATGAGTTACTAAGCCTCTCGAAACCTCAGTTAGCTCATCTGTAAAATGGGGACAAGGGTGTCCAGCTCTCAAGGTGTTCCAAAGAGTGCCTTGTTAAGTTAGCTGATCTTTATGTCGTGCCTGGAACACAGAAGTTATTGTATAGGTGCTTGCTCTGGCTGGTTTTTCCCCTCCATTCTGGGCCTCAGTTTTCTCATCTGTAAAATGGGAATAAGCAGGCCCAGCTCACAGGACTAAATGAACTGGTCTTTACATTGTTACTGCACATGGACCTTGGTCTGTAACTATTAGCATGGTTGTCATCTGCTCCCCTCAGTTCCCTCACCTGGATTTGGTCATCTCTGAGGACCTCAGTTGGAGGTCAGGGCCCTCAGCACCTGCTCCCTCAACACAAGCACACACACCCTGCTCTTCCCCCTCCCTGCCTAAGCCAGAACTGCATTGTATCTCCCTCATTATCATCCTGACATTTGCTTTGACTGTGAAGCAATTACCTGTTGAATTGAACAAAGGTTGAGGAGGGAGGCAGATCATAGGACGGCCAGAAGTTGGGCTTTGGAGAGAGCCACAGGCAGAGGTGTTAGTCCATGCGCTGACCTCAGATCCCAGAAACAAAGCTGATGATGCAGGGAGGTGGGTGTGAGGTGGGGGGTCAAGATTCAATTCCCCTAGCTGAGGAGCCAGAGCTGGGGGAGGGGGGATGTTTGCATCTGGATGCCATCTGGACGAGGGCAAACACCGAGGGGCCACTCAAGGAAATGCCTGAGCGGCAAATCAAATCCTGCAAAGAAATCACCAAGCCCTCGAAACGAAAGTCTGAAGGAGAGGAATGTGTCTGGGGAGTGTTGGGGGTGGTAGGGAGACCAAGCTGGGAGGAAGGCCAAGGAGGGAAAAGAAGGGACAATCCAGGGGGCCTCTGCAGGGGGCTCCCTAAACTAGTGGTCCCTCACCCCCAGCAGACGACGAAGCTAAGAACCTCTGGGCTGGAAGTGATGCAGGCAGGGTCCTCAAACATGAAGAGGGTCTGCATTACCTCTGAATTCTGGGGCTGGCTCCCTGTACCCTCCACCGCTTGTCAGACCCCATCCTCTAGAGCACTGCTGTTCTTTAGATCAATGGCTGTGCACATTGATGTAGCTCCTACTACGTGCCCAGCCCCAGGCTGAGACTCCCAGGTGTGAAGCAGCATGCTGTGGAGGCTTCGAAATCCCTTCTCTCCTTAAACTGGTGTTCACAAACATTCACTTGCTTGGTCAAGCCATTTTCTCATCTCTTAAAGGGCATAATCTGGCAGCTTTTGGGGCCTCCCTGGGAGTGTGGCCAGTGGTTAACCCTGGGTGGGACTCCAGAGAAAGGGAGGGGCTTGGGGGTCTGTCAAGCCTCCATGGGCTGGGGACTACTTACTTGAATTTTTAGGCAACCTCCCTTGGCTCACCCTGCTGATGTAATGAGGACAGGCTGACCTGGCCCTGTACCGGCCCTGTTCAAGGAAGGCACTTTATGATGCAACCCCAAGGAAAGAGTAAAGAAACACACTCACCCCAAGTCACCAGACACATACAGGACCTGGAGAAGCCAATGGCCTTCTTCCATCATCCCCATATAAACCAGGCCAGGCAGGCATGCGTGATTGTGTGCACACACATGCAGTTGTGGGCATGTTTCTTCTTGCACATAATGTGGATGTGTTTGTGCAAGTTTTTGCATCTGTGGATGTACGCATGTGCTTGCATATGTTTGCACTGTAGGTTTTTGTATATCTGTGCATTCATTTGTATGTTTTGTGCAAATGTGTTTACATGCTTTCATTTGTGAAAAATATGTGCATGTGCTTTGTGCAACAGTGTTGGTGTATGTTATGCAAATATGATGTGTATATTTATGTGTATATAGGTATATGTCTACATATTTGTGTATGTTTTCATCTGTACAATATGTGTATATGCTGTGTATGTCTATCCTTGTGTGAATATATAGTACACACGTGTTTGTGTTTGTAATAAGGTGTTTGTATAATGTGATTCTGTGTTAATATATGTTTGTGGGTTTAATATGTCTGTGTATAACTGGTATGTGTGTATGTTATGTGAGTATGTATGTGTACCTGCGTATGTGAGTATGAAATGCAATTGTGTCTATATGTATGTGTATATAATGTGTCCGTGTGAAAATGCATGCACATAATTAGCATATGTAAATAATGCATATATATGTTTGTGTATTTGTGTATGTAATGTGCATCGTGTGTATATGCCTGTGCCTGTAGGAAGAAGTTCAGTGCATTAGGAACATCCCTGGACTTGCAGGTAACAGAGGGAATTCAAACCCCCGTTCCCCAGTCATGAGGCCTTACGGCACTGATTTGGCCTTCCTGAGCCTCTGTAGGCCCAGCTGTACCTGAACCAGCAGTGCTCTCTGTCCTGCCTCCAACCCACAAGGCCCGGGGTGGAGAGCATGAGGACAAGTAGACAGTCCAGGGCAGGCACATCTTGGCAAGCACAAGATGGCCTGCTGGATCCAGTCCTGCTTCCAGGGCTGCAGAGGAGCAGGACACAGGGCTAGCTTGCAGCCTAGGTGCAGAGACAAGACTGAACCCAGGAAACAGTGAGAGGGTGAGAAAGAAACAGAGGAGACTGATATGAAGATGTGCTCCCAGAGCGCTGCCATATGAGGCCAGGTAGGCACAAGCCCTACAGTGGGAAGAGCCTGGGTTCAAATCTCAGCCCGGCCAAATACTTGCTCTGGGATTGTAAACAAGTCACTTAACCTCTCTGTGCCTCAGTTTATTCATCTATAAAGTGGGATCATAATAGTGTGCACCTCAGAGGGTTATTATAAGGACTAAAATGTGTTACTACCATGAAAGGACTTAGAATAGTGCCTGGCACCTGGGAAGTGCTCATTAGGTATTAGCCGTTATTATCAGAAAGTGAGAAGCCACTGAATTCGCTCAAAGTGCATGACAATTAAATGAACAATAAAAAAGACCATCAGCAGCTTCAGGGAGGAAAACAAGTTGTTCAAAGGAAAAACACAACAATCATAGATTACTAAATGGCCCAACCCTGGATGTCAATGTTTTTACAAGGTCATGTTCCTTCCCTATCTAACCAGTACGACATAGGTGTTATGGGTGGGGGCTGGGGTACATATAAGTTGTGGGCAGGGGCAGCATGGGATAGAGCCATTCCAGAAGAATCTGTCAGTGAAAGAGAATGTGGTCCCTCTGCTCAGTGGGGATGCTTTGTTTGTAAGAAACTTCACGATCTATGTGACTCTTTATGTGCATAAACAACTACAATAAAGGCTGAAAAAAACAAAACTAAATCCATTCATCTCTTTTGAGGTGGAGTTTCACTCTGTCACCCAGGCGGGGGTGCCGTGCTTGATGTCGGCTCACTGCAACTTCCGCCTCCCAGGTTCAAGTGATTCTCCTGCCTCAGCCTCCTGAGTAGTTGGGATTACAGGTGCGCACAACCACGCCTGGTTAATTTTGTATTTTTAGTAGAGACGGGGTTTCACCATGTTGGCCAGGTGGTCTCAAACTCCTGACCTCAGGTGATTCGCTCGCCTTGGCCTCCCAAAGTGCTGGGATTACAGGTTTGAGCCACCGCACCCAGCCCTAAATCCATTTAAATACATCAAGTAGAAAACCGTGCCTTGTGGTCAAAGTGTAGCTGAGCTTTAAGTATTGAATGGGGCGATGCCAGGTATCTATCTCAGCAGAAGGTGAGACCACACCAGCCCAGGGCCTCCCGGAATGAGGGTGCCTGGGGAGTGGTACTTCTCCCCACCCCGCCCCGCCAGGAAAGACTTTAAGCCAGAGTAAGGGAGTGTCCCCGTCACTCAGCTCCGGTTTTTCAAAGAAGATGGACTAGGCTTGCTAGTACTTTAACTGCCCTGACCACCTCTCCCCTCACTCTGCACTGGCTACACTGTCATCAATTTAAATGAATAAGACATAATATAATAATATTAACAAAAATATATATGCAGTTTGAGATGTACCATTAGAGCCTTTTAAATGTTTTAGCTCATTTAATCCTCACACCAATCTTTACAACAGCCTGTTCTGATTTCCATATTAAAGATGGGGAAATGCGGCTCAGAGAGGTTAAGTAACACTCCCAAGGCCACACAGCAGAGCCAGGGCTGGGACTCAGCCAGTCTGACCCTAGACCACTGACAATTAACCACTAATTATTAAAGAAGGTCCAAAGAAGCAGCTCAGAGAGGGGGTATAAGGAAGGAAAGGGTAGAGGGGCAGCACCTCAGAAGCAGCTAGCAGCCAGGCCGCACTAGATGACCTTGATGGACATGGCCAGGGAGAGGCTGTGTTCCCACGGGAGGCAGGGATTATCAGGTCAGGCATCCCTGCCAGGGCCCTAGCAACTGAGTCTTGTTTGGGCAGCCTGTGCAGAGCCAGGTGGTTGGCAGAGCAAGGCAGGGCCAGAGCCTAGAGACCTTCAGATTCTGAGCTGCTGACTTCAGCCCCCAAATCAGTCCAGAAACCCAGGACTGCTCGCCACTGCCCAGTCAGGCCCTCGGCCATGCCCTCTGTGTACCTGCCTGTCTGCACTTCCCTCGGTCACTCAGCCACTCCACAAATGCTCACTGAGGGCTCAAGGTGCGGAAAGTGGGTTCTAAATCCAGAAAGCCAGAGTTTGAATCCTGTCACCTCCTAGTTGTGTGACTTTGCATGAGTTAGCCAACTGCTCTCTGCCTCAGTTTCCTCTTTGCAAATGATCATAATAGCATGGCTCCCACAGAGTTGTGAGAATTAAATGAGTTAATACTACCAACATGCTTAGTATAGTGCCTGGCCCATCACATGTGCCCAGTTAATCTAGCTACTGTTATGTCCCTCTGTTAATATCTTTGCAGATACTAAGAATAGCAGTGTTGCACTTGAGTTTCACAGACCTAATCTCTAGTCATGATAGTAAGAGGAGTAACAGCTTGTCTCTCAGCCCTTACAGGATTTTCAGTCTATTAAGGGGAAGTTGGACAGATAAATACCAACTAAACTAAGACACAGCTGAGTTAATTGTGCCTGACAGTGTGGCACCTAACCCTGGTCCGTGGAAAACTAGCCCATTTGTAATGAGCTGGGGAGAGCCAGAGGGAGTGCTCTCCCTTCTCCGGCTTCCATCAGGGAGAGCAAAGCATGACGCCCCTAAAGAAGGGGTGGGGTGTCAGAAGGGGGCTCTGAGGGAGGCCATGGGGGGAGGCACCGAGAGGCAGGGGTGGCAGCTCCTCCACAGCTGGCAAGCCCTGCTGGAACCGAGACCTGCAGACACACCACGCATGCTGTTCTTCCGCCTGCGCTCTATCATTCAGGCTGAGTCTAGACGTTCTCAAATCCACCTGCAGCGAGAACCCTTGCCACCATCTGGCCAAGGAGACTTTCTAGCCTTTAAGATGATGTTCTCTCCTGGCGTGCCTTCTGATTGCGATTGGCTTCCTTCCTATGGTCCCACTTCTCGGCAGGGAGGGGGCATGCTGACAGTATTGATGGGCACAGGCCTGGCCTGGCTGGCAGGCTGGCCGCTCCTTCATAATGAATACCTAGGCAGTCTAGGGTCTTCCTCAGGCCACGATCCCTCTGGCAGTGTGAAGAAGGAGGGCCTGCCCCACCCCACACACTGCCTGATGGGCCAATAGATCCTCACCAGCAGCCTGAGGCAAAAAGGTGTGGCTCACACGCTGCCCGCCAGTCTTCCTTCTGCCCCACTCCCATGCTGTGATCCATTCTATGAAGATTTATTGAGCATCTGTTTTGTACCAGACACCATCCTCGACCATCCTGTGAGGTAAGAGTCACCCCCATCTTATAGATGAGGAAACTGAGGCTTTGAGAGGTTAGAAAGATCAGAGCTAGAAAGATGCAGAGAAGGGACCGGGCGCAGCCCCTGTAATCCCAGCACTTTGGGAGGCCGAGGCGGGCAGATCACCTGAGGTCAGGAGTTCAAGACCAGCCTGGCCAACATGGTGAAACATTATGAAAATACAAAAATTAGGGCACACACCTGTAATCCCAGCTGCTCAGGAGGCTGAGGCAGGAGAATTGCTTGAACCCAGGAGGTGGAGGTTGCAGTGAGCCGAGATAGCACCACTGCACTCCAGCCTGTGCAACAAAGTGAGACTCAGTCTCCAAGGGGGGAAAAAAAAGAAAGAAAGAAAGATGCATAGTAATGATTGGAAGCCAACTTGTCTAACTGCAGAACCTAAAATATTGATTGTGACCCCTTGTTAGTCTTCCCACTGAGATTCTAATGACAGTCATGATCATCATGAACATTCATTGTGTACATCCTAAGTGCCAGGCATTACTCAAAGAGCTTCACATGTCTCAACTCCTTCCATCCTCACACCACAGAGATTAAAAAGTTGCCCTAGGTCAGGCAGCTAAGTGTGGCAAGCTGGGCTTTTAACCCAGGGAGTCTGGCTCCAGAATTTCTCATGCTCACCACCACTCTACTGACTCCCTGATAGACACTAACATCTCAACACAGAGAAATGCTGTGGAGACATATTATGATGTAAAAAAAGCCAAGGAGCAGAACAGTGTGGTTAGGAGGTCACCATTGATATGAGAGAACAATAATCACATAGACCTGGCTGACCTCGGGGGCTGAGGGTTCTGGGGCTTGAGGGCAGGAGCAGAGGAGTGGCAGGTCCAGGCATGTGGTGGCAAGGCCTGAGCATGGGGAGGGCCTGTAAGCTGTAGCAGGTCCACAGGACACAGAGTCTGAGTCCTTGGGTAGTGCTGGCTCATTGGCAGGTGTGGGGCGCAAGAAATCTGGCTGGGAAAAGTTCCTGGAGAAACACTGAGGAGAGGCCCCCATAGCCACCTAAGGCAGTCTTCACTCCCTCCCAGAGCTGGCAGCACAGAGCTCTGGACCAGCCAGGGGATAGGGGCAGAGGGGAAATGACAGGTGAGATGAGACTGAGTCCTGGCCACTAGCAGCAGGGGACAGAGGGCACCAGTGCCCACCTAGAATGTCTATTGGGTCCCAAAACCCAACTCTGGCAACTCTGATTTATAAGGAGATCTGGCAGTGGAGTCCTGGAGCTATATTATTGTTTGATTTTGAAATTATTTTCATATAATTTTGAAAAGGTGAAAAGAAAGAGAAAGAAAGAGAGAGAAGGAAGGAACGAAGAGAAAGAAGGAAGGAAGATGGGAAGGAAGGAAGGAGAAGAAAGAAAGAAAGAAAGA
>NW_012118599.1:13052839-13065137 GCF_000951035.1 Colobus angolensis palliatus
AGGAAGGAAGGAAGGAAGGAAGGAAGGAAGGAAGGAACCCAATAAGTACTAGAGAATATAGTAAAAAGCAAATCTCCCTCCCACTCCTGTGTCCCCGCCTGTAGACCATCCCCTGGGGCCAGCGGTGGCCGGTGACTCACCTTCTTCCTGGAGATGTTCTAGGCATATACAAGCACCATACTGTTGCGCAGAGAGCTGCCTTATTCTTTCTCTGGCTTTGTTGTAAAGAAGACGTATTTTTAAAAAGCTTCCCAGCAAATTTGAATAAATAGCTAATTTGGGGAAAAACTGGCTGAGCAAACTTCTTTGGAGCTGACAGCTCTATCTAGATTCAAATTTTGACTGTGACATTTATGAATTTAGTGACCTTGGACAAGATCCATGACCTCTTCAACCTCCAAGACTTAGTTTTCCTATCCTTAGAGGGAGGATAACCATGGTAGAGTTTTAATGATTAGAAATAATTTATGGTCAGTGCCTGGTGCATACTAGGAGATAATAATAATGGGGGAGTCTGTGATACATTTACATGCTATGCAGTGACATAAGAATAATCACAAAGACAGTTTCAGCAAACACAAAGGGTTCCAAGGTGGGCCATGCTGCAAGATGAATCCTTTCAGCTGAGGTGGAGGAAGAATCTGTAGAAGAACAAGACAGAAGGAGCTGTCCTTCTGGGCAGTAAGCCCCCATCTCCAAAGTCTGTAAGTGATACTAGAGGATACTCTGTCAGGGATTCTGCACAAGAGAGGTGATGGGCCAGATGAGATGCCTTCCAGGCACTTCCCAGCTCTGGGAAATTGTGCGTGGCCATACACTCAGAATGCTGAGAGGTAACTTTCCGGGTAGAACTGACAAGCCTGAGATGCACCTGTTTGTAGGATAATCCACTGTTGGTCTGAATGGCAGATGTCACTAAGTCAAGGGCTGGCAGGGCCAGCGTTGCCAGGAAACTGCAGCCCTGGGCTGACTGGGACCACTGCTGTGAGTGCTTCAATCAAGCCCAGTGCTCTGCTGTCCTTTAGCCTGGTGGCTCCTGACTGATAGGGACTTGGGCTTCCTGTGCATGCTGTCTGGTCTTGGGCACACAGGAGCTAAAGAACTCTTTGTAGAATTACCTTTTGAATCACAAAACTAGTTGGAAAAAAAATAATTCCACGAAATTCAGGAAAAGAGTCAGGGGAGTGGTTGAGTCAGAAGTGAGTTCAAATCCCAGCTCTGCAATTTCCTAGAGGTACAACTTCAGGGGCACTATGTAATTTTCCCTCCTTAGAGCCTTAGTTTCTTTTTTTCTTTCTCTTTTGAGACAGGATCTTGCTCTGTCATCCAGGCTGGAATGCAGTAGCACGATCAGAGCTCAGTGCAGCCTTGACCTCCTGGGTTCAAGTGATTCTCCCACCTCAGCCTCCCAAGTAGCTGGGTCTACAGGCATGCGGCCCTGTGCCCAGCTAATTTTTTTATTTTTATTTTTTGTAGAGACAAGGTCTCACTATGTTGCCCATACTGGTCTCAAACTTCTGGGCTCAAATGATCCCCCTGCCTCGGCATGAAGAAGCTAGTATAGGGCCTGCTACACAACAATAATAATCTAAATTTGTCATTTTTTCCCTTCAAAAGAGACAGCTGTTGGAGTTCAACTGATTATATTTGCAAATGAATGTTATATGCACTGTTTTTGAGTAGTCACTGAAGTAGAAAAGCTTTATCAAGGAGATTTTTTGGTAAGAAGTGAGTTCTGAATTGGGGTTGAAAAGGACTCTAATTAATTCAGTAATTTTTTTACTGAACACCTGGCCAGGCACGATCTTAGGCTCTGGAAATGAAGCAGTGTACAAAGCAGACCAGAATTGCTGCCCTCATGGAGTGTACTTTCAGTGAACTGTCTCAGAACCAAAGCTGCCAGTTTGGGAGGGGGACTTATCCAGACTCGAACAGGCCCCTTTCCTACTCCTTCTCTGTTGATAGGATCAGACCAGGCTGCTTCCCCACCCCAGGAAAGAATAGCCTGGCTAGTACCATAGGTCACACTTCCCTGATCCTAGGGCACCCAATCTGGGTCTGACCTGCAAGACTCACATGGAGTGAGGGGCTGGCAAGGGGCTCCAGGTGCTGCAGAACACTCATCCCATTCTGGTATCTGTCCAGGCCCAGAAGGTCTCCCTCCAGATGCCAGCCAGGGGCCCTTGGCCTTCCCTGGGTAAATAATGAGGTATGTGGAAAGGGTGGACCCTATTTCCCACAGTTCTGGCCTGTTTGGTAACCTGGTCTCCTGAGTCCATAAGCTGTGTCTATGTTACAGCCCAATAGGTTCTTCTTGCCCACTGCCCTGAAAATACCAATGCACTGAGAACAGCAGGTGCTGCAGCAAAGAAGAATTGGACGATCCCATAGCCAGCCAAACAGGACAGAAGAAATTTCTCAAATCCACTTCCCTGAGATTCAGAGGGTAGGGTTTTTAAGGGTATTTTGGTGGGCAGGGGGCTGGGAAACTGAAACAATTCATTGGCTGGGGATGAAATCACGGGGGTGTCTAAACTGTCTTTGCACAGCTCAATCAGTTCCTGGAAGGAAGTCTCAGGACCAGGTGACTTCTCTCAGTCTGTCAAAATGTTACATCTGAAAACTATAGCAAAGACTCAGTGGCTTCTGGCTGATAGGGACTGGGACTCCCTGCCTGGCCTTGGGCACACACAGGAGCTAAACAACTCTGTGGAATTACCTTTCAGTTTCTTTATTCTTTAGGTTTCACAATAGCGATGTTATAAATCTTGAAACCTCTAGTTATGTGACTCTGGGGCAGTCAACAACTTATGGAAAAACAAGCTAAGTGATGGTTCAAGCCCCTACCATAATTCTAACTTCTTGACCTTTCGTTAGCCTTTACAAATGTGTTTTCAATTTTTGAACAGGTAGGGGATCAGTTCAAGGAAAGGACTATTATGACCTCCACACAAGAATGGGTTAAAGCTGCCGGGTGCGGTGAGTCAAGCCTGTAATCCCAGCACTTTAGAAGGCCGAGACGGGCAGATCATGAGGTCAGGAGATCGAGACCATCCTGGCTAACAGGGTGAAACCCCGTCTCTACTAAAAAATACAAAAAACTAGCTGGGCGAGGTGGCGGGTGCCTGTAGTCCCAGCTACTTGGGAGGCTGAGGCAGGAGAATGGCGTGAACCCGGGAGGCGGAGCTTGCAGTGAGCTGCGATCTGGCCACTGCACTCCAGCCCAGGCGACAGAGCAAGACTCCGTCTCAAAAAAAAAAAAAAAAAAGAATGGGCTAAAGCTGGTAGAAAACCTGGTAGAAACAAAATGGAGTCGGTTACATCAGATTTCCCTTACTAAAATTTTTGCCAAGGCGGTTTCATCGACTCCTCCCTCAGACTGGGGCTCCCTCAGGGCAGGGCTTTGTCTCCTCCCTCAGACGGTCTTCCCTTCCTCTCGGCTCCTCTTGCAGGCCCTGGCCTCTGGGGAGAAGGGACGTTCTTACCACTTTCTGGAGTAATGGCCAGCCAATTAAGGTCTGAGCTGGCTGGAACCCAGCTCTCCTGATGCTTGGCCAGGAGTCTGTCCCCTACCCGGAACATCCTTAAACTCCTAATTATTGCCCTTGATCTATGAGCTCCATAGTCAGCTCTGCCCCCTGTTTGTTCACAAAAGTTTCGGGAGGCCTGGCCACCAAGCCACCGCCTCCCCACCTGAGGAACAGGGCAGTCTGAGGGCTGATACTCCATATCTCGCCCCTCCCTGGGAGCTATTAGGCAAGTGAGGCGTTTCCTTTTCTGAAGCCCTCGCTGTTTAGCTACAGGATTAGTTCTAGTCCATTTCCTTACCAACTTTGCTGGCCAAACACTGAGACCAGAAAAGCACATCTCCCTTGCATAATAAATGTTTAATAATGACAGTTGGGTTTGGACAGAAAATGCCCTGGCTGGCAGGCCCGAAGCAACATCAGCTCCAGAGAGTGTTTAAAGTTCAGCTCCATTGCCCCCATCTACCTACACCACCTGCCTCCAGGCACTGGAACATGCAGGCAGCCTTCCTACCTGCCTCCTTCCCACCTACCCACCCTGTGATGGCAGAGCCAGCGGGAGTTACCCCTTCCCCACCTGCCCCAGGGTCTCCTGGGTTTCTGTGTGTGGCCTGCTTCCTTCCTCAACATCGGGGCTCCCCCAGGGCAGGGCTGTGTGTCCCTTTCAGACTGGGGCTCCCCAAGGACAGGGCTGTGTCTCCCCCAACACCCACTCCAGCCTGGGATCTCCCTTCTTCAGGCCTCCCTGCTCAGCTCAGCACAGAGCTGGTTCCATCAGAGGTTGTGGTGTGCCCAGGCTCCAGGCTCATTTGCAAACAAAGACCAGATCTGTGTCGGTGCTGGCAGATGTTAAAGATAACCCCTCTCAGCCCTTTAGGAATTAGTCTAAAATACATGATTGTATTTCAGGAGCCTTAAGGGTGTTTCTGAAACCTTGGGGCCCAAGACAGTTATAACATATGTCCATTTTAGACTTTGGAAAATAGGGTGCTATAATTGGAAAAGCTAGTGCAGTGCTAAGTACAGGGAGCCGGTCTCTTTACATCTCAAATACCAGGTATTTAGGTGGCTTTCTTGGAACCTGGCATTAGGGACACGTGTGAACGGGCCAGGCTCATTTCTGAGTAGTGAGTGGGAGCGGCCAGTGAGGGTGCTCAGGCGGGGTGGGCAGCGCCATCTCTGAGCCCTGAGGCTAATGCTCCTGCTCCTGGGACACAGATCCCAGACTCGCCCCCTTTGCCCTTTTCTCTTCTAATCTGGGCTTTCTCTGGTCCCCAGGAGCACTTGGTAGACTCAAGGTTGGAAATTGTGCCCTAAAGCATGCCAGACCATGGCTTTCTCCAAGGGTGGGAAATGGGAGCCCTGCTATTTGCCAGCGTGTGGTTGCTATGCCCTTGGGTACTGGCGCCAGACTGTCTGGGTTCCAATCTTACCATCCTCATTCAGGCAAGTTACCTAACCTTTCTGGGCCTCTATTTCCTCATCCACAAAATGGGATGAAAGTTATAATACCTACATGCCAGAGTTGTTGAGATGATTAATGCAATAATTTACATGAAGTATTTTGCACAGTGAGTGGCACATAGTAAGAACTCAGTAAATGCTCACTACTATATTTTAAAGGAGTTAAAAATATTTACAAAGCCATCTTTCATTAAACCTAGGACTATCTACTGGCCTTACCCTCCCTGGAGACCCCCTGCTCCCCTCTCACCTTGATCTCCTGCTGTAAACCAGATGAGTTACTTTTCACTCACCATTCAATCATTCATTCATTCGTTCATTCCCCCAACACGTATTGCACACTTATTCATGTGGGCACTGGGGATCCCTCATTGACACAGTCAGACCTTGCCTCCAAACACTGCCTTCAACTCTTCTCTAAGGGACACAGGACCTCAGCAGCCTTATTATAAGAGAGCAGGTATGGCCTACAGAACCCGCAGCCATTCCTGGAGCTGAAAGTCAGAGCAATAAGCCAAGCTACCAGTACCTAACAAGGGCTGAGAGAGGAAGAACATGTTTTGGAGGGAAAGGTGGCCAATCCACAAGTATTTCCAGAGCATCAGTAATTACCCATGTGTTCTAGTTTCAAGGCACAAGTAAGACATGTTTGCTATTTTGGTGTGAAAAAGGCACAATGGACTTGAGTTTTTCAGACAGCGCAAAGGGCCCTGGACCATCCACATGTGTTCCGGTTATCTAGCGCACAACAATTATTGATTTGATCATAATCCTGTAGTTTGGACAGGGTGTGACAAGAACAGCTTGTCTCTGTTTCCCAAGGCCTCAGATGGGAGGATCCTCTTCTAAACTGGCTTCATTCACGTGCTGGCTATTGGCTGGAGTTGAAGACAGGGCCTCAGTTCTCCTCCACATGGCCTCTCCGTGTGCCTAGGTTGGAATTCTCAAGATTGACACTTGAGTTTAGAGAAGGAACATCCCAAAAGTCAGTATTCCATGCAGTACAGCCCTGCTGTGCAAGTGCTTACCAAATATCCCTGCTGGCATCATGCTTGCTCATGTCCCATTGGCCCAAGCAAGTCACGTGGCCAAGTCCAGAGTTACTAAGGGAGGGAGGTACACAAGGGTGTGAATATTGGGAGGGATGATCTATTGGGAACCACCAAAGTCTACCAAAATAGGGGTGTCCCCAGCACCCCCACCAGTAACCAGACATATCCATATAGGTCCAGGTGTGGCCATTCCATTGAGAGACATACAGCGATGGGTATGTAGATTCAAGATGCTGGGACAAATCAACCCTAAAATACAGAAGCTTAAACAGGGTAGAAGTCACTCTCTCTCACACATAAAGATTCAAGTAGGTCATCCAGGGATGATATGGTGACTTAATGGTGTCGAGGATCCAGCTTCCTTCACTCTTGTTGCCCTGCCTTCCTCAATGTGTGGTTTTCATCATGTGGTCCAAAATGACTGCTACAGCTCCTGCCATCACATTTACATTCCAGCCAGAGGGAAGAGGAAAAGATGAAAGGGAATGCTCCCTCCTTGCCATCCCATTGGCCAGGATCTAGTCACAAGCTAGATCTAAATGCAAGGAAAGCAGGAAAATATAATCCTTAGTGGAGAGCTTTGTGCCCAACTAAAACTTTCATTAATATATTAATAGAAGAGGAGAAGAAAAGATGCAAAGCAACAAATGATGGTCTCAGCCACAGGAAACAAATGTCCAACCCCAGGACATTTTGTCTGCTAATCTTGAGAGTTAGGAGGGACCATATTTCTCACATCAGGAGTAGAGATTTTTAAAGCAGTGTGAAACTGTGGCTCATGATATGAGAAGATGGGGCCCTGATGAGTGATAGTCGGCCTGTGCTTTGCACAATCAGGAGCTAGGGAGCCAGCTTCCTTCCTAGGGAGCCCACAGAGAGGAGCACCATTTCCTATCTCTTCTATCAGCCTCATTGGCAGCTCCCATGGGCAGCTCCTGAGTATCTCTAGGGCCTGGCAGAGAAGGGTCCCCTGAGAAGCCATCCACAGTTCCAAAGAAGAGTCCATGAACTGACCACCATGATCCAAAACACTAGGCATTTGCTGACTCCCAGGGGCTGTGATGGAGCTGTGGATTTCAGAGGCCAAGGTCATGGATGGGATCCCGCGAGTAAACCTGAATCCCTGGCTTCAGAGAGCACCGCCCACTACCCCTCTCTCCCCAGCCCCCACAGCTGGGAACAGCTGGCCCCTGGGCGGGTAGCTCAGTGCAAAGCCATCTGGCTGCTGAATGAAGGCTGACTTCGTAGTTGCCTGCCATTCCTGCCCATAGGAGCTTCTCCTGCCTCAGTTCTGGCTGCTCTAAATACCTGTCTCTCCCTGGGCCCAGAGCCTTCACTGTCTCTGTCAGCTGCATAAGACTTTGTAGCATATCACCTCCTGGGCTTTACACTCCTTCATGGAAGGCTCCAAACTTCAGTGCTAAAGTAATGGGCACTTTGTTACCTATGGTGTCTAGGGATAGAAGATGGGAGAGGATCTTTAACCTTCCACAAGTAAGGGGGTGACACGTTTTCACAAAGAGAGATGTAGGTATAGAAGTTTTGTTTCTGGGGACTTGGAAGCAAAGGTGTGCACACAGTCAGCCCAGAATTGGGACAACAAAAAAGCCTCAGACCAACAAAGACATGGGATGCAGCTCAAGAATGAGTCCCACAATATGAGCAGAAAATCAGGGTCCCTGAAAACTCCTCTAGGTTGATTCATTCTTTCAGAAGGGGCCAGGCAGGAGAGGGCAAACTCAGAGATTCTCTGGCTGGAGAAGTCCCTGCTAACGATTGTCTAGTCCAAGCAACACGCGAGGTTGTGAGGGAGAAGCAGGCTCTTGGAAACACTGATTAGGAAGCCTGTCAAAGCCTGCTAGGCCTTAGGGATGAAGAAAAAGCCATTTAGTGAGACATCATCCTCACTCCGCCTGCAACCCCTCTCGGCATACTGTTGTTCTGTCTGGCATTAATATCTGTGAGATATACAGCATGACCAAGATAGGAAAAGAGGCAGACAATGCACACACAAAGAAAGGAACACAGAAACTCGTTCAGCCTCACAAATAATCAAAGAAAAGACAAATGCAAATAAGCTGCACTCGATCTTAGCCAGAAGGCTGAGACACAATGAAATGCAAAGAAGTTAGGTTTATACCAGTTACATTACTTTTTAATATTTTCCAGCAAAGTCCAATGCTGGCACGACAAAACAGTTTCTCCACAGGCCCTCTTGGCCCGGCGTCCTCCTCCGGGGTTCCTTGCCCGACCTCGCCCCCTATCACAGCTGATTGGGCCTGGACTTCTAGGGTTCCAAGACATAGGCGGGGCTGAGCCAATCAGATTCTCCCTCTTCAAAATTTGAACTCAGAGATCCAGAAATGATGGGCTGGCCTGTTGGGGGTGGATGTGGCACCTCTGTATTCCCGGGGAGACTGGTGTGGGTCGTGAAAACATGTTTAAAGAGAGATAGGTCAGTCACATGGGACTTGTTCCCACCAGTTACTGACTGTGCATCTTTAAACAAGTGACTTAGTTTTTCCGTGTTTCAGTTTCTTCATCAGTAAAATGGGGATAGTTATAATTCCTACCCCAGAGGCCAGTTGTGAAAATTAAGATAATCAATGTGAGCAATTGGCACGGTGCCTAGGACACAGCAAGCCCTCAGAAAATGTGAGTAGTTATATGCTCCGAACTGATAGCTCTGCTAGGTCAAAAATAAATAAAGACAGAGAAAGAGAGATGGAGCAGAGAAAGCAGAGAAGCTGAAACAAAGCAGGCCCATGGGAGCTGGAGGCAGCTGTTTGAGCTCTGGTTGGCTTTCAGCTCCGATTTCCCTGAAGCCTGAGTGTACTTGGCTCCCAGTGTGGATGTATCCTCACATTAAACCCTCCTTCATTTACTTTTGGAGAGCAACTTGGCAAACCACATTAAACAGCATAAAAACAGCCTTACCCACCGACCTGGGCACTTATCTTACAGAAATAATTAATAAGAAGGGAAAAGCCACATGCACAAAGATGTCCATGACAGCCTTATTTATAATAATGACAAACTGGAAATCATCAAAAGCCCAACAATCAGGGAATAGAAAAGTCTTGGATGGAATACTACGCAGCCATTAAGAATGACAAACATGAAGACCACATAGCAACATAAAAATGTTTATAAAATAAGTTTAAAAGAACAGAACACAAAATTGTGACAGATTTAGATTACGTTTGGGGAAAAAAAAAAAAAGTATGTGTTGGCGGGGGCCAGGGGCTGGCTAGGATTGCTGAAAATGACTAAAATAAGCTTCTTCTTGAGCTGTCTTCCCTACCAGGCTCTCTAGAGGAAGGGGATCCCCTTCCCAGGCACCCCAGTCCCAGAAAGGAGAAGAATAAATGCTCTTCAGACTCCCTGTCCCCACAACCCCCTCCTTGACAGCCCCAACTCACCCTCTCTAGGGAGAGGATGCTCAGGCTCGGGCTGCTGGTATTTTTAGCCAGACCTCTTGCAATCCAGTGTTCTTGGGTAAAAATAGCTGGGGTGGAGGGCACAGCACTAACTTTGCTGCTTTCTGCCCCCGCCCCCTGGACCCAGGCGCCTCCTGGTCTTGGAGCCACAGCTTTCCGCTATTTGACTCTGGCTCTATCCCATCTCCAAGGCCGTGGTGGCCAGTAAGGAATGTTCTGTTCTGGTACATCTTGGAGCCTTGGAGCTCATGGGGGAAAGCGTTCCATTTTATAGATAAGGAAACTGAGACTTTGGCAGAAGAAACACAGCAAGAAGTAAGTGGCCAAAGTAGGCTCCTCCTCACCCACACTCCTCCTTCCAGCCCCACTCTCCCCTGGCCTGACCCCTCTCCCTCCTCTCACTCACAGGAGGGAAGAAAATCCAAGTGGTAGCTTTAGGACATCAGCAGGGGGCAGGATGGGGAGCACTGGACTGGAGATGTGCATTCAACTCTTGGCCCTATCGTTTGTCAGCTGTGGGGTTTGGGGCAGGTCACTTTCCACACTGAACTGCAATTTCTACTTCTGTAAAGTGAAGGAGCTGGACAAGACCAGCTCCAATGGCTTTTTGAATCAATGAGCTATATCCTCCATCCCAGGCTGGAGGCCAGGCTTGCCAGCTTTTCTCACCTTTACCATATCAGTCCCACCACCCTCCCGGGAACCTGCCAGAAGCTGTGAATTCTGCTACCCAAGTACGTGGTCCACCTAAAAGATTATCTGTGGTGGACACTGCCTCTCAGGCAGGCTTCCCTCAGTTCCAGGCATGCATTTGAGCCCCCTCCATCTGTTGGGGTACAACCTTAAGGCATGCACATTAGGGAGGTAACTCTGCAGGCAAAATAAATCCTATAAGTGTAGTTTAAGGCAAAATACATAAGACTTGAAGCCCATTGCCTGCTAGAAGCCTGGTGCTCCCTGACACTCCTACGGAGCATAAAGAGTTATCCTGACAAGAAAGAACCTGAATGTACCCACTACTCCAGGGACTATCCCAATTTTATGTGCCTTCCCTGTGGCCCAATTCTGTTCCCCTCCTGGACGTAGCGTATACACCTGCCCATAGCATACATGGATGTCCCATGTATGGCCTTGGACCAGTTATTTCAGTTCACAGGCCTCATCTCTTGACTCAGTTGGACGCCCCTGTCTCCTCCCCAGCTCACGACCAATATAGGAGGGCAAAAAGTTAATCTCAGGTGAGAAATCACAATTCCTGGAACCTAGAGAGAAGCTGAGCCTATGGGACTGGATTGGCAAACAAGCCACTTCCCCCTGGGCCCAGCATTCTGGTTCTTCTGGGACATGTATGTGAATGTGTATGTCTGGAGCCCACATGTGCCACAGAAGAGTCCCAAGACTCCTCTGTGTCCTCCGTGTGGGGGCCCAAACCCTCGGAGGTCTGTGATGATAGTAAGGACAGCCCCTGAGCTCTTTCCCATATTTCAAATATTTACCTGGAAACCTACCTTTTCTCTCATTCAGTCACAGCCTCTAACTCAAATGTCAAACCTCTGGCCTTAGCTGGCATTTTCTCAGTGCAATAACACTGGAAACACTGATTATCTCAGGAACAGTCATCCCTCATTAATAAAATGGAGAAATAGACCAGTGCTTAATAAACGTGGCGTATTTGATAGACAAAACACAGAACTCAGGCAGGGACACTAATCCTGGAAGTCCCGGGGCTGATTTGGGTGGAAGCTCCAGATCAAGGACCCTGGAGGATTCTGACTCAGAACTCAGAGTCCTGGAAGCTGAGTTGCCTGAACAGAGGTCTGCACCTTGCTGTCAGTCTTGAGACCACATGAGACACTTTGTTGTCTAAAACAAAGGTGAAGCTGGGCCTGGGTGGCCTATGGGGAGCTCCCATGGAACCAGCTTGCTGTCCTTGCCTTTTGCTGCTCCCCATTCCTGGAAGCCAAAGGCAGAGCCATGCACTCAGCGGGTATGAAAATCAGGGAGTGAAATAGATAGCAGTGTCCTCATCCAGCCCCTCTCTCTGCCTCACGTCACTTGTGAGCAGGACCAATGGCCTGTCCCCTGGGCAGGGCCATGAAGGTACATCTGGAATTCCTATAGCATGAGCTCTAACCCAGCAAATTGACCAGAAGCCCCCACACCCATCCCAGCATAGCCCTTCTGAACCTTCTCTGAGAGCAAGCCGTCCCCCAGATATGTGTCTACCATGTGGAGGCTGGAAGGGTAGTCTGGTCACTGTGGTTTGGAAGAAAGAGTCTAGAATCTTAGGCTTTAATCTGGACCTTGTCTCTAATAACCTCTGTTGCCATTATGCTCTGCCTCGATTTCCCCATCTGTAAAATGAAAACGACAGACAGACTCCTGGGCTTCTTACCAGTCTCACTTGCTAACTGACCTTGGACAAGTTACTTGACCTCTTTGAAACTCAAGTTCCTTTGACTATAAAATGGGGATGTGAATCTATGCCCTGCCTTCCTCACCGGGCAGAGCGAGGAACAAATGCTATGGTGTCTGCTAAAATGGTTTGAAACCAGAGGCTCCTCATGACTACAGGAGAGTACTATTATGCTCAAGGACATCTAGTTCACCCTACCTGGGCCAGGCCCTGGGGCCAGAAAACAAAGATGTGACCCTTTCCTTAGCCACCTTCTGGTCTGCTAGGGATGTGGAAATGACCAGCACCCCATTCCGACAAGGCGGGAGAGCTGAACCCATAGGAGCCGAAAAGATTCAGTAGTGGGAGAGAACCCTGACTCCTCTAGGAGGAAGCTTCCTGGAGGGGTGGATCACCACA
>NW_012118599.1:13065269-13087202 GCF_000951035.1 Colobus angolensis palliatus
CCGCCTCCCAGGTTCAAGTGATTCTCCTGCCTCAGCCTCCCGAGTAGCTAGAATTACAGGCGCCTGCCACCACGCCCGGCTAATTTTTTTGTATTTTTAGTAGAGACAGGGTTTCACTATGTTGGCCAGGCTGGTTTCGAACTCTGAACCTCGTGATGTGCCCGCCTCAGCCTCCCAAAGTGTTGGGATTACAGCCGTGAGCCACCGCACCTAGCCCAGAAGGCTTTTTAAAGTAAGCCCCATGGGATCACTTAGAGAGGGCACGAGCTGCTCCTGACCCACACCAAACCCTCCAAGTCTCTTTACAGGGCTTTCTCATTAGAACACATCCTCTCATTTGATACTGAAGATAGCCCAGTTAGTCAGTTAGTCAGCAGAGGAGTCCCCCAGCCAAGAAGGCGCAGCGGTGGGTTCCAGACATGGGCTTTTCCCTGACATGCAGGCTCAAGAGGCCAGGCGCAGCCCCTCTCAGCACCCCCTCCGCCATGCCTGCTACCCTCCCCATTTCTCTCCTCACCCCTCTCCTGCTCCTCTACCTGAAGGAAACACAAATGCAGATGGCTCTTTTGATGTCTCTGGGGATCAAAGGTTTGGCTCTGGAAGAAAGATGTGCTGCTTGAAAGCCACCCAGAGCCCAGTCTGCACAAAAGCCCTTTCCTGTGAGCCCCTCCCGCCCGGCCCTGGGCACCCGCACCTGACCAGCCTCCTACTACCGCCCCGCAACTCCCCCCACAATGTGCACACAGCACACAGCAGGGCCGGTGCTCATGCTCACCTGAAACACGTTCCTCCTCGCTTTTGTTGGATAATTTGTCTGTGAAACATGTCTCCGCTGGGTCAGGCACTGCTATGTCTCAGAATAATGAGAGAGGGAGAAAGATGAAGAAAGAGAGAAAATGACAGAGGCAGCGCATGAGACAGAGAAACGCTTGAAGAAAGAGAAACAGGTGGACAGAGGGAGAGAGGATGAAGAGACAGGGGACACTCACAGGCGCACAGAGGAGACGCAGGAGAAAAACCCAGCCATGAGAGGAGCAGAGAGAAGCAGAGAAGGGAACAGGCAAAGACAAGATGGTGAAGAGGAGATGGATGAGGCATCAAAGGGAAGGAGTTCTTAAAAGACAGGCCAGAAATGAAGAGGGAAGAATGAGATAGAAAAAGAGGGAAACAGATGTAGAGACTAGAAAGGAAGGCTTTCTGAGCTGGGTGCACACAGGGAAGCCGGGTCTCTTGTCGGGGGCGGGCAGGGGGCAGTTCCTGCCATGGCTCTGGGTACCCCTACCCTGCCACTGACAGAGTCCCGGGGGTGGGACCCAGACTCCCCACAGCCCACTCTCTCATTGCTAGCTCCCCCCACCACCTTGAGGCTCTTTCCTCCCGCTCTGAGGCCCCACGCCTCCCAACCCAGATAAGACTGCTAGGCGACCTCCAGACAAGGTGGCTGGACAGGGAGCGCCTGGAGTCAGCAGACCTGGAGGAGGGAAGGATCCATGGCAGCTTAGTCAGGAACCCCTGTGTCCCTCTCCACCGAGGAGTGAAGTCTGTGCCCTTCCCCTCGCTTAGCCCTGAAAACTTTCTGGGCTGGAAACCAGGGGTTGGGGGCAGGGCAGGAAGACCGGTTCCTTCCATGCAAGCTCTCTAAGGCACCTTACTGCTACTGTGTCCTGAGACATCACAACCAATTTCTTCCACCGACCCCCACCTACCTCTTGCCTGGCCCTTCACTGTCTCTAGGGTAGAAAGACCTAGACTTCCTGAAGCCAGGGCCCCTGTGTCCTCTGTTCCCACCCTCTTGCCGACTGGCTAGGTGGCCTTTAGCCCATCATTTCTTCCCTCTGAGCCTCGTTTTCCTTATCTGTGAAATGGGAAATAAGCATAGTGCCTGTCCCAGAGGCTGGTGTGAGGATTCGATAAGATTAAGGTGACTATGTGCCTAACACAGCACCTAGTATGGGCAAAGGAGCAGCTGAGGAGGTCCCCATCCCAGCCATGGCCATAGCCATAGCAGTGGTAATGCCAGTGGCTGGCATGGGATGAGAATTCTGGCCCTGCCCAACTCATGGGGACAGTATGAGGCTTATAAAAGCTAAAGGATGGTAATCCCAGCACTTTGGGAGGCTGAGGCGGGTGGATCGCCTGAGGTCAGGAGTTCGAGACCAGCCTGGCCAACATGATGAAACCCCGTCTCTACTAAAAACACAAAAATTAGCTGGGCATAGTGGTGGGCACCTGTAACCCCAGCTACTCGGGAGGCTGAGGCAGAAGAATCGCTTGAACCCAGGGGGCAGAGGTTACAGCGACCCTCCCAAGATCACGCCACTGCACTCCAGCCTGGGCGACAGAGCTAGACTCCGTCTCAAAAAACAAAACAAAACAAAACAAACAAACAAAAACAACAACAAAGCTAAAGGATGGGGAAGGCATCCCAGCCAGCAATGCTAAGGCTCAATGCAGACTCCTCCCGTCAGGCCCAGCCTGGGCCCCAGCCATCAGGGCGGCTTCTCCACCAGGCTCAGCCCCAGCCCATGATACTCCCAGGAGCCCACAAAATATTCTGAGTCGTTTTAAAATCAGAGGGAAGAAACGATCTTCTAAGTCAAAAGAAATGTTTTCATATGTAATGTGAATATATTTACCTTTATCCCAACACAACTGTAAAATGTAATTTTTTACTTTTTTAAAGGAAAAAGGGGTCCATGATGACAAAAAATGCTTATGGCCCACCAAGTCCTAATGTGGTCCTGTCAGCCACTTCTGCTTGCCAGGGAGGAGCAGGACAAAATGCACTCTTGGTGGCTCTAATAGACATAGCCCTGACCAGGGTGTAAGGCCATCCTGGAATGTGGCGCCAGGGGATGGCAAGCAGGAGAGACGGGGGTGATGGCAGCAGAGACACAAAAACATAAGAGATTTTGAGGCCCTGCCCTTAGTTAGGCCTGAGGCCAAAGGGCACATAGTGCCATACCTTAGAGATCCCTAATTTGAGAGAGAAGCATATTCTCTCCTTCGGGGAGCCCCTAATCTGAGGTGACAGATGCAGCCTGTCCTGAGGGAACCCCAGTTCTGAGAGGGGAACACAGCCCTGCTTTCAGGGACTCCCAGTCTGAAAGAGAGAGAGACATAGCCCTGCTTCTGTGAGCCCACATCTCAAAGAAAAGACAAAATATAAAACTGAAACAAAGCAAGCAACTGGTGGCGGGAGGGTGGAAGACATCAGCGCTGTACTGTAAGTAGCTGTATGGCCAACAAAGAAACCTAGAGAGTTTCTTCATCGCTGGCGGTGAGCGGGAGGCATCTCAGCACAGACGGAGCCCTCTGACCATGGGCAAAAAGAGACATGGGGACAAGCAGCAGGCAGGGACATGCGGCAGAAGGGGATCCTTGCTCTGCCATCAGGGCGAGGGTTTGAATGAAGAAGGGGGGATGGTGAGTCTAGGCATGGCGGGATCTCGATGCCCATCCCTGCCCCTGGATGCCATGCCCACACCCGTGAACTCCAAAGACCATCGCTGTCCCTGGGGCTTCTCTATCAGAGCAGCACAGGCACAGAAGGGTCACTCCTGGTGCGGTCAGGTAACCGCACGCCTCAGGTGCCCCCCAGCCAGGCACCCTGCAGAATGAAATTACCGTATTGGAAATAGCAAAGTAAACACCAATAGGTAAAGTGCAAATTAAAGCCGTTCCTCCCAGATACCTTATTTTTAGACCTAAGCTCAGCAGCCGCGCCCTCCTGGGCAAAAGCCACAGGAGCAGAGCAGGGCACCTGCCCTGTGCCCGCCTGTGCCAAGGACATTGGGCTTCTTTCTGGCAGGAGTAGGGGCAAGGACCCACCTGCAGCCTGGCCACCCCCAACACCTGGCCTCTCAGTAGGGCAAGGTGGGGACCATCCATGTGACCCAGGCTTCAACTGCACAAGAGCCTTGGGGCCAGTGAAGGTTTGACTTAGTATGTGGGAAGATGTCTATAAGGAGTGGGAACAGTGGGAGGGGACCATGTAGAGCTAGAAATCGGTACAAGGGATACAGCGTCCATGCAACTGGTGTTGGGATTGAGATACTGCAACGGGGCCGGGCGCGGTGGCTCATGCCTGTAATCCCAACACTGTGGGAGGCGGAAGCGGGCAGATCTCTTGAGGTCAGGAGTTGGAGAAACTACAGTGATAACAAGAGCTTACCATTGTCTAGCAACTCCTCTTCCACGTGCTCCCAGGCTTAGCTTACTTCAACTTCACAAGGGGCCCTTGAATCATCTCCATTTTACAGATAGGGACACTGGTACAGAGTAGTTTTGAAACTACACTGCTACTGAGTATCCTGTCAGGGATTTGAACCCCACAGTCTGTCCTCTTCACCATCACACTCTGTTGCCCCTCCAGAGGCTTCTCCTGGCAGTGTACAAGTCTGACTGAGTGGCCCTGTGCCTGCCCGTCTGGCACTTTCTTGTCTCCAGTGGTTTCCCACCCACACACGGGGGAAGCCAGCCTTCACGTAGGGAAGGACCCAGCATCAGGCTGGTGGACCAGGGAGAGAACCCCCTCAGGGGAGGGGGTCCACACTCCACAGGCTCACAGCCTTCCCCAGGCCTGACCACCACCATCCCCAGCCCAGGCTGCACAGCCCACATCTGCAGGCTGAGGCCATGGGACAGAGCGCACCTCTGAGTAAAGCCAGCCTGGCTGGGGCGGATCCTGACCTTGGCCTCATTGGCATGGTGCTCTAACCACGGAGCACAAGGCCACGGATGGTTAGCCACAGGTTTATTAGCAGAGGGAAGATGCCGGGCCAGGGCCAGGAAACCACACTTTGCCCAATTTGCTCATCCCACCAGACCTGGGAAGGCTGTCACCATCTTGGTGGCGAGGAGCCAGGAACAGAAGCTGTGGGCTTGGCAAGAGGGCAGATGGGAAGGAGAAATGGCCACATCTTGTAAGGAAGAAAAAAGCCTCTCCAAAGCCTCATGCTCTCAGCCAATCTGTGGCATGTCCGAGAGAAGTTTCCAGTTGGAAGCCAAGGGACACCAATGGCCCTACATTTCACAAATATCCCCTGCCACAGGGCAAACACCACACACTAAAAATAGCCTCTGTCCCGAATGGGTTGACTGGAAGTGCTGGCCAGAGGGCAGGCAGGCCCAGGGTCTGGGTTCAGCCTGGCTCCGGCTGGACAAACACCTGTGAGGGTCCTTACCTCCATTGCTGGGATGGCCAGGGGTGTCCCTTACCTATTTGGTGAGGTGGGTGGGAGAGGACTCAAGCAGTTAATGATCAGAGGGCCTGGGTTCTACCATTACCAGCTGTGCAACCTCAGAGAGGCCACTTACACCCATTAGGGCTCAGTTTCTCCATCTGCACAGTGGGGACAGCAGTCCTGCCCAGTCAGAGAACAGGAACCGTGTAAAGAATGCCACAGTTGCCACCTTGCATCAGAGCCTGCAGGGAGAAGACTGCCCTGCAGAGTCCGTGTGTTTTCTATGGCTCAGCTTAGGGCTAAGCGCTCACCTGTATCTATTCTTTTAACCTCATGATGACCCTATGAGGGAGGTACTAGTACTAGCTCTGTCTTAAGTTGAGGAAACTGAGGCACAAAGAGGTTTGGGTACCTGCTCAAGGTCACACCTAATGAGCAGCTGGAGTGGAACTCGAACCCAGGCAGTCTGGCTCCACGGTTTTAACCACACAAGACACCACATGACAAATGTGTCATCGTAAGAGCGAAAATGGAAAGGGGTGGCCTGTGTCATCCCTGCTGCCCCCAGGAACCCAACCATCCATGAAGACACTCTGTTAGAAGCCAGAGTGCAAGATGAAGAGGCAGGCAACCCTCCTGTCCCCCCATCTCTGCTCCTCCCTGGGGAGGCCAGGCAGAGCTGGGAAAGCCACTGCTGAACCGGCGGGATAACCAACGTGTGAAACGTGCCCGGGTCACAGCACCCACGTGGGGTGGGGGTAGCGGGCTGCCAGCCATGTGGTCCCCAGCCCACACACTGTCTGGCCGCCCAGGGGGTGGGATGGGGGGCCCATAAATAGCAGGTCTCTCACCGGTGTTGGGAATAGAAACCCAATCCAAACAGTGTGGTGAGTCGGGGCTTTCCAGACTGGCCACAACCCCCAGGGGCCTGGAGGCAACTCGAGGGCCCCCTTCTCCTCCCATGTCTCCTAAAGGATCAGGCCATCTTCAGGAGAAAGCCCAGCTGGCCCCAAGCCCCAATCCCAATCCCCAATCCCAAAATCCTTCCTAGCTCAGGAAGGAATGCTGAGAGGTGACAGGAATACAACAGGTGACATTTATTGAGCACGTATTAGGTGCCTGGCACTGTTATAAGTGCTTTACATGAATCCTCCCAGTTAAATTCACCACAGTTCTATGAAATGGGCCTATAATTCTGCCCATTTTACAGAGAAGGAATTCGGGGCACAGAGGGACAAAGTCACATGACTGAGGTCACACAGTTAGACAGTGGTGGAGGTAGGATTTGAACCCAGACCCCGGTTGCTGAGTGTGCCTCCCTCTCCTGGGCCTGGGGGACACAGGTCAGTCTCACTAGGTCCTGCCCTTGAGATCATCTTGGTGTGGGGGAGCCCCCAACATCCAAGGAAAATACAATAGCAGCTCAAAGTGCATATGCTAAAGGCCCACCAGATGGGGCTGGGGCTCTGAAAATTCTTGGGCAAGTCTGCCACGAGGAACTTGTATCTTATCCCCTCACAGGAAAGTCCAGAGGAGCAAGGGGTCCCAGGAGTCCCTCTCAAGGCTCACCTGCTGCATGGCCAGCTCAGACCCTCCAAAGTGAGACCTCTGTTCTTGGCCCCTTCGGTTCTGCAATAAGGAGTCAAGGGAGTGGGGGCAGGAGTCCCAAGGGCTGTCAAGGAGGATGCACAGAATCCAAGGGAAATGAGACCTGCGTGTCCCACTTGCTGCCACCCACTCAGGGGCCCTTCTAGGATTTGGGCCCGAGAGGAAGTTCATGGTCAACTGTTGATGCCTTTTTGAGATATGACCAGGCTCAGATGACACCTCCTGCTGTACAGACCCCACCAGACTTGTGACTTTGTGTGTTTACCTGTTCCTGGTAGCTGCCCCTCCCTCAGAGTCCTCCTCAGGACACTCGTGAGCGCTGATTTGCTGGCCTGGTAAAAGCCTTCATTTCTCTTCTCCTTCCAGGATGCGTTGCCAGTGGCCAACAGAGACGTGGAGAAACCTGGACGACTGTCTAATGTCTCTGGGTTCTTGGAACGAGGAAGCCTGTATATACATGAGATGGGGGCAGGTGACAGCGTGTGGTTCTGAGAGCACAAGTACAGGTGGTCCATCGCAACCCTGGGGAGACATGCGTTGGATGGGGAAAACCGGACCCCTGCCACAGCCCCCAGGCATTTCCAGAGGAGGGGCCCTGGGCAGGCACCAGGCATGGCAGGGAAGAAGGGAGGTCAGCATCTGGGGCAGGCAGGGGAGGGAGGCTTTCTCAGAACTGGGTTTGAGGAAGGAGATGCGGCCTGGCAGGTCTCCTTCAAACCAAACGCCCAACTCACACTCCCGCCACCCCGAGGCTGGCTCTCGACTCTGTTGGCCCCAGAAATTGTCTCTCTTCCACAAGAGGCAATTTAGGGAAGAGAGGAAATTTCTCCCTTTCCCAATCCCACATTCTCAGAAGGAGGATGAGTGAGGGGAAGGGAGGCAGAGGCCCTGCCTCAGACTCCAAGTGCCCTGGCTTTAGTTGTCTGTTGTAAGGCCTCCCGGGCCAGGTTGGACTGGTGGTGACAGGGAGAGCTGGAAATTGCATCCCTCTTCCTGTTCTCTGTATGCCTGGCACACAGTAGATGCTCAATAAGTATGATCTGAGTGAACAAGTGTTCAGAGGATCCAGTAGGCTGTTTGGGGAAACGGCCAGAGTCTGCCAAGTTCCTTTGGACTTGAAACTCAGGCCAAGAGAAAAAGGAAGTTGCTTCCCCCAGGCTTCAAAGTCAAGAAGAGGGAAATGAGAGTGAGACAGCCAAGGATGAAGCCCCCCAAAGAAAGAGGCTGCACAGAGAGCCCGAGGTGGCCTTCTCATGGCCTGGCTGAGCTGAACTGGGGCACATGAGGCAGGTGCCTGGGGCCAAACTCTCCTGAAGGTGGCTGTGCTTCTCAGTTCCCTTAGGCTGTGAGAAAAAGCAAGTGTGCACAGAGCCGCATATCCCAGGGCTCTGCAGGGCCTTGCCAGTCACCCTCTCCCAGCCCCAGGATGCCTGCTGATTAGCGCTTTGAAGTTCAAGTCTTGGCACTGCTCAATCATTCAGCGCATATTTATTGAGCAACCTGTAACACTGATCTGGGACCTGATCTAGCAATGCACAAGAGGCAAAGTAGCTGCCCTAGTGGGGCTTACATTTTAATGAAGTAATACAGGCACGCATGCGCGTGCACGTGCATACACACACACACACACACACACACACAAATGCTACACACAGTGAAGAGAACAGAGAGTGAAGAACCAGCTGAGTGGCTCAGGAGGTGACACCGGGCCAGAGACCTGAAGCAAGTAAGGCCAGAGTCACACAGGCATCTGGGGAAGAGCCTTCCAGGCAGACAGCAGCCAACGCAAGGGCCTGGAGGCAGGAGCAAGTGTGGGATTTTTTTTTTTTTTATACCTTAAGTTCTAGGGTACATGTGCACAACGTGCAGGTTTGTTACATATGTATACATGTGCCATGTTGGTGTGCTGCACCCATTAACTTGTCATTTACATTAGGTATATCTCCTAATGCTATCCCTCCCCCTCCCCACAGCCCACGACAGGCCCCTGTGTGTGACGTTCCCCTTCCTGTGTCCAAGTGATCTCATTGTTCAATTCCCACCTATGAGTGAGAACATGCGGTGTTTGGTTTTCTGTCCTTGCGATAGTTTGCTCGGAATGATGGTTTCCAGCTTCATCCATGTCCCTACAAAGGACGTGAACTCATCCTTTTTTTTTGAGACGGAGTCTCGCTCTGTTGCCCAGGCTGGAGTGCAGTGGCGCGATCTCGGCTCACTGCAAGCTCTGCCTCCCAGGTTCATGCCATTCTCCTGCCTCAGCCTCCCAAGTAGCTGGGACTACAGGTGATCACCATTACGCCCGGCTAATTTTTTTGTATTTTTAGTAGAGACAGAGTTTCACTGTGTTAGCCAGGATGGTCTCGATCTCCTGACCTCGTGATCTGCCCATCTCGGCCTCTATTACAGGCATGAGCCACCGCACCCGGCCAACTCATCCTTTTTTATGGCTGTATAGTATTTCATGGTGTATATGTGCCACATTTTCTTAATCCAGTCTATCATGGATGGACATTTGAATTGGATCCACTTCTTTGCTATTGTGAATAGTGCCGCAATAAACATATGTGTGCATGTGTCTATAGTAGCATGATTTATAATCCTTTGGGTATATACCCAGTAATGGGATTGCTGGGTCAAATGGTATTTCTAGTTCTAGATTCTTGAGGAATTGCCACACTGTCTTCCACAATGGTTGAACTAGTTTACACTCCCACCAACACTGTAAAAGTGTTCCTATTTCTCCACACCACAATGAGATACCATCTCACACCAGTTAGAGTGGCAATCATTAAAAAGTCGGGAAACAATAGGTGCTGGAGAGGATGTGGAGAAAGAGTGTAGGATGTTTTACAGACAGCAGAGAGGCAGCCTCGGAGCTGGAGTGGGGCTAAGTGAGGAGAGGGTGGCAGAAGACAAGATCAGGGCTTGGGAAACCAGATTGGGCAAAGGTGTGGGGGCCTGTGAGAGGCCTTGGGCTTTTACCCGGAGTGAGCAGCAGCCACTACAGAGCCTGGAAGGAGGGCAGACCATTTCCCACCAGGCTCATTCTACTGTGCGAGCAGTAGACTAAGGAGGCAGGAAAACCAGACGGAACTGTGGGACTTAGGGGCTGAAACTTGGGCTCTCTGAGCTTGAGTCCTCACATGTGAAAAGAAGACATCTAAGCAGCAGCCTCACAGACTTGTTGAGAGTTTTCAGTAAGATGGTTCCTATTAAGAGGCCACCTGAAACATGGCGATGACTCAATGTATGGTAGGGGATAACGTGTTATTTTTGTTATCCTTAGCATAGGGTCCTCTCCAGAATCACCTCCAATGGGTGGCCTTTCTGCCCCTGCTTGAATTCCCTGGGTCATGGGAAGATCTCCAGGGAAGTCTATGCTTTTTGCAGAAGCTAATTGTGTGGGGCCTGCAATTTCCTCCAATATTTTCTCTTATGCCCAGGCAGGAAGTCCCCAAGGGGAACACTAAGGGGTCATAACTAGGGTTTACTACTTGCTCAGGCAGCTGCTGCCAGGCCATGGGTCTCTACTTATGGCCCTGGTCAGAGGCTGACACTGGATGATGGTGACCCAGGGCTCACCTAGAGCAGTACTTCCTCTGCACAGCAGGGTGGATGGCAGAGCCACTCAGGGGGGCAGGGAAGAGATGGCAGGTGCGGGGTATCTAGAAGTGGTGGGCCGGGGAGTATGTGGGTGTCACATTGTCACAGCTTCTCTTTCCTGATGCTAGCATCCTTGGGAAGATCCAGGGAAGTCTGTGCTGGCTCGAGCTGCCACTTATTTACCTCTGTGCTTTGGGCAGCCTGAGAAAGCTGGCTCTTCTCACTGGTCCTTTAAATCATAGATGGAGTCACTGTCTGTCTTAGTCAGTTTGTGCTGCTATAACAGATTCCTGAGACTGGGTAATTTATAAAGAACAATAATTTATTAGCTCATGGTTCTGGAGGCTGGGAAGTCCAAGAGTAGGGCACTGGCATCTGGTGAGGGCCTTCTTACCGCATCATCCCATGGCAAAAGGAAAAAAGGCAAGAGAGGGCAAAAGCAAGAGAAAGCAAGAGGGAGCTGAACTTGCTTTTATAACAAGCCCACTCCCACAATAAGGGACTCACTCCCACAGTAACAACATTAACCCTTTCATGAGGTGGCGCCCTCATGACCTAAGCACCTCCCATTAGCCCCCACCTCCCAGCACTGTTGCATTAGGGATTAAGTTTCCCACACATGAACCTTGAGGGGACACGTTCAAGCCATAGTACTGTCCTGTGCAAATATACAAGGCTTTGTGCCTGACTGGGCCTTCCAGACCCCCAGAGTGATCCTGGCCATGGATCAGGAGAAGCCTGTGGCTAGAGGAGGAAAACCTATGACTACCAAGCACCTGCCATGTACCAGGCACGGGGCAGGGGCTTTGGTCATTCATTCCTCTCAGTAGCTTTCTATGGGGGATACTGTTGGTGCTGCTCCTAGATCTCTCTATCATCCTGGGTACCCTCTCTCACCTTCTGTGGCTTCCCCTTCTGTTCATTCTTCCTTGAGTAATTGCCCCCAGGCTATAGGAGCTGCTTTGCCTGCAGATCTGGAAGTACTTGGAAGTTATAGCCTCCAAAGTGACCCTTAGCCAATGACTGGAGTGCAGGAGAGCGAGGTCTCAGCTCCCTTGCTTGGGATGGAGACATCCCTGAGGTATAACTAATACTCTGGAGTCCTCCCACAGAACCAGGCTGGAGCTATTAACTTCACTTGAAATCAGATCCTTTTTGTCCTTTTCCTTTCCCATCTTGCTTCCCTCAATCCCTCTCCAGTTTCCCTGGGAAACTCATAAATCACTTAGCTATGAGTCCTCATCTCAGGGTCTGCCTCTGGAGAACTCAACATAAGGCACCTTCTGAGGTGACAGTACTAGGAGCAGTGGTAGCAGTAGTAATAATAATAATAGTGAGTATTTATTGGGTACCTACTATGTGCAAAATAATATCAAGTGTTTTACAGTGTTAACTCACTTAATCCTCACAACAACCCAATGAAGTAGTTACTCCCTTTATCCCCACTTCATGGATGAAGAAACTGAGGTACAGGGAGGATAAGTCAGTTGCCATAGAGATACTATTGTTATCCTCATACAGATAAGAGGCAGAGTCAGGATTCTCACCTGGTATCCCCTCTGAAAAGGCAAGAGTAACACACACACACACATATACACGCATACATGTATACATACATGTGTATACACACGTGTGTACACACACATACACATTCTGATGATGTGGCTTGCAGGGCTCGTGGGCTAAGCTACAGAAGACACTGTGCCTGGCATCAGGTAGGCATTTGGAGAGTGTCCCATGAGATGGCCTGGCTGCAGACTCAAGGCAGGCCACCCCACCAACCCATGCTTTGTTTGTCCTTACGGGTTCATCAAGTTAAGGTCAATCTCAGGGATGTTTCTTGTCCAGTCTCAACGATCTCACTCTCTCAAATTCAAGGGTACTGGGCACAGGGTGGCTCAGTAGGGTGGCCCTTGGGTTTCTAGGTCCTTGGCCATTACTTGGCACATCCCGCACTCATAAAAAGTCTGCTGAATAAATACGTGAATTAGTTCAGGCCTAAAGGTGGGGCTACAAACTAATCCGGCTCCACCAAACCAGATTTTTTGGTGGAGAAAGCCAAATATGCACATCCATATGCATATCACATTGAATCAACAAAAAATACTGTTCCCAGTAACTTTTGAACAAACAAAACCATAATCAAACCCAGAACCATGATTGAGCACTAGGGCTCCCACCCCAGGCCACTCACTTTGCCAGATGCCACAGGGACCTCCACACATACAGGATAGAAACCCTGACCTCTAGCAATGTAGTCTATCTGTGCCAGGGTCTGGAGAAGGACAGAGGAGCGTCCTGGCCATCAGGACCCCAGAAGAAGGAGTGTCCAATGAAGGCAGGCTACATTTTAAGTTCTCAACTGAACAGCCAAGTGCCCTGTGTGAGCCAGCTCTGCTCCACTCCTGACCCCCTTCTGCCTCTCCCTGGCCCCTGCCCCAGCTCAGCTGGTCACTCTGGGCCACAGAGGCTCCCAAGGAGATCTTCTGTCACTTCAGACACCCTCGTCCTGAGGCCTTTCAATGCCAGAATCAGGAAGGAGGCAGACCCAGCCAAGCCCACCCGGCAGAGCCAGTGGCAGCACGTCAGGATCCCCGCAGCTGCCTCCCGTCGTCTCCCAAAGGGCCTTCCCCTGTGCATGCTGGCCGCCTTCCTTGTCTGGTGGAGGATGTCAATGTCCCCTTTGTCACAAGCCCGTTTCAGAAGGGAAGCTATTCAGCCAGAGCAGCAAACTTTGAGACGATTCATTACCAGACCAGGCAGCAGCCGGCTGGCTGACTCCCTCCCCTCCCTTGCCCCATCCTCCCCTGGGGCTGGGGTGTGTGTAGGGGTGGCAAGTGAGGAGCCAGCCTGGGTGGGAGCCAGGAGCTACATCCCAAAAGGAGCCAAGGAGTTCCACTCCTCCTCTCAGAGCTTCCTACAGGGATGAGAAACAAGCAGGGCAGGACTGACGGGGCTTCGCAGCTTCTAGTGGTGTTCCTGCCACACAATGTCCCCTGGGAAGTGTGCCAGCCAAGGCTATGGGCAGAGATGCTGGGTGAGGCCTGCTGTGCGGAGATGGGCAGATCATTTCCTCAGAGCTGCAGATGCCTGGAAGGGTCTTGCTCCCCATCCCTCTGATCCCGGCTGCCAGAGCAGCTGGTGGAGACCAGCAGCCCTGTGCCCAGCACAGTGCCAGGCACACAATGGATCATCTACAGATGCCGCTGAATAACAGGCCAGATGGCCTCCCCCCACTTAGGACACTGGCCCCAAGGAGAGTAACTTGGGCCAGGGCCTCCAGGACTGGAGGAATCTGTGCTCCCACTCCCAGCCTGAAGCAGCCCCTTGCACCCTTCCTAGCATGGCCCTCACTAAGCCCCTGCACCCCACTGGCCCCAGCCTGTACTTTCTCTTTCTCCTTCTCCTCACTCTTTGCTCCTCATTTCTCCCTCTTATTCCCTATTTCTTCTGCCTCTTCTCCCTTCTATTCAGTCAACACACATTTTCTGTACTGTACACTGTGCTGGGCCCTGGGAGCACAGAAGCAATAAGACACAGCCTCTGCCCCTAGGCAGGTGAGTGGCAGGCAGTCACCACAGACCAAAGAGTCCCAGTGGAGGTATGTGCCAGGAGTCCAGAGTCCCCGTCCTGTCGGGAGGGAAGAAGCCTCCCTGGAGGAGGGGCTGTTGAGATGAAGTTTGAAAAATGTGTGGGGGTTACCAAATGAGAAGCGGAGGGTGGTCCATGACATTGTCACTAGAGGGAGCAGCATGGGCAAAGGCCCAAGACCAGTCAGTGCAGGACACAAGGCGGGGTCGGGGTGAGGGAGGCTCCAGCCTGGGGTCCAGTATGGCTGAAGTGGGGTTACACTGGGGTCCTTTTCACCTCCACTCACTCTCTACCCTGCACCATGACCCACTTTTCTCTCCCTTTCCCCTGAATTGCAGCAGAATAGCCACTGGTCAGGCACTGACAAGACGGGATGGGGTGGCTGGAGAAGGTGCCTGGCTCCACCCCCTGCAGGGGGTACTGCAAGTTCCTCTGCCCAGCATCTCCCCCTCTCCAGCAGCATCTGGTGGGAACAGCCCAGTCCCCTACGTCTGTGGTTCTGGCAAGACTGCCAACTGCTCTGTCCCAGCTCCTGGCCATGGGGGTAGGCCTGGGATCGGAGATGGCCAATCACAGCCTCCAGTCCCCTTGGCCAGAAAGATGGCCCCGGGATGGGCTCATGATCCCAGACCTGTTGATCACAGTCCTTCTCTGGGTTTTATATATGACCACTAGGGAAGAGAGTGGCTCTGTGAACATCAGTAAAGGACAGTAACAGGGTTATAGTGAAAATAAGTGGGAAACGACACTTGTCATGTAAATTGTTTCATTCAACACCTCCTCCCAATAGCAAGTGCTCAATTAATGTTGCCTTTTGTTTCTATTTTCTTTCCTTTCCTGACCACAAAGAAAAGCGCTGCAGAAGTGGTTACATACCCTCAGGCACACCCCCCACACCCCAGAGAGCCCAGGCTGGTCCAGGCCCCTTCTGGTACATGGGGGACACAGAACCTGAAAAGGGGCGGTGACTTGTTCCCTAAGTCTCCTGACTCGTGGACTGGTACTCACAGTGATAGGTGCTGCACAGTGGTAGGTGGTATTCCACACCCTGGGGCTTTTTCCGGTGCCAACTTCAATGCGGAGGACCCTTGAGCCCTCAGCCAGCTGAGGCTTTGTCATGGCCAAGCTAGGACAGCTTGGCCTGAAACCACAGTAAAACCTCAGCTCCCAGCCACTCCACCTGCATGGACAGCGGCTGAGCAAGGACCCCCGGGCGCCTCCACCACTCAGCCCTCCTCCGCAGGCCTCTCCCTACCCATTTCCCCTCGCCCGGCTTCTCAGATTTCTCCTGTGTTCCTGTTCTGCCACAGCTGGGCACAGGAGCCACCATGGGCTGCCACGGACCACACCGGGCCTCTGGGGTCACTCTGCCCAAACCACCGCATGTTTCAGAGTAACCTCTGCTGTTCCCGTGGGAGTGGGACAACCAGGAAAAGGCCTCAAAAACCAACCTGGAAGGTTTTTCAAACAAAAGAGTGTGATTTCCTTCAGGGGAGGGAAGGAAAAAGGAAAAAAAAAAATATATCCCCCACAGCCCTCCTTGGCTCCAACGGCCTCAGTCGCTGTCTTGGGTGCATTTAGTGGTTTGGCAACTGTGGGCGTATTTTAAAATCTGCTGTCCAGGCAGAGAGACAAAGGAGGCTGGGATGGGGCCAGGGGAGACCTCAGAGGACAGGGGTATTCATCTTGTTAAAAATAACCCACCCCGGTGCTATTTCTATTGAGCTTGGCAAACAGAGCTGTGTGATTTTCCCTTTTTTCGGCCATGCTTCGCTTGAACCATCTGATAAAAATAGTCGATAACAAGCTCAAAAAAAAAAACCTGGGCTATTTTTACTTGTAAGCCCCACTTGGAGTGAGCCCGGAGTGGGGTGGCCAGGGAACAGGGAGGTGGCCAAGAAGTGGGGAAGCCTGGGGTAGTTGGGTGGAGGCAGGCCTGGAACAACAGAGGACCAGGGAAGGGAAGAGACCAGGAAAGGGTGGTGATGCTTTTGCCTGTGTCCACAGCTCAGGGTCAACAAACAGGAGCCGGTCTCTCCTGACCCACCGTGGACCTCGCGGTTTCCCAGGCCCTGCTGGCCCCTGCCCCGACCTTCGGTGCTGTTCCCACCACCCTCCCCAGCGCCTGCTCACCCGGAGGCTCCGCGGGAGGCTGGGCCTCGTAGGAAGCAAGCACTGGGCATACTTCGGGACTGGGTTAGCAGTGCCAGATGCTACAGACAGGGAGAAGAGTCTTCAGGGGAATACCTGGGACCCCAGGTATGCAGGGGGGCAGGTACTGGAAAGATGGGGGTATCGGCTGCCCCAGCCAGACAACGGGCCATCCAGGTGGCATCAGCCAGTACAGGGTTTCCTGCAGCTAGATCGTAACTCTGAGTGTGGTGGCCACACACTCAGCCCGTGAAGGAGCCCCGCTTCGCTGTGTGGGTGAGCAGTGGCTGTGCACACACCTGTCCAGTAGTGTACTCCCTGAGGCCAGCAGCCTTGGGCAACTCACGGCTGGTTCCCACCACACCTGTTATTGATCCATGACAGAATCACTGCTTAGGGCAGGGAGACCCTACTGAATGAATACACAGCTGCATGGGGGGCAGAGGTGGGAGCCACAGGCAGGGGCTGCTCATACCAGGAGAGGTGCCTGTGCAGAGGGGGCGGCTGGCCCTCAGGAGTGGGGCTGGGAGACCAAAATCAGGGGCAGCCCCCATGGCCAGAAGGCACAGGCCTCCTTCCCTTTGAGCTAGAGATCAGGCCGGCACCCAGCTCACACACCAACCTCTGCTGGAGCTCTGTGAGGTCTGGCCAGGGCCTGCAGGACTACTGGATGAAATTTTCACAACTTAGGCCCTTGGGCTCATGAGTCTGGGGATTTCTTATAGGCAGAAATTGAGCTTTCCCCATCAGACTCCCTAAGGGCAGGGTGGGTCTCCCTACAGTCACCCCCTTCCCCATGCCCACAGGTACAGCCTGCCTGGAAGTGGAAGCCCAGCACAGACACCCTGGGGACATCTGGGACTCACCTCACTCCCCCATCTCTGCTTGTGCCACCACGTGACCTCACCCTGCTCAAGGCAGATTCCACAGTAGGAAACTTAGAAAGGCATGTTCTCATTCCCCACAGAAACCTTGACAGGTTGGTAGGGCAACCCATTAACAGGAAAAAGATGGTGAAACTGATCCAGGGATGGAAGCCACAGAGCATGCCAGAGGCACCTCCCCCAGGTTGGCCATGGGCTCCCTGCAGCCTAGCCAGCCTAGAGACATGCCCAGCTCCTCTCTAACTCCTGAGGCCCTAAGCTGGTCACAGCTCTCAGGCCTCTCCTAGGCAACCAAGCAGACATAAATGCACTAAGGAGCAAGCTCCCCAAGGCCACCAAGTGGTGTCTGAAGCATTTGGAGCGCTTGCTTGTCAGAGCACTGGACAGGGAGTCAAGAGTCCTAGGCAGGCTTTGCAGCAAATCGAAAGTCATTTCCTCTCTCTCTCTCTGGCCTCACTTTCCCTAACAAATGTTCTTTGTGGGAGAAACATTTTTAACCCCAGGCCCTGGCTCACAACAGGCCTCAGTATTTCAGCTAAATAGATGGAAGAGTGAGACAATGCAGGGATGCAGCCGGGCTGGACCAAGCCCCTTCTGGGCCTATCACTTAAAGCTTCTAGGTTGATGTCCCCCAGGGAAGGCACATGTTCCCAGTTGCCCCAGAGCCATCCCTTGTCTCTAGAATAGCCATGGCCTGTCCACAGCCAGGAGGGCCAGTTCTGCAGGCACTGCAGACGCCAGCACCTGCCTGAGACTAGGGTTTCTTTCTCAGAGCTCCACCCTCTCTGAGGCTTGTTTCCTACCATTACCTCTGCCAGTCACTCCTGAGGGTCACATGCTTGCCAGGGAGCACAGTGGGCTATGGGCCTCCCTGCTGTCCCCTCCTTCTTCATTGTTCCTGGGCACTGTTGACTTTACAGTAGCAGCTGGAAACCCATGATGAGGGGGGCTGGTGCTGGGCCCAGGACTGGTGGGGCCGGTTTCTCAGATGAAACTTCAATGCATGTAAAAGGCAAACAAATAAACAGGAGGCCAAAGGGCACCTCTCCCCAGGGGCATGGGCATGGAATGTGGGCAGTGGGGACAGCGCCCAACTGAGCCCCAAGACATCAGGGGGCTTAAACACATTTTAAACCTCTAGTCCCCCTGAACCAGCTTAGATCTCCTCAGTTTTTGTGGGTTCAGTTTACTCCACTTGGAATATGTGGTCCCAGTACAATAGGTTCCTGTGGGTCAGAAATTACTGAGAGCTGTCATTGAGTGAGCATCAAGTGTGCCAGGCACTGTGCTTATGTCTCAGGTAAGCATGGTAAAAATACCACCAGGTAAGGATTATTACCAACCTTGTTTTCCAGATGAAAAAACGGAGGCTCAGAGAGGTTAAGTAACTCACCCAAGGCACACAGCTAGAGGGTGGCAGGGTGGGAGCTGAAGACTTTCCATCCAGTCCTTCTCTCATGACCCCTGCTACAACCCTATCCAGACCTCCACCATCTCTCGCCTGGGCTGCTACAGGGTGTCCTTGCTGGCCTCCTGTGTTCACCCTCGCCTTGTTCCCTACAGTGAATTCACACAGCAACTAGAGAGAGCCTGTTAAAGTGTAGGTCAGGCCGGGCGCGGTGGCTGACGCTTGTAATCCCAGCACTTTGGGAGGCCGAGACGGGCGGATCACGAGGTCAGGAGATTGAGACCATCCTGGCTAACACGGTGAAACCCCGTCTCTACTAAAAATACAAAAAAACTAGCCAGGCGTAGTGGCGGGCGCCTGTAGTCCCAGCTGCTAGGGAGGCTGAGGCAGGAGAATGGCGTGAACCTGGGAGGCGGAGCTTGCAGTGAGCCGAGATTGCGCCACTGCACTGCAGCCTGGGCGACTGAGCAAGACTCCGTCTCTAAAAAGAAGAAAAAAAAAAAGTGTAGGTCAGATCAGGACCTTTCCTCCGCTCACCTCATTCATGGATGTACTGTGACCACACGATACGCTCCCCTGTTACCTCCCTGACGTCAGCTCCTCCACTCGCCCCTTCGTTCTGCTCCAAGCATACTGGCCTCGCTCCTTGTTCCTTCAACACAAGCATAGACCTACCTGCCTCAGAGCCTTTGCGCTTACTGCTCCTGCCGCCTGAAAACTCTTCCCCATACATCCACTCTGTCGGCTCTATCAGGGCTCTGCTCAAATGTCACCTTTTCAGAAAGGCCTTCCCTGCCCTTCCTGGGTAAAGCAGCCTGCTATCTCCTGTCTATGCTCCACCCCCTTCCCCTGCTTTATATTTCTTCAGAGCAAATATGGCCGCCGACTAGTGTATTTGAATGTTACCTGATCTACCAGAATGCAATCTCCACGAAGGTAAGGTTTTACATCTGTTTTATTCATTGCTATAACCCCAGACCCTAAAGTGGTGCCTGGTACATAGTAGGCACTCAGTAAATAGTTGTTGATCAAATGAGTTGAAGAATGAACGACACTAGAGTTGCAGCTCTTACGCACTCTGCTCTTTCCAGCCTCTGTGCTCTCTGTCCCCAAATTTTCCTCCTGGGTGCAGACAAATCTGCCTCCTTCTGCAGATTAGGGACCCCTCAGGGTGAGGGCTGACTTTAGCTCCTGTTTATTCCACTACCCACCTTGTCCCTACCCAGAATCCGTTTCCCTAGCAGCTCCAAGCATTGCCCTAAGCACATAGAGGGCGATCTAGAAAAGTCTATGGAAGCATAAGGCTTTCCATTCCTGACTTATTTCCCCGCTGTGAGTCTGCCAGCCACTGAGGAGGGGAATTGATCCTAGAACTGCTGGGTGATAATCCAGTGATGACTGGATAAGCCCCAACTCTGTGCCAGGCACTGCACTGGGCACAGGCAGACCCTGGTAGGCAATGGGTGCTTGACAAAGTTGTGCTGCCTTATCCAAGTGAATGAGGTCCACTGACCCAAGATGGACTGTTAGATACCTAGACCCCTGGTTGGCCCTCCACTGGGCGGTCCACCCTGCCAGCTCTCCCACATGGCAGCACAGGCCTCTACTTCCATTCTCTGCTCTGGCCTGCCATGGCACGCTGAGTCCGCTCCCTCCCCCGCTCCTCTCAGGGGGTGAGGCCTGTTCTCTGCTAAGATTCTATCCCAACCTGGGTCCTGAGAGAAGCACATGGACCCTCTGAACCTTCCTTTCCTGCTCTGTAAAATGGGAGCCCAGGATAAGTCTTGTTTCCCTTTAAACAAACTTAGATTTCTACAAAGATGCCCTCAGGGAACTCTCCCCACTTTACAAAGGGATTTGCCACAGATCTTTTTAAATAGCCAGTAATCTGACCTCATGACTTAGAATATAGGATGCAATTTACAAAATAAATTTCTCATAGAGAGCCGGTTGCCAGATCTGGGTATTTGCCGCACTGCTCCTGCTCTCCTGGGCAAGTCTCTGGGAAACTGTGGGGAGAGGACCGGTATTTTAACAGAAGAGCATTGGCAGGTTCTTTATGAGAAACTAAAGTAACCTGGTCCCTCTCAGGTCACCTGCCTGTGCCCTGGAGGCAGATATGAGACTCTGGTACAGGAGTGACCCTTAGTAATGCCACGAGAGGCACATAGGGCAGCGGGCTCAAGGGCTTTTATAGACCTCACTCCAATGCCAGGACCATGGAACTGACATGCTCATTTACAAATGGACAAAACTGAAACCTGGAGAGGCTGGTTTACAAATGGCAGAACCGAAACCCAAACCTAGCTCTCCTGGCTCCTGGCTGATGCTCCCACCACTCCTTAAAGTTGGTCCTCTGGAGACGTCCTTCGGCCTTGCCTCTATGCTTCAAGTTGGACTCGTATTTTCAGGAGAGGCTCTAGATTTTCTCTACGACTTCCATTTTTTTCTCCTAGATCCTTTGTTCCAACAGAAACCATCTACAAGAAGATGAGTAGGAGTCAGAAGTTCAGATTTTAGTGAGAAAAACAGAGCCACTCTGGAAAGGCAATATAGTAGGGTAATGGTTCAGACCAAGGACTCTGGGAGCCAGGCCACATGAGTTTAGATCCCAGCTCTCCTACCTGTCAGCTCTGTGACAGTTTTAGCTCTCTGTGCCTCCGTTTTCTCTTCTGTAAAATGGAGTAATGCTGGCACCAGTCTCCTAGGATTATGAGGTAACCTTTGAGTTGACAAATGCAGGATGTCTAGATCAGTACAGGGCAGAGAGAGAGTGCTAGACAAGCACTGACATTATTGATAAGTAGAACTGCCAGCACCATGTCTAGACCCTGGTGATATGGACGCAGAACTTTTATAATTTAAAAAAGAGAGAAATGATTGCAAATTCCTACTCATCCTTCAGAACCCATTCAAATCTAACCCTCTCCTTGCTGGTAGTATTTATCCTCTCTCTTTAGGGCTCTCATAGGAGTTTGCATCCCTCAAGTATGCAATGCAGGGAAGGAAAAGTGAATTCACATTTATAAACACCTATATATACCAGGCACTGCTAGATAAACTTTCTAGAGTTTATCTCATTCATTCTCCACAATAACACTGGGAGGTGATATAATTATCACCTTTTTAAAGGTAAAGAAACTGGAGTTCAGAGAGGTAAGAGACTTAGTAAGAGACTAAGCCAGAAACTAAACCCACTTAGCATTTCTCATCCCATGTTTAGTTCCTGGTTTCATGTTTGCCTCCCCCGCTAGGCTGACAGCAGCCCAGAATTTTTACCGGGGTTGGTAACAGGCAAGTTTCTGGGAGAGGGGGTGTATATTGTTCATTACTCATCAAGATTTTTGCTCCAAAAAGATGAAGAACTTCCATCTCCCACTTCTTTAGATTCCCAGATTCCAGCAGAAGGTCAAGTATTTATCAGGTACTTAGATGAGTGGAAGGAAGAAAGGAAGGAAGGAAGGAAGGAAGGAAGGAAGGAAGGAAGGAAGGAAGGAAGGAA
>NW_012118599.1:13087462-13187437 GCF_000951035.1 Colobus angolensis palliatus
GGCAGGCAGGCACAAGGTAAGCACCAAGGGAAGGAGGGATGGAAGGATTGAATCAACAAGTGAATCTGAAGGAAATGGGAACCTCATCTTGATTCTTTCTATTATTCTGAGAGAAAACCAACAGCTGGGGAAGTTGACCCTGCAGGGGGGCTTCCTGGAGGGTGAGAGTGAGCCCTGAGTTTTATTTGCCCTCCTCCACTGGGAAGCAAGCCCTGTTCACGCTGCTCGCCCACTAATACAGCCTCATCCCCTGGGGCCCACTCCTCCATGCCTGGCTCCCCTCAGAGGAGGCCCCTCTCCGCATCACTGGAGCAGGGCTAAGCACCCCCTCTTCCATGGCTGCCTTGCCCTTCAGGCCTGGGAGGGCTGGGGGAGGGGCTGGAGAGGAGGTCAAGAGGATCTGTTGGAGCCTTTCTGGCCTCGGACATCCTCTGAGGGCCAGTGGGCGCCAGACACACAGTAGGAGCTTTGTAGATGACTGAAGAATGACAGGAGCTCAGCCCAGTGTTCAGCCCCAGCGGGGCCTGAGAGACCCCAAGCAAGCGACCACAGGAGGAGCTCCTTCCCTGTACCCCACCACAGGGAGCCAGCTGGGGAACACAAACCTGGTTTTCTGGTTTTCCCCAGAGCCAGCTGCTCTGTACCTGAGAAGTCAGTGCGTCCCGGATCCCAGTCAGCATGGGCTTTTCTCCTAGGCCCTGAGCCTACATCCAGAAACATTCTCCTGGGGTTTATCTGCCCCCACAACCCACCCAGTACTGGAAGCTCTGACTTCCTCATCAAGGATCCCAAGGGAAAAATGACCAGTGGGGTAGGGGGCAGAGGCCAGAGCCTTGATCTCTGCCTGCTGCTGGCATCCTGTGGGGGCCTAGCTGGCTAGGGTCACCTCCCTCTTCCCCACACAGAGCTGGCAGGATAGCCGGTTTATCCTTCTTCAGCCACAGCCTACAGAAAGCACGTTCGCCTCGGAGCCCCGGGCCACTAGCCAGTCCACTGGGGACATCCCTCAGAGAAGGGAGGGGAGGGAGAGACAGGGCGGACACCCAGGCTGGCACACTGTGGCCAGCCACCCGGCTCCACTGACTGGCGGTTTTTGTGTCTGGCTCCCTGAGGCCCAGATGGTCTCAACACGTCCCTGGGGGGTAAGCAGACTCCTGCCCAAACTTGAACTCACAGCTCCAACCCCCAGAGGCTCTGAGCCAAGGCCGCGAAGGAGAGAGGTAAGAGAGAAGAGGCTTCTGGAGCCTACGCAGAGCTCCTGGGTGTGGCTCACAGGCTCTGTGGTGTGAAGCTGGAGTAGCCAAGAATGCAGAACAGGGTAGATGGATGTGTAGAACTCCTGGAGGACGTGGGACAGAAATGGGTCTGGACAGAAGGAGAAGAAAGGCTGGAGGAAGAGAGCAGGAAAGACTCCACATAGAGGAATGACTTTTCCTAGCCTGGAGGCTGACAAGATGACCTCCACTTCTCCTCCACTTTCCTGACCCTTTCCTACCTCCATCTGCTTGCTTGCCTCTGGGCCTTTGTTCATGCCATTTCCCCCACCAGAAGTGTTCTTCCCCACCCATCTATCCTTCAAGGTGGCCTCCCGAGTTAGCCCCTCTGTAACATCTTCCCTGGCTCTTCCTAGCTAGAAGCAACATCTCCTGAACTCTCAGAGGACATGGTTTATATGCTCCACTTTTTTCGGTCGGCTTTTCCTCCCTCATACTCACTTACTCACACCAGCAATCAACAGGCATGATTTAAATGGCGCCTGTATCAGGTGCTAGGGGAATCCTCAGCAGAGTTAGACATGGTTTCTGCTTCCAAGTTGATAGCAAAGAACCCTTCTACAGTGGCATGGTATTAGAATTCAATTGAAGAAACATTTAAATGAACACCTACTGTGTGCTGGGCACTCTCCTAGACCCTCAGAATAAGAAACCAGAACATGAGGAGCACTAAGTGCTGGCTGGAGATGGGCCTAGGAGGCTTTGAAAGCTCAGACTCAGGGCCTGGGGACAGGGGCAATACCTCAGCTAAGAGTCCGAAGCAAGAGCAGGCCTCAGCTAAGACAGGAAGTTAGGAGAAGGCTTTCCAGGCCCAGGAAACAGCATTGTAAAGGTGCAGACTTGGCAGATTGGAGTAGTGCAGGCTCAAGGGCATGTTTAGCTGGAGACATAGAGGGTACATGGGGCATGGTTGCTGGGGAGAAGGGCTGAGGCCAGAGCACCAAGGCAGTCACTCTCAGAGCTGGGGCTTCTGCTGGCATTCTCCCTAGCTTCATTTTCTACCCTTCTATGTTCTGGGGGGCTGGCCCCCATGGACTGCCTCACCCTGGCTCTCCTGCCCTCTGGCTTCTGGTTGAATTCAGTCAATGGGAGGCACCAGCAGATAATCTGAAGCTGGGAGGAGAGAGAGGCACCTCCAGCAACCTTGCTAGACCACAGTGTGGTGGGTATGTCCCTCTATCTGTGGCTGCACAGCATCTAGCAGGTGACCCCTCTCCTGCAGCAACAGCCTTCACCAGGCTCCAGTAGCAGTTGCTCCCGGGCCCTTCAGGCCCAGAGGTGTCTCTGGCCATTGCTCTTGCCCAGACTTCTCCATCCCATGCTGATTCCCTTGATCCCACTCACACTCCTGTAAATAACCCTGCATTCAACTCTGTGGTGGCTGTCGGCTAACAGGGCTCTGGAATCATGGCTGGGCTGACTTCTTGGAGGAGCAGGTCTCATTGGGAGAAAAGGAGGAGGGGTCTTGGAGACAGATGAGGGCTTCAGACAGGGGATGCAGGGTGTGCTTGAGGCAAAGGTGGTGGCAGGAGCCAGAGCGGTGGATGAGATCCTGGTGTCTCTTTTCCCCAGAGTAGATAAAAGAGCAGGTCAAAAAAATAGAGGAAAACGAGAAAGCACCAGGTGTCCTGGGAGCCCAGGATCTAGCTAGTATGTGAAGAAGTCAGGCCAATATGCAGGGCAAACACCCCACCATGCCCCAGGGTGAATATATCCCATCGTGCCCTGGGACCAACATCGCACTATGGCATCCCATTATGTGACATGCCCTGGAGCAAACACCCTGCTATCCCCTGGAGTGGAACACCCCCGGGCAAACATGCTCTAGGGTGAATGCCCCACTATGCCCTGAGGCAAACTATGCTCCGGCCCTGAGGCAAACATCCCACCATGCCCTGGGGCAGGCCAGTCCACTGGGAAAGGCTTGTTTCTTTGGAGTAGAGAATTAAAGAGATATTTTTGGGCCAGGTGCTCACACCTGCTGTAACCCCAGCACTTTGGGAGGCTGAGGTAGCCAGATCGTTTGAGCTCAAGAGTTTGAGACCAGCCTGGCCAACATGGTGAAACCCTACCTTTACTAAAAATACCAAAAAAAAAAAAAAAAAAAAATTAGCTGGACCTGGTGGCAGGCACCTGTAGTCCAGGCTACTTGGGAGGCTGGAGCAGGAGAATCACTTGAACCAGGGAGACAGAGGTTGCAGTGAGCCGAGACTGTGCCACTGCACTCCAGTCTGGAAAACAGAGTGAGACTCTGTCTCAAAAAAATAAAAAATTAAATTAAGAGACTTTTGGGGGAAATGGGAAAACAGTTATTGAATTACTACTTTATTTAATCCTCATATCAAATGCCTCAGAGAGACAAAGTAACCTGGCCTATGTAGCTGGTAACTGACGAGGCTGGGATTTGAACCAGGGCGGTCTGCTTATGTAGCTATGCAGGTTCTTAAATGCTGTGTTGGCTGCCCTTTGGGCAGTCCTGGGTCTTCTCTGTAGCAGCTGGAAGGTGCTCTTTCCTCACTTGCTCTCTTTCCATACTAGGGGAGCTCACTTCCTTACTTTCCAGGGCAACCCTCTTATTGCTGCAAAGCTTGGGGTTCAAGGTAACCTTGTCTTAGTTGTTCTCCCCCATTCATATTCATGCTGCCCATTGGGGTGGCCCCCACACAACCCCATTCTGTGCTCCGCAGGACAGCCTTTCCTGGGCTGGAAGACTGCCCCTGCCGCTCCCACCTCCTCTCATCCTCAAACTTGGGCTGGGGTTTCAGGGTTCCTCTCCGTCCTTATTCCACAACCCTCAGGTTCTGAAAAACTGACACATACATCCTCGTGGGAATTTAGAAACAGGCCCTGCTTCAAATAAATTCAATATGTGAAAACTGAGACCAACATGACGGCTTCCCCTCTTCTCCCCCTTTCCAAAGTTTCCTACTGTGGCCCAGGGCCTGGCTGTATCATGGGGCCTAAGGTCCCTTCCAGCCCTGAGACTCTGTGGTTCCAGCAATTCCTCTGCAAGGCCCTAAACACACCCCAAGGGCATGAGGTCTCCTCTTGAAAGAGGTGCCAGGCCCCCTTCCTTCCTAGCTTCATGGACTCAACCCCAGCTCCTCCCCTGTTCCTGCATGGCAGGCAGTGTACTCAGCCCCACTGGGCCAGAGGCACTCTTTGCACACATGCAGACATCCCCTGCTTCCCACAGCTGCAGCCCTAATCCTAGTCTTGTTTAAAACTGAATTACGAGCCTGTCGTGTGGTAGCTGAGAAGCGGAGGTGGAAAAGGATTTACTGGCCACATTAAATCATGTGCTTATTGTTAAGTGAGCTGGGCAAAGGAGGTGCTTAGAAGTTCTACATCCCTCCCCCTCCTCCTGACGTCCCACCAAAGGGCCTCCCACCCACCCACAAAGACCACCATTGGGGTCCTGTCAGTTTATTTCAGAGGCTCACACTGGTTCCCCTGGCCCCACATCCCTTGCAGTGGTGGATAGAGGTTGTTTTGTCCCCACTGTACAGATAAGTAGACCCAAAGTCTCAGAGAGGTGAGACAATTTGTCTTCAATCGTACGGCGAGGATGAAATGGAAAGAAGAGGCTTCTTGGCCTAGTGCCCCTGCACCCCTGATTTTCCAAGCACAATTGCACATGTAAGCACTCCAGGCACTTTTTTAGAAAGAACTCTTGAGCTTTAGGTATAAAGTTCACGTGACCCACAGCAGGCAGAGTTCAGCTCTCCCTGTGAAGGTCTCAGGCTATTCTGGTGAGACTCTTGAGAAAGCACAGAGGCCTGGCTTGGGGGTTAGGGAGAAACTCCAGGGCCCTGTGCCCCCTCCCAAACCCACTCCACACCAGTGCTGGTCAAATGCTAGAGGACAGGTTCACAGCCCAGTGTGAAATTCTCTTATAGGAAGCAATCAGGCAGCCCCTGTCCTTATCTCCATTCACTCTCAGCCAGTGTCCACCCCCTTCCCATCTCCACACCCACACTCTGGCTCCCCATGGCAGGCCACTGTTTGCTCCCACATTCTGCTCTCCTTCCTCACATTCCTGGCTGGTCCCCTCCCAACCCACTGTCTCTAGGCATCCCCCACTCATTCACCCCTGCAAGGTGCCCCTGGCCAGACCCTGCCCTGAAGCTGGAACACAGTGAGATCCCCACCAGACCACCTTCCCGAGGAAACAGCTGAGTCCAGGGGGCTTGACCAGGGTACCCAGGCAGCCGGCAGGCAGCTCTTCATATTGGCAGCATTGGTAAGACCCACTACCCCTGAAAAGAATTTTGAGGCATCTTTGACTCTGTTTAGTGGGCATTTTTACGGCTTTTACAGCCGAAAAGGGGCACAGCCAGTGAAGTATGGCCCCTCGGCATTAGCAGCCCTTCTGCCCACCAGGAACGCACTGTGATCTAGACTGAACCCCACAGCCCCATCCAAGTCCCCACAGGGACCCAGTTCCATCTGAATTACCATTACCATACTGCAGGCACTTAAAGCTTTGTGTTTCACATTCATAGTCTCAGAATGCCCGTAACATTCCAGTTTGAACAGGCTAGAGGGCAGTTATTACTCACCCATTTTACAGGGCAAGAGACTGAGGCCCACAGAGCAGACGTGAGGTCAGCTGGAGGCAGTGACCCAGCAAGGGCAGGGACCCAGAAGTCCTCATCCCCATGTGGGTGCTCTCTGCCTAGGCAGAAAGGAGAAGTCTGCTCAGGTTCTGCAGAGCCTGACAGACAGATCGTGACCCCACCGACCTCATCAGGGGTCATTTTCTGTTCAGCCAGAAAAAGATTCCTTTTCACAGTTCCCCTTCCCCATCCTTACCTATCAGGACTCAGCTGCAGAGTTGAGAGGAGAGCAAATATCCCCTGAAGGGTGGGCTTTCAAGCTACCCCCTTACAGGTGGGGCTGTGGACCTGTAGATTTAGGTCTGCTGGCTTTCTCTGGAGTCGGCTCCTCAAGGACATTAAGGAAGGGCTTCAATTCCCCACCAGCTGTTAAGAGCTCCTAGCCGGGGGAAGTGAGTCTCTCCCTGGAAAAGCAATGCCTTTGACTGAGGAAGCCAGATTCACAGGGAGGGAGGGAGGGGCGTGTTCTGGGTCTCCTGGCTTCTGGGGGTGGGGAGGGGTGAAAGGTGAGGCTGTGGGGGAGGGCTGTTGACCCCGGGCCCCAAAGTGCAGCTCAGCACCCCTCCTAAGAGGATTCTCACTGCCGCTCAAGCTAGGATAGGGCTGGGGAAGGTGGGGCAGTTGACAGAGTTGGGCCAAAAATTCAGGTGTTTCCAAAAGAGGTGGTCAATAATGAGGAAATGGCCAGAAGGGAGGGAGGGAGGGAGAAGGGAGGTAGTAAACAGTCTGGCAGGAAACCGGGAGGAAAGGGACAGGTAAATTGAACATGATGTCTGACAGGAGTATTGGGCCAGGCGTTTTACATGTCTAATTGTAACAACAGCCCCCTTGAAGGAAGGTAGGAGCATCCCATTCTGTGGATTAGACTACTAAGACTTAGCAAGATTAATGTGACTTTCCCTCAAGGTCATACAAAATGAATGACCCTTAAGTTGCAAAACTCAGGCTTAGGCTCTGTAACACCAAGCCTGGGACTCTTTCTTCCCCACCAGACGCCCAGTCCTTGAGAGCTGTATCCATTGATTCCCCCACCATATCTAGTATCAAGCTCAGGATTTCATAATATAGTAATAGGTGTTCAATAAATATTGTCGCCCTGATGACTTTCAGGGCTACAGTTTCCCTTGTTTTGAAAACAGCTAACAAATCCTAAGGCAGACCTGCCTGGAGACAGCATCTATACCTGGGCTCTGTGGAGGCCCCATTCCAGCCCTTTTATCCTTAATCTGCCTCCCAACCCCACAGTCATCCTGTACCATCTGGGCTCAAAAACGTTTCAATGTCTCCACCCATGAAATAACATGGGGACAGGGTGGCCACGTAGGTTTCTCCCAGAGCTCCTGATCTGTGGCTGAGGACCACAGCCTCCACCTTCCACCCTATCACTCAGATCAGTGAGGCCCTGGCATCTGAGATGCCAGGCATCTCAGATCAGAATATTCCCCAGAAGCACAGAAAGTCTAATTCATTTCATGTTTCGGGAGGAAGTTCCATGAAGAAATGAAAACATGTGATTCACAGAGAAGTGGCTGAAAAGATTCAAGCCTCAACCTTGGTCCTCGCTAATCACATGACCACAGGCAAACTTCTCCTCTCTCAGCCTCAGTTTTTGCATCAGTACAATAAGAATGGTATCTGCCCTGCTAACTGCACAGGACTGCTGTGTGTTCAGACGAATCAGGTATGTGAAAGACACTTCTGCAAGTGGGGAAGAGGTGTGCAAAGGCAATTTGCTTTTACGGAGCTTATATTACTGTCATTTCCCATTGTTATTTTAATGCCCAAAAGGTTTGGGAGGCATTTCTCTAACTAAGGTATTCGTGGTAAGCCCACACTCACTCACTCCTGCTTGGAAAAGGTTTTACATAGACTGAGGAGACCTGAGGTAGTTGCTGAGCTGCTTAGAACAGTGTCTCCAGGTCACAGCCATCCTATTACTGGGCTTATACCCAAACGATTATGAATCATGCTGTTGTAAAGACACACGCACACATATGTTTATTGTAGCACTATTCGCAATAGCAGAGACTCGGAACCAACCCAAATGTCCATCAATGATAGACTGGATTAAGAAAATTGGCACATATACACCATGGAATACTATGCAGCCAAAAAAAGGATGAATTCATGTCTTTTGTAGGGACATAGACGAAGCTGGAAACCATCATTCTGAGCAAACTATTGCAAGGACGGAAAACCAAACACCGCATGTTCTCACTCATAGGTGGGAATTGAACAGTGAGAACACTTGGACACAGGGTGGGGAGCATCACATACTCCTGTCGTGGGGTGGGGGGAAGGGGAGGGATAGCATTAGGAGATATACCTAATGTAAATGACGAGTTAATGGGTTCAGCACACCAACATGGCACATGTATACATATGTAACAAACCTGCACGTTGTGCACATGTACCCTAGAACTTAAAGTATAATAATAAAAATAAAAAATAAAATAAAATAAAAAAAGAACAGTGTCTCCAGGTCAATAAATATTGACTAAGAGAATGAATGAAGAAAAGAAGGGATGACCTTTGTGTACTGTGCTAGATATTGAGGTGGTAGCGTGGGATCAGGACTCCTTTTATGGCCCCTGGGTCAGCAAATAAAAGCTCCTGAAACATAGATGTCAAATTAGACTCTGATAGAAGGTTCTTGCCAAGGATTGTGGGGAGAAAAGGGTTACAGAGACACAACCCTTTAGGAATTTTGAACCATTTCAGGAAACAATTCAGATAGCTCCAGGCAAAAAGGATGAGGGAGGAGATGACACTGAAATTTGGGTCATTCACCACCTGCCCCCATCATTTTCTCCTGTCCCCCTTTTCCCCTCCCCTGTCCTATCCCTGCTCCCTGCCCCCAACACCAACAGCCAGAACCTGGCCTTGGGTTGGGGACACTGGGGAAAGGCGTGGGAAAAACAATCAAACCTTGGTCAGCCAGATAATTAGCTGTTCCTCTGTGACCATGGCCTCCCTGTCCTCTCCGTTTCACCGCCACCCTCTACCCCCGCCCCTACAGAACAAGTGTTTCCAAATACCCAGGCGACATCACCTCATTAATGTTAATGGGAAGTCCGGACATGAGCTTGAACGGTCATAAATTGCCCTATGTGAGAAAGGGTGAGAGTGTGTGTGTGTGCTGCCTACGTGTGCACATGCTTCTGCAAGTGTGCACCACCTGTGTGTTGCATACCCGAACATGTGTGTACTACACAAATGAGAAAGTGTACATAATGCATGTGAGCTGTGTGTACATGTTACTGTGTGTGTACACATGGACTCGAGTGTGCTGCATGTGTGTGTGCCAGTGTGCAAGTATGTCTACTGCAAGCATTCTGCATCTGTGTGGAGTGTGCATGCATATGTGTGCATGAGTGCATACTGCCTTGTGTGCATGTTATTGCATATGTGCTTGCATATGCATACATATGCATACATATGTACATGTGTGAACTGAATATGTATACTGCACGTAGATGAATGTACATATGTGTGCACCCATAATAGCTTTGCAGTCATTTTTGCCTTGATCATAAGTGTATGTGTATTATGTACAGTATGCACTGTATGATATTTAGGCACCCACGTGTACATGCCTGGGAGTACACACATGATATACACATATACCTACTATCAGCACACCCTGTTGATATTGGTGCATTTCTGTGGGATTGTGTACCAGGCAGCAGCTGAGCATCAGTGGTAAATACACTAAATGGTGTAGTAACAAGGAGCTTAGACTCTGTAGCAAGACTGCATGAGTTCAAATCCCACTTCTGCCCCTTACTTGCTGTGCACATGACCTTGGGCAAGATATGTGACTTCTTTGGGCCTTGGCGTCTTCATCTCTAAACAGAGATTATAATTTTTATGTTCCACATGGTTGTTGTGAGGCTAAACAGCAATTCATATGAAGGGTTTAAAATAATACCTGGCACATATCAAACACCCAATAAATGTTGGTTATTATTATGTCATCATTAATAGCTCTGTGTACACATGGAAATATGTGCTTGTCTGGGGCATGTGCTATGTAAATCTGGATGTCCGGTATGTGCACATGGCCCATGTTTATATCTAAGCCAGTGTGTGAATAGAGCTGTGAGTCTGGGGTCATGGGTAATATCCATGCCACGTGGATTTCTGTATCCTCCCACACATACCTACAGGTGTCCTGGCACTCTGACAGTGGCGGACAGCATGGCAGCTGCAGCCTTGCCTCACTCCCATCCCCTGGAGCTCAGTTAAGAGGGCTGCTCTGAGGCGGAAGACTGGCTGTAGCCACACCTGCCCATGCCATGGCTCACGTGGTCCACAGTACATAATACACACACATTGGTCTGACCAGCACCACCCACTGCCCCTTGTGAGGAGCGAGCTGATAACTGGAGAGCCCCACTTCCTTCTCCCTCTCCCTACAAATCCGGCCAGTCTCCAAGTTCTGTCAGCTCCGACCCTGAATCTCTCAATTTGTCCATCCCCTCTCTGTCTCCTCTCATGACCGCAATAGCCTCTTGTCCCTCCTAATCCACTCTCCACGCTGCAGCGAAAGTGATCTCTTAGAAATGCAAATCTCATCACCCCGCTCACTCGCCGCCTAAACCCCTTTAATAGCTAGCTTTGCATTGCTTTTGGAATAAGGTCTAAAATCTCTTCTACAGCATATGAGGGCTGGCCTGCCCACCCCAGCCATAGCTCCCACCCTCTCAGCCACTCCCAGCTTCTGCTCCCCCTCTCCCCACTCCCACTTTGGTCTTTGGTTCTCTCTGTCTGGAATGCCCTTCACCACCTTCATGTCAAATCTCTTTGGGACATCTTTACTTACAGACTGCCCCCCAGTTTATATTTTCATGTTGCCCTGTAATAATTCTCACCTCTGCCATCAACACACAGGCAGTTCAATAACTGCTGCCATGTCATCCTCATCTGCCCTAGGCACGATGAGCGCTGAAGGTGTCCGGCCACCCCTGTGTTTCTGGGCCCAGGTCCCATGTTGGCCGGGCACCCGCGATGCAACAGCAGTTGTGCTGAGGCTGATGGTTCGAGGCCCCGGCTGTCAAGAAGTTTGCAGTCTCTCAGAAGAGAAAGACAGACACAAAGCATACTGTTACATTGGTCAATGCACCGACAGAGTGAGGCGGGGCCTGAGGGAGGATTCCAGGGGCTTTGCCAGAGGGGACCTTGAGAAATGAAGCGTAAGCCCAGAAAGGGAATTCCAGACATGGGAAGAGCAGGAGCAAAGGTTCAAAGGGAGGAGATCGCAGTGCGCGTGCAGCTTGCTGTTGCTGCGGCAAAAACTATAACATGGGAAGCACTAAGAGACGGAACCAGGAAGGTCCGTGGGGACTAGACTGTGGGAACTTGAAGAATTTCTCCTTTGTTTGGACTGATCACACATCCATCAACTTAACATCTCAAAGTCCCAGCTGTGATAGGGTCACTCCTGTCCATCAGGCTTCACGTGACCGAGGGGAGGCTTCCCTGATGCCTGATGGAACCAGTTCAAGGACTCCTTGGGATGGCCATTGAGTCCATGGCCCCAGATCCCCACTTTATTAGCAGGAAGGAGAGGCCCAGAGAGGAGCAGTGGTTTCTCTCAAACTCACAGCTCAGCCAGCTGTGGAGTCGGGAGGCTGGCCTCAGCTCTGAGTCCAAATTGGGCCACCCAGCCTGCTCGGAGCCTGTGCCCAGAGGTCAGGGGTCAGAGGTCAGGCAGCTCCTTCCCCAGGAAGGCTCCAGTTGCCTCTGGGTGGAAGGGACGGCCCCTCACACAGGCCCCAGGCAGGAACTCAGGCAGGGCAGCAGATTAGCTCTCTGAGGAGGCCCAGGCAGAGACTAAAGGGGGTGGGGGGCCTCTGCTCGACGGCCAGGAGCTTTAATTCCCCGCTTTCAGTTGCTATTGCTAATTCAGGTCCCAAGGGGCTTGCTGAGTTTGTCCTGGACTCAGCCACTTAATCTTCTAATACCTCCCAGCAAAGCCCCTTTGTTCTCCCTCTTGCATAAGGTGGTAGGAACTGTGCAGCCTCCTCCCCTCTGCACCTCCCTCATCACTCAGCCTGGAGCCCCTGCTGGTGGCGGCGGCTGCACCTCCAATCCCTCCCAGGCCCCCAAGAACTTTCCAGCAGGGGATGTTTAAGGCAGTTAGCCGCTCTAAAGACACACTTCTGAGTCTGTCTTGCCCCTATCTTTTGGAGGCCTGGCATCGTACCACAGTGACTGGGCCAGAGGGATCCCTAAACTGTGGTTTTAACTATCTTGACAATAGGAAGGGCTTGGCTGGCTCAGGGAACCTTCCAGTGGTGAGGCACGTGCCCTCTGACCGCCCAGGAGCGATCTGGCAGGGGGTCTCCCTCTCGTCCTTCCCCAGCCCTAGGGTAATAAGGGCCAGCTTCACGGACTGCGGCTTGGGCTCAGGTTGAGAAGAGCCCCACACTTGGTTTAATGTTCTGCTGTCACCGTCTTGAAATTATTTGTTTTTGAACAAACGGTCTGGCGTTTTCGTTTTGCAGTAGGCATCATGAGTTTTCCAGCTGGTCCTGCCTAGAGTTTTGTGGGAAGCCAGCCTGGGGACCTGAGGAAAGGTGGGTTCCGGTCCCATATCAGCCCTGGCTGGATGAATGAACTTTGGCAAGCCCTTGTCTTCCCTCTGGAACTCAGTTTCCCCAAGTTACATCAGTTTAGCTGACATTGACAGAATACTAAATATACTGTCTAAAACTTCCCCAAAAGCCAAGCTCAGCAGGGGCCTAAGTAAGATGGGGATTATTGAAAGATAAGTGATGGGGAGGGGACAAAAAAAGAGAAGGGGGCCTTCAGCGTTTGCCCCTCTAGACTTTTGCAGGAGTCTGGTGGAAGGAGTTTGGGGAAAGCAGAGGCAAGATGCCTGTCCTGGGCCTCGTCATCCCTTCCCTGGGAGCTTGGAAGGCCAGGCAGCGAGAGCAGATGGCTGAATTGGCCATGAGCATAGAGGGAGGGCAGCTTGATCCAGATCCCCATTACCCTTATTCAAGGCACCCCCTCATAGGCCAAGCCCCCTGGGGCAGGACAGCCCCCTGCTAACATCCTTGCCTCCACTGGGTGTTGGGGTAGGGTTCTGCTTGTGGGAACATCAAGGGGTCAATGGCTCATGTGGGCCAGGGCAGACCTGCTCCACCTTCCCAGGTTCTGGAAAGACCCAGAGCCTTCCCAGGGCATGATCACTCCCACTGACAGTTCCCCCAGACTCAAAGGGGTATGGTTCCATGTCCATCTGCCATTCTCCCAACCCCTGATCTATACCCCCTTCTCACTGAATACTGAATTAGCCCAAAAGCCAAGAAAGAGGCCCTGGAGGAAATGGCTCCTCCTTGGGAACTGCAGGCTGCCCTCACCAGAGCCCTTTGAGTTAGGGCCTGGCTTATGCTTGCTAAAACATGGCTTCTACTGGTCCCCGAGGCATCAGCTGGCTTTCCTCCCTGCTGTAAAGGAGGGAGCTGCACAGCATGGGAGCTTCCTGGGGGCCAGGATGCATTTGCTCTCACCTCCACTTCCCCTTCAGTAGTTAGGACAGGGCTCTCTACACCGTTGGGACGGACAGAGGTCCCAATGGTTCTTGGGCTTATTATCACCACTACCCATGGACCAGCTGTATCCCAGCTTCCCAGGAAAAAGAGGGCTGCCTGTACGCTCTACTAAGGACTAGGTCCCTACTTACCTGGTTCACCATCAAATCCCAGGTCCTAGCACACTGCCTGGCTTTCAGTAGGTGCCCCATAAGATTTGTTAAACAAATGAATGAACTGAATTTATTCTTCAATTTCATCGAATGAATAAATGAAGTAGCAACTGGAAGCTTCCAAGTCAGAGCCAAAAAGATCTTCCTCACTTTTACACAGGTCATGTTTAACCAAACATAGTTGTTCTCTTGCCTGTAGTTTGCTCTCTGATGTTGGAGCTGATACTGAATGAATGAAGAGGGGTTGGCATGCCCCTTGTCCCAAGGCTAGGGAAAGGATGCACAACCTCTCCAGAGCCTCCAGGTGACAGCAACTCAGACTCCCAGAACACCAAGATAAAAGGCACCCTGGACAACCATAACCAAACTCCTCAGGCTCAGCTGAGGTGACTAAGGCCTAAAGAAGGGAAGGGACCTGCCCTAAGTTCCACAGTGAGTTGGTAGGGGAGGTAGTTGGTACCAATTCAGAAGTTGGTAAGGGAACTAGAACTCAGGATTCCTGACTCTCTGCCTGGAGCTCTTTCCATCCTGTCAAGCACAGACATGAGTCTAGGTTCCCTCCTGGTCAGGCAGGCCTTTTCTAGGACCTGGGCCCTGGCTGTCCCAAGCAGTGACAGCCTGGCCACCTGCTGGCCAGAATGCTTGCAACTGCCAGGGATGAGGTAAGTTTGCCGTTTGTTTGGACTCAGGTGGCCTTGCACAACTGTGAGGTCTGCAGGAAGCTGGGCAGGCCCTTCTCATCTCCATCCCTGCTCTGGGGGCAGAGGGCTGGCTGGCTGCAGGGCACACAGGGCCAAGGCACCAGGTTGGCAGGAGAAACTCAGGGCCTGACAGTTTATAGTGGGGATAGCTCCCCAGGCTCTGTCATCAGACCTCAAACAAGGTAGGATGTCATAGACAGCTGCCCAGGCAGCAATGGGAACGGTGCTAAGGCCCTGGGCAGGGATACCAGGCTCTGACCCCCGAGTTACGTCCTTGGAATGAGCTCCGGCTTCCACCCTCTCCTGGATCACACAATCTGACAGTTTCTAATATAGGCTCTCTCATTCGTGCCACAACTCGGTCATAAATATTAGATTGCTCCCATTCTACAGATAGGACAACTGAGGCCTAAGTAGGTTCAGTGCCTTGCCAGAACTCCAACAGCAAGAAATCCAAGTCCAGGTCTGTCTTGGAAGCCTTCTCCCTTCCCAAAATTTTACAACTTTACATTCGAGTGACTTGTGGCACTGTCGAGTTCTTCTGGCAACCCGCCTTCCCAGAGCTCCCTGTTAAGAAAAAGTGCATGGAACCCACTGCCACGGGAAAGATGCATCAGACACTGATGTTACTGGACAGTGTCAGGCTGACAGATCTGACCAGGTCATTCCCTTCCAGCAGAAATCTGCTATGGCTCCCCATTACCCACAGGATAAGGCCCCAGCTCCCCACCACACTGCTGCGATGTCACCCCTGCAAGCCTCTCCAGCCTGAGCCCACACTTTCCCTGCTTTGAACCTCAGGATCTAGCCCCTAGCAGGTGGTTTCTAAAGCAGCCCTCGCCATGCGGTTTCTAGCCTCCAGGCTTAAGTGCAGGCTGTATTCTCTAACCGGACATCCCCAGCCCACTCCCTACTTCTCTAATTTAAAACTCAGATAAAGTATGACTACTCTCATGAAGACTTGCCTGCCTTCTATAGACCAGCTAAGACTGAAGCAGATCCCCCTCCTATCCCCTATAATCCCTTGGCCTACTTGTACCATACTAGAGAAAAATGATCTGCTTCTGTGCCGCCCACTTGTCTACACTGTGAGCCATCCTTCCACCTGTGGGTCCCAGTGCCTAGCGCTGTACTGGGTGCCCAGTGGGTGTTCAGTGAATGTTTGTTGAGTTAATGAATGAATGAAATGAAGAGATGCCCTGGGGAGGGAGCCTCTGTAGGCATGAGAGTGTCCAGAGGAGCTGTGGATGTCCCCTACCAGCTGGAGAAGCCCAGGGAATCCCTACCTCTCTGTAAACTCTGGGCTGAAACCAACAAGGTAGAAATGAACTGGGATAAACATAAAAACTTCCTGGCTGTATCCACTTCCTGTGGGATCTGTGACCAGGTGCCTCACAGCCCAGCTTAAAGAAATGGAGGGTCACCTCCAGCCCTCTGTGCATGAGGATCTGGAATCTCAGGACCAGCCAGAAAGGGTATTGCCTCCAGGAGCTCCTGGGACATAGTCCAGTCCTGTCTCCACCTCTGAGCACCACAATACCTCAAGCTCCTGCCCCACAAGGAGCAGAGAGACCCAGAAATCTGTTCACTTTGAGAGGGAAGAATGGAAACATTCAATAAGGAAAGATTTCTGGGACCTTCCAGAAGCATGACACATGGTGGTCAACCCCAGAGGGGAGAGTCATCCTTTACGACCTCCCTGCCTTCAGCGAGGTCCTCAAGATGACTGAACGCTTCAGCACCAGGATTCTTAACCAAGGAGCAGGTCAGAGAGAGAAATGTGCTGTCTGCAAAAGTGTAATCAATATGGTAATATCCGGGGAATGAAAACACTCACACGCCCTGCATAGACACCAACTGCAGACAAAGTTCTAAGCGGGTGAAACCATGCAGGGAGAGTGGGACAAAGCACAAGGCCGTGGTTTAAACGAAGCTGACTGCATTGCTTGAGCAGTGCTTTCCAGGATGACTGTTTATAGACAATTGGTGAGTTATTAATACTAATGGCTGTTGTGCATTGTTCCTTCCTTACCACTAGATGAAGACAGCATTTTTAGATGCATTCTTTTCCTTTGCCCCGTTTAATGTATTAATTGTGCTTTGTGGCCAGGCGCAGTGGCTCATGCCTGTAATCCCAACATTTTGGGAGGCTGAGGCGGGTGGATCACGAGGTCAAAAGATTGAGACTAACCTGGCTAACATGATGAGACCCCATTCTAATAAAAAAAAAAAATTAGCCAGGCATGGCAGCGCCTGCCTATAATCCCAGCTCCTCGGGAGGCTGAGGCAGGAGAATCGCTTGAACCCAGGAAGTGGAGGTTGCAGTGAGCCGAGATCGTGCCACTGCACATGAGCCTGGCGACAGAGCAAGATTCCATCTCAAAAAAAAAGTATGTTTTGCTTTACGCCTCTACTCTCAGAGCTAATCTTTTGTGTGCTTGCCGGAATTCTAGCTTGCCAGTCATGTGAAAAGGCTTTGTGGTGGCTAGACAGGTACGTTCCATACAATTTTTGCAACAAGACAACAAAGTTTTCTTCAAAAATGAGGCAAAAATTCACTGTTGCTTCCTCACAAGGTCTTCTTGGGTCTTCTCTGAAAACACCCATGCATACCCTCTGTTCCAAATGCCCTGGAAGATGCCCACCGGCTTGCTGAACTCACCAGACAGCATTATGGGTGTTTCCTGCAATCCTTTTTAACTTGATGGGCCTTTTGAGGACAGGTCCCAAGAGCACGGCCCTAAACTACCACAGCAGAATCACCAGGAAACTTTATTAAAAGTACAGATTCCTGGGCAGCTCCTACCGCCTTTCTGCTCCAGAATACCCAAGAGGGGGGCCCAGGAGGCAGCCTTTTTCACAAGCTTCCCAGTTGATTCTTCTGTGCACTCAACTTTGAGAACCTCTGGCCTAAAGCATGGCAGGTATTCGGGAAATATTTGCAGAATGAACTGTTGGTGAATGAGTTTCGAGAGGTGCAGTGTAAACAGAAGCGCCATCTGTGGTGGAGTTGCTCAAGATTCTTCCTGGCCATAGAACTGGGCAATGCTGCCTCTGAGCCACTCACTGGACCTTGCCTAGGCACCGTGCTTTGTGGGGCTCAGGCTGCTGTTTCTTGTGCCTCATCAAGTCGAAGCTAAGGCTGGGAGTGATGAAGTGCCCCACTTTGCCCCAGGTAACTCCTGCAGGTGGGTACGCAGAGTAGGGTGGCCAAGGGATCATCAAACTCTTTCCCCTTCAAACTGCAAACTGTATTCTCTGCCTTGTACGCCCAGTTGGGCCAGGGTAACCTTCTGTGGCCTAGTCATAGGTTCAGTTTCAGTGCAAAACACACGCCTACCCCTCAATGCTCATTGATCCCTAATTCTGGGTATAGACTATTCCATTTCTGGGTACAGTCTGATCCTCAATCCTGGCTCTTAATCCTAGGTGTAGACTGATCCCTAATCCTAGCTACAGTCCTGAATTAGGAATTCATATTCCTGGTCCCGGGTACAGATTGGTCCCTAAGCTTGGATACAGACTGACCTCCTACTTCTGGTTATAAACTTAACCCTAGTCCTGGGTACAGACTGACTGTTAGTCCTACCTAGTCAAAGTCTTATCCCTTTAGCCCAGAAAACAGGCTGACACAAAACCCTGGTCAGGGCCTGACCCTAAACCCAGATCTCAGACCTTTAATTCTAGCCACAGACTGGCCCAACCCTGTAAGCTTGTCCATGACCCTGACCACAGACTGACCCAAATGAGGCTGGTCTAGGAGTGTATGTGGGAATTAGAAATAGACGTCCTGCCAATGGAGGCCAGAGAGCTATGTCCGTAAAAGGACAGGGTGTGACCTGCCAGAGTTGCCAGAGTTTTGGCAACTTGTGTCTTCCATAACAAAGCTGGGGCATTGATGGAAATTGAGGGTGCTAGAACCTTGTGACTGTGGCCAGGCACCAGGCCTCTGCCTCCTTCTGTGCCTGCATGGCTGCCCCTACCCTGGGGCTCCTGCCTAGCCTCCACCTCACCTGCTGGCTCACTGAGACAGAGCCAAACATGAAAGGGAAGGTGATGGCCTGACCATAGGGCCCAGGAAAATGCAGGTATCATTAACAGCCTGTGGCCTGTCCACTCTCAACCCCCTACTGCCCACTCCTTCCTGGAATAGACCCCAGGCCACATGCAGAGGGGGCAAGCCCAAGGTATGGTACCAGCAGGGCCAAGTGGACTGTCCAGATGGGTAACGTGGGCCTGGCTTCCTCTGGCCTCCACATAGGGGCCCCAGGTGTTCACATGGATGGAAATGGGAGGGCCAAGTCTCTTCACAGGCTGCTGTCTGGTCCACAAGACTCAACTGGCCCTCTGAAGGCTAGCCCGCTTTCCAACCAGGATTGAAGGAGATCCCATCTTGGATCTAAAGGAATGGGGGTGGAGACTGCATCTTGTTGTTCCACCTCCACCCCATTCTGGACATGGGAAGCATTTGTAGGCTTCCACTCTATGGGAGATTCATAGCCTCAATCCTTAAGGAATTCTCAATCTGAAAGGAAAACACAAACCCTGACCTCAGGGAGCTCCCAGTTTGACAGTGGAGACAGAGAGGCCCTGCATCACGTAGAAAAACAACCCTCACTCTGAGGGACACAGGAATGAAGATATGTATCCTTGGTGCTACAGGCAAGTAAGTAGGAAAGACTGAATGGAGTAGACAGAGAAGTCTAATCCAGGTGTCCTCCTTGAAGGAGATGATACTCATGTCTGGAGAAAGACTTAGGCCACATACATACCCGTTCACTGGCCCTGCGACCACCCCAGCCCCAGGAACGCTCAGGGCCCAGACCATTTCCCTTTCTCTGCCCAGTGCCCAGTAGTCCTGAGGCCTGTACTTCTTCCCCCTGGGGAGTTGGGGATGGGTGGGGGACGGAACGGGCCTCCCAGGCATTCCTCTCGCATTCCTGGGGCCATGCCCTCCTTCCTCCCGGCCTCAGCCTGGCCATAAACTATTTCAGGCTTGCAAAATCTGGTCTGCTGCTCTCTTGCTCACAGCCCCCAGCAAGGCGTAGGCCTGGGTCCCGGCCAGAAAACCCGTAGCACCCACAGAATCTAGAGGGTTCTGGTCAACTAGGACAGAGGAAACTGGGTAACCTCTTGGGCAAGTGAACATACAGTGGCTGGGGAGCAGAGAAGATGGGGACTGGCCCCTCCACAGGGCAGCAGCCACAGGGCCCCACTTCCCAGAGAATGTACCCTGGGAAAAGGGAGAAAGGGCTGGGAAGACAGGCTGGCTTGTGTTTGGGGGTCCAGCAGTGGGCTGAGGGTGTTCAGACAGATTACTTCATATGAGACTCACCTCCCTCCTGACACCAGGCCCCCATGCCCAGGTTCATGTTATCCCCACTTTACAGATGAGAAAATTAAGCCTTCGATCAAAGCTCTTCTTGAGGCTTATGTAATGCCTCACCACTCTGCCCATATGAAGTGCAGGGACTGGAGTCTGGCCTTTTGCCCTTCTTCGCCAGTCCCCACTCTGCAGCCTACCCCAAATGTCAATAAATGCCAGCGTTCTTTCTCTCACGCCCCCCCCGCCCCACACAGCCTGCCCTAGACACCCAGTGCCCAGAGCCTCGACAGTACCCATTCACCCTCTCCTCCCAGGATTCCCCTCCAAGTCCCCACACCCTGCCTCCCAAATGAGCTTCTACCTTCCTCCCCGCTGCCACCTCCCTGGTCACAAGCTACTGTGTTCACACCCCGAGTCTCCTCAGCGCCGTGGGGGCTTCCCTGATTCTGCTCTGGGAGTTCCTTGGGGAGGACTCTTAATTCTCATCCCTAGCTTCTCCTCCCCTGGGGTGAGCTTCCAGAGTCAGCGCCAGTGGGACCTGGGTGAGGGGGATCCCTCCCACCCACAGGCAACTGGGTCCCAGAAGAAAGGGCCTGAAGCCACCTGAGCCAAGAGCCAGGGGCCAAGTCTGACACTTTTCCGTGTCACCAGGGTCTGGAATGGAGAGGACACATCAGAGAGGTGACCAGCAAATGAATGAATGAATCCCACCATTCTGTATTTTAGATGCTGACAATATGACAGTGAATACAATGTGAAAAAACAAGCACACTTCCCACCCCCATGGAGTTTTATTCTAGTCAGGCAGAAGGAGAAGGAAATGTAAACATACAAGGTCAGGTACTGCTGTGAAGCAAAATAAAGCTGCGGGTACTATGCGAAGGATAGGCTCTGTGTGTGTGTGTGTGTGTGTGTGTGTGTGTGTGCGCGTGCGCGCATGTGTGTGTATTGTGCATATTAAGTAAAAGAATGAATCTGGACGATCCTGGGCCAGGTCAGACTCTAGCATTGCCGTTGACTGTATAGTCTCAAACAAGTCATGCCTCCCCTCTGGGCCTCACTTTCCTCATCTGTAAAGTGAGACCATGGACTGAAAGGCCATTGTGATCTGGCCTCAGCCTTGACCTTCCAGGATCCAAGACATTTTGCCTCTGTGAATTTAATGGGGAGAATTATAGGCAGCTTAGAAGCAGTTCTGAAAAAGGAGAAGCTCTCTGCTCCAGCAATTCCCTGAGGTTCCAATTTTTCTGTTGATGGCACATAATGTGCATAGATTTGCATACTAGGCCCCCAAACTCCCAGGGAAGGCACGTCTCAAAAATGTCAACAATTAGCACAAATGACTTGACTTATATTCAGGCCTCTTCCCAGAGCAAGGGGAGGTAGGTGAGGTAACCTCCAGCTACAAAGAAAGCAGAATTCTTTGCCCTGAAGAGGCAGAGAGAGAAGCCCTGCTTCCTCTCCTCTCCCCGGTGCCTTCCAGCCCATTCCCTCATCTCTGCTCAGACACCCCTGGCTAGGCTGCCCAAGAAATGCCCAGGGGACCTCCTAAAGACCTACTTCTGAGTCACTTGATGACTTTGCCTAAGCCCCTAACAGGAGCTGCCTAACCCTGCCCTGCACTATTGGTGTCCAGAGCAGCAGCTTTCAGGGTTTGCAGCAGCCTAGGGGATCCAGAGCACCTCCAACTCCAGTCCCACCACCTCAGCCCATGCAAGGCCAGTCCTAGAGGCTCCAACATCTAATATCACCCAAGATCAGTGAACATTGCAGCTTCCCCTCACAATGGCTGCCCGGTCAGGATTTGCAAATCACACACTCACATATACACTAACACATACACACACGGAGGGGCTTGTGCGTGCTTTCACACACACAGCATACTCATGCACACACAAACACACACTGAGGTGCGCTGAAGACTCCCACCCAGGACAAATGATCTGTGGGGAAAAGAAAATTAATGTTCATAGGGTGCTTTACTTATGCCCATCTCATCTAATCCTCTCCACACCCTAGGAGCAACTTTTTGGCACTCCCATTTTGCAGAAGAGGAAACAGGCTGCCTGGGTCTGCTGATTCCTGTCCTTGTGAGCTCACTGTGCCATACTTCCACGCTTGTACACAAATGGAGGTGCTGTTACAGAAGAAGTTCTGAGCCTGATTCTGCTGCTGCCTCTCCAGCTAACCTTAAGTACAACTCTCCTCCTCCCAAGGCCTCAGTTTCCTCATCCAGGTAATGGGAATCCTAATGCCTTTCTTTTCTCTGCATAGGCTTAAACCAGATGGCCCACGACAAGCCCCTCCAATTCCCATGTCCCAGAGCTGCCAAATTTGAGCTCCAGTCACCCACCATGAACCTGCCACCTATTCCAGGAACCTGGCCAGGAAGCCCAGGATGAGCTTCTTACCTTGTCTTCCCATTGGGATGGGTCTCAGAGGAGGCCAAACCGGGCAGAACTCTCTCTCCCATTGGCCCTCAGGTGCCACCCCCATTAGTGCTGACTTACAGCTTTGCACTGCTGCTGACATCAGCACCCATCTGTCTGTTGTGGTAAGAGAGGCCTCCTAGGGAAACAGGTTTGCTAAATCTCAGCCAGGAAGGACCTCCCAGCTGGGCTGTTGGGGCAAGTTTGGTAAATACCCTCAACAGGCACCTTTGGAAGAAGGAGAGGGTGATCAGAAATCTATGCCTCCCCCAAGCAACCCTCTCACCTCCCTAGCCACCCCCAACCATGATCAAATTCCCATCCCTGGCTTTGGACTTTCCAGCTGGTTCCCTGAGCTACTCAGCCCGTCATCCCAATAACCAGCTTCCTACAATGTCCATCTCCTGTACCACCATCCCCCCAACCACTGCTGTCACCATCCTCTATCTGTCACCTCCAATCATCAAAACCCCATCTGCCACCACCTTCCTCCTCCTTCTTCATTCTCATCCCTACCACCAGCAGCACTCATCCATTCCAACTCAAAAGGTCACTGTCTAATCCATGATCTATCTCACTTCCTGCCTAAATTCTTTATGGAGCAATAAACTTTCGCTGGAATGATACCCAGACCACAAATCTGGGACCCAATGACAGTTCCAGGAGGCCATGATGCACCATCTGTGGCTCAGTTGGTTTCCAATGGGGTCTATTCATATGGCATCTGCAAACACTCAAATGATGCAGATGCTTGCCTTACTTAATACCCATCTGGCCCAGGGTGGGCTGAGGGTGGCCCAGCTGGATGCAGCACTATCCTTAATCTCTCTGAGCAAGCAGCAAGCAGCATACCTGGCTTGTTTAAACACACACTTTGCCAGATGCTGAAGAACAATTAAAAGTGATCACAGTAGATCCACTACCCTGATCAATCTTGCCTGTCTTAAGCTCAGATAAGTCTGTATAGGAATCTGTTTCCAAATCTGTCATTTCTGATGGCACATATGCTGGACTTTTCCTTACAGGGCCAGCTAAAGTCAATGGAGTTCACACCCCAAGCAAGAGAAGAGCTTGCCCTAGCCTTCATCCAGCCTCATGTGTTGTGATTTGGCTAGAAATTGTTCAGGAGAATCTTAATTAGCATTCACCTGTGTGTGGTGGTGTGAAAAAAGAAAAAGAAAAAAAAAAAAAAAAACCTCACTTCAGGTTCCAAAGTCTGAGTTGGAGTAAAAAGACTGTTGGAATCCAGGATCCACCATACAACTGCTAAGCCTGTTTCTTCATCTGTAAAATGAGAATAACAATGTCTGCCTCATAGGATTGGTTTGAGGGTACAGCGTGTTAAAGAACTCTTAAGGATCTTTTGTCAGACCCAGCTTGACCACAAGATTGAGCTGAATCTGAATAAACATTCTAGAACACTGCCAGAAAAGCTACATTTACTATCTTGTCTGACCTATGTAATTTGCAGAGTTCTTTTTACATGGGTTACTTCCAAAATCAAAATTAACGTTATCACTGATGCTCAGTTAAAACAGCATAGTAACTTCTGATTATTTCTCTCATGAAACTACCTATTTAGTTTTATAGAGTCATGTACCACATAACGATGTATGAACTGCACATACAACGGTGGTTCCGTAAGATGATAATAGAGTTGAAAATTTCCTAGCGCCTAGTGACATTGTAGTGCAATGTATTACTCACATGTTTGCAGTGATGCTGGTATAAAGAAAGGTACTACATTACCAGTCACATAAAAGCATAGCATATACAATGATGTACAGTACATAATACTTGATAATGATCGTAAACCACTATGATATTGGTTTATGTATTTACTATACTTTTTATTGTTATTTTAGAGTATACTCCTTATACTTTTATGTTAACTGTAAAACAGCCTCAGACAGGCCCATCAGAAGGTATCCGGAAGAAGGCCTTGTCATCATAGCAGATGACAGCTCCATGCCTGTTGCTGCCCCTGAAGACCTTCCAGTGCAGAAGATGTGGAGGTGGAAGGCAGTGGATGTTAATGATCCTGACCTCAAATAGACCTAGGCTACTGTATGTGTTTGTGTCTTCATTTTTCACAAAAAAATTTAAAAATTTAAAAATAGAAAACAGCTTAAAGAATAAGGATGTGTAAAAAAATATTTTTGTACAGCTATACAGTGCGTTTGTGCTTTAAGCTGTGTTTACAAAAGAGTCAAAAAGTTTTTAAAATTGTTTAAGTTTACAGGGTAAAAAAAGCTATATTAAGCTATGGTTAATTTATTACCGAAAAAAGAAATGTTTAAAATCAACGTAGTGTAGCCTAACGGCACAGTGTTTATAGGGTCTACAGTAGTGCACAGCAAAGTCCCAGACCTACACACACACTCACTCACTCACTCACTCACTCACCCAAAGCAGCTTCCAGTCTTGTAAGCTCCATTCATGGTAAGTGCCCTCTATAGGTGTACCACATTTTTTTTTTTTTTTCTCAGCCTCCCGCGTAGCTGGGACTACAGGCACCCGCCACATCACCCGGCTAATTTTTTGTGTATTTAGTAGAGACAGAGTTTCACCATGTTAGCCAGGATGGTCTCAATCTCCTGACCTCGTGATCCACCCGCCTCAGCCTCCCAAAGTGCTGGGATTACAGGCGTGAGCCACCGCGCCCGGCCAGGTGTACCATTTTTTTACTCATTTATGCCATATTTTTACTGTACCTTTTCTATATTTACATATGTTTTGTATGTTAGACATACAAATACTTACCACTGTGTTACAATTGCCTCCAGTGTTCACTAGACTAACACGCTGTCCAGGTTCACAGCCTAGGTGTATAGCAGGCTAGACCATCTGGGTTTGTGTAAGTGTACTCTATGATGTTTCGCATGACGAAATTGCCCAGCAATGCATTTCTCAGGATTTGTCCCCGTCGTTAGGTGATGCATGACTGTACTCTGACATCCTCTCCAGCTTTCATCTGTTTTTATTTTTATGATGGGCTGGAGACAGGACATTGTATCTGCTTTTCCCTACATAAGTCTTGCCATGCCCTTTGGCCAAAGGCAATTCAAATATGGACTTCCTACTGTCACCATCACGGTCACTACGATCTAAGTAGTTTTTGGGGCTTGTGCAGAGAAGGAAGAAGATGAGCCCCCACCTTCTCTGTTTCCCATGATGTAGGAGAGAAGACACAGGCTGAGCCCCAGGAGGAGAGATCAAAGCTTTAGATCTGAAAGGATGGTTCCAGCCCAGCAGCATGAACATGGCCTGGGAACATGTCAGACATGCAGGTTCTCAGGCCCCACCCCACACCTGCTGGATCGAATACTCTGATTTCTGCACTTGAGCATACATTACTCAAGTTTGAGAACCACTGCATTAGAGAACAGAACCCCTCAACCATAGCTTGCAGGAACAGTGAAGCTGTGAAGACACATCCAGGTCTCAGGAAGTCATTTTAGCCTGGAAAGGAAAAGAAGGAGGCATCACTGGCGTGGGCCTGGGAACCCCTGTGCTCAGCACTCCTGGAAGTGTGCAGACAGGGAGGTCTGGGGTCTGGAAAAACAGCAGGAATCTTGGGAATTATAAGACTGAGAAGGAGGTGAGGAGGGGGCAATGTGCCTGGCTGCTGCTCAGGCCTCCCCACTGGCAGGGGGTCCCAGCAGCCTTGTTCCCTAGGCCCATGCTGAACTTGCTAGTGATGCTGGCATTCCTAGCTGTGGTTCGGCACCAAGGTCCAGTGACTCCCCAGACCCAGCCCCGGGCTATTTCCCTAATAGAGACCTAACCAGAGGGCCTGAGTTTGGGGTGCTGAGGCATTGACTGTGTAAGGGCCCCAACCCACTACCCCATCCACTGTTCTCCCTGCCCCCCTCCACATGTGTCTGGGACTTTCCCAGGAGTTGGAGCCACACTGAAGGGACATAGAAGCCACAATTCTTGCCCTCAGAGAGCCCCGCAAGCTGCTGAGAAGATGAGTACTGAAGACCACCAGTTCCCAAGTCCTAAACCATGTGCCAGACATCGTGCTGAGCTCTTTGTGAACGTTATAGAATTAAATGAGACAGTCACCCTTGAAACAGATACAAACCCAGAGCAGAGAACGGTCAGCACAGGAGGAATCTAATTGGCAGGTGTACCATGGGCACCTGAGAGCTGGGTAGTCAAGAAGTTTCCCAAAGGGAAGGAGGCCCATTGCTGACTTGGAGACAGAGAATGTGGAGGCAACAAGTTCATATCTGTCTCTATCTCTCTGTCTCTTCCTCTCTCTGTCTCTACCTCTCTGTGTCTTTCTTTCTATCCTTCTTTCTTCCCTTACAATAGACCACTCCATAAATGAGCAACCTCTCCTATGCCAGACTATGATCCTGTCATTAAACCCCTATTGAGACCAGGCACTATGGCTCATGGCTGTAATCCGAGCACTTTGGGAGGCCAAGGCGGAAGGATCACCAGGGGTCAGGAGTTCGAGATCAGCCTGACCAACATGATGAAACTCCGTCTCTATTAAAAATACCAAAAAACAACAACAACAAAAAATTAGCTGGGCATGGTGGCAGATGTCTGTAATCCCAGCTACTCAAGAAGCTGAAGCACAAGAACTGCTTGAACCTGGGAGACAGAGGTTGCAGTGAGCTGAGATCGTGCCACTGCCCCCCAGACTGGACGACAAGAGTGAAACATCACCTAAAAAAAAAAAAACAAACCAGGAGAATGGGCAAACAAACTACTCTATATCCATACATTGGAACACTGGCCATCAGTAAAGAGAAACAACCTACTGATACATGCTACAACATAGATAAATCTCAAAAGCACCATTCTAATGAAAGAAGCCAAACAGAAGAGACTGTACATTGTATACTTCCATTTATAAAGACTTTCTGGAAAAGGCAAAATTACATAGAAAAAAAACAGATAGACTAGTAGCTGCCTGAGACTGGGAGCCGTGGTAGGGATTGACTACAAATGGTATGAGGAGAACGTGCCTAGGGTGACAGAAGTGTTCTAAAACTAGATTATGCTGATGGTTGCACAACTGTATAAATTTACTTAAATCACGAAATGTATGCCTAAAATGAGGATATGTTCTGGTATGTCAATTTTACCTTCATAAAGAGGCACTGACAACGAAAAAAAGAAGATGGCTGATGGAAGGATAGATAGCTAGACTTGTGAAAAAGTGATTATAACAAGATGTGGATGATGTGATTATATTATAGGATTGGGGTTGATATGGGTGATCACTGTACAATTTTTTCAACTTTTCTGTAAAAGTTTTCATGCTAAAATGTTGAGGGAATTTTAGGAAGCTCGAAGCAGGAAAGGGATCAAAGGATCTATGGTGTAGAAAGGTAATTTTGGCCACCAGGATATTAAAGTGGAATCACTGACAATGGTATTGGTGAGGATGTGAAGAAGCTGGGACAGTCACATGCTGCTGCTGCAACCACTTTGGAAAACTGGCAGTGTCTACCCTATGACACAGTAATTTCACTCCTAGGTATTTAGTAGAAACGTGTACACTCGCACACCACAAAGCAAAGATAAGAATGTTACAGCAGCATTATCCATCATAGCCCTAAGCGAGGAACAACCCAAAGATTATTAGTAGCATGGATTAAAAATTGCGTAGTCATACAACGGGACACTATACCACAATGAGAATAAATGAACCACACACATGACGTGGGTGAATTTCAAAATGGTGAGCCAGAGAAACCAGAAACAATCAAGTTCATCCAGTGTGATTCCATTTATATAATGTTCCAAAGTCAGGCCACACTGACTGTCAGGAATAGAAGGCAGAAGAATGCCTGCCTTTGATGGGAGTGACAACTGGGTGGGGACACCAGGCAGGGGTTACGGGAAGCTGACAATGCTCTATTTCTTGATCTAGATGATGTGTGGCAGGTAAAAGATCACTGCACTATGTATTTATGATTTGTGCACTTTTCTGAGTGTGTTTTTTTATTAGAGGAAAAAAATATTTACTAAACAATTGGGGAAAAAAGAAACCTAGCCAGGCACAGTGACTCATGCCTATAATCCCAGTATTTTGGGAGGCCAAGAGGAGGATCACTTGAGCTCAGGTGTTCAAGACCAGCCTAAGCAACATAGGGAGACCCCCGTCTCTACAAAAAAAAAAAAAAAAATTTAATTAGCTGGGTGTGGCCATACATCCCTGTAGTCCCCGTTTTTGGGGGGCTGAGGTGGGGGGATTGTTTGAGCCCGGGAGGTTGAGGTTGCAGCGAGCCATGATCATGCCACTGCACACCAGCCTGGGCAACAGAGTGAGACCCTGTCTCAAAAAAGAGAAAAGAAAAGAAACCTATTTGACCTTCACTCAAGGACACCCTCACCTTAAACCTGACCTCTGAGGGGCTTCTGGAGATGCAGCAAGTTTGCTTCCGCCCCTCTGAGCAGCCTGGGACAGTCTTTGGCTACACATCCAGCACAGTCAAAGTCCTTGGCATTTGTCAGATCTGCAAGGTCAGAGGAGAGGAAAGAGGCATTGGAGGCTTTGATGCAGGATAGCCCAGGGAGCCCGCAAAAGTCCTAGAAAGTTTGGCAGCCACCCTAAATCAGAATGAATCACAAAGGATCATTCCAGCCCGGTCCTGCATGAGATCTGCGGGGGGAGCAAGCTGCGGGTGAACAGAAGTTAAGAATTGGTGAGACATCAGGCCTGCTCTTCTGCTCAAAGCTTTCACCTTCAAACAGTCCTCTCTCTGCCTTGTTATAGTTGTCTAAAAAGGCTTTAATAAAAATCCACTAAAATTAACTCAGTAGGAACTCTTTTTGTAAAAAGAATACTCATCCTTTTGATATATTTTGTGTTGGTGAGGTTTCCATTTTCAGATGACAGGGCCTCTCAATACAGAGACTACCTTCTTTTTTTTTTTTTTTTTTTTTTTTAATAATCAACTCCAATTTTCCACGAAGGGAAGGCAGGGAGGTTGGTTTATAGGTTATCCATAGCAGGAAGTCTAATTCCAGGTAGAGCAGTCAGGCTTTCCATGATTACAGCTAATTGAGTACTGGCATTGTCTGTGTGCCTTTGTAGGAGTGAGAAAATGTTAAAAATGTGATTAGAAATTGCAAACCCCTGGCTCAGGAATGAAATGGTGAAAAACAAGCACAACCTAAAGCATTATCAGATTTAACCAACAGTTTTAATATGCTAACAGGCCCCAGAAGAGACTGCCACCAACAACGTATAAATTTGTGAGCACCGTAATATTGAATCAACATATTGAATGAATATGCAGCTGACCTTAGCAGAGACTTTCAGGAGAATTTTGCTGGCTGTACACCAGTCTAGACCACATGGTGGGCTGGCTTCTCCCAACAAACACCTTGACAAACTCAGGTGGGTATGGGGGAGAGGGGCTTGAAGGCCAAGTGATCCCCCAAGAAACTCCATAACAGACTTCTCTGCCCAAATAAATTTGAGAAATGTTATGTTCAAATGAAACACACACTGTTGGTGAGGCTGAGGAAACAGGCTCAAGCTCAGCTGGTGGCCAAGCGACCAGGACCACCCCTAAGGGGGGACAACCTGATATCTTTCAAAATTAAAAACGCGCATGGCCTTTGACCCAGCAATTCTACTCCCTGGAATTTTTCCTGTTGATACACTCCCACAAGGAGCAAATGACGTGTGGGGAAGGTTATTTGTTTGCAGCATTGTTTATAATAATAAAAGCCTGGAAACAGCCCAGCTCTCTCAAAAAGGGTCTGGCAAAATAACCTCAGGAGGAGCAGCGAACATTTATTGAGTGCTTACTACACACCAGGCACTGTCCTAAGCCATTTACAAGCTTTATCTTATTGAATCTCCACAAAATGCTTCGAGGTAGATGATGCTGTTATCTTTGGATCACCAATGAGGAAACTGAGTCACTCAGACATTGAGTAACTGGCTCAACATTAAACAACTGGCTTGAACGAGAGCATTCTGCCTCCAAAGACTATGCTTTTAACCACCTTATTATACAATCTCTTCCAAATAAACATTTGAAGCATCTGTTTGGTGGAATAAACTGGAGTCATGAAAAAGAATGAGGCAGCTGTCTGTGTGCTCACACCAAATGGTCTCCAGATTATTGTTAAATGAGAGACAAAAGTTGAGGAACGGTGTGGAGAAAAGTCATCATTCATGTGGGAGGGAAACGGTTTATAAATATATATATTTTAGACTATCTTTAGAAGGATACACAGGAAACTGATAACTCAGGGGCCTCCAAGAAAGGGACTGAATAATTGGCTAGAAGAAAGGATAGAAGAAAGGCTCACACTTGTCTGAATTTGTTTTTAACTTTTTATTTATTTTACTTTTTTATTTTTTTAAACATGCAGACAAGTTACAAAAGTAAGAACTGCTGATGTCCTTCACCTACATTCACTAATTCTTATTGTGCTTGCATTTTTCACTGTGTCCATATAATGTCTCTTATTTAATTCATTTATTTATTTTTTGGAAATAGGGTCTTACTCTGTCACCCAGCCTGGAGTGCAATGGTGCGATCTCGGCTCATAGCAACCTCCGCCTCTCAGGTTCAGGCTATTCTCATGCCTCAGCCTCCCCAGTAGCTGGGATTACAGGCCCATGCCACCACTCTCGGATAATTTTTGTATTTTTAGTAGAGATGGGGTTTCACCATGTGGGCCAGGCTGGTCTCAAACTCCTGACCTCAAGTGATCCACTTACCTCGGCCTCCCAAAGTGCTGGGATTACAGGTGTGAGCCTCTGCGCTCGAACTAAAATTAATTATTTAAAAATAAGACAACATTAAACAAGTATTTTCTACTTCAGAAATTCTGGGAGATTGTAAGATGCTAGCTGTTCAAATCTCTCGGAAGCAAGCCAGTTGCATAGCGTTTTCATGAAGTCTATCTTCAAATTCACCCACTTCTGGAACAGATGCTTCCCAACTCAGAAGGACGTGCCTGAGCCAAGGGTCTTAGAAAAGGGGCCCCAGGAAGCTTCCAGAACCGTAAGTAAGGCCAGAGGCAGCTGTGCCTCGCTCAGGGGTGGGGTAGGGCAGAGAGAGGGCTGAGGTGGCCCACAGGGCTCCTGCCTCCCAAGTGGGTTCTCTCTCCACCCAGCTGCGGGTGAGGACCACAGCAGAGAGGAAAGAAAGAGAGGCATGCCAAGTGTCCGAACAATGCCAGCGAGCCCTCCCAGTCCTGTTGAGTCTCTTTTATTACCTACTCAGGCCCTGGTGCCATGGGGCTTAGTGTCTGAGATGGACTGAGGTCTCTCACCCTGTGAACCAGGCGCTGGGGAAAAACCCAGGTAGACACATGGAGGACAGGGACAGGTCTCCTGCCATCATTAAAGGCATTGCCTCTCCTGAGCATGAGCAGCTACTCAATCCCAGTGCCAGTGGCTTGCCCCCTTCCCAGTGTGGCCCCCGGCACCCTGCTGTCCTAAAATCATCTGCTCTGGCTTTTCTGGTGCTTTGCAGGGGTCGTCAGGTCTGTTCCACTCGTGTGTTATTCCTTCCTGCTCCCGCCCTCATCAGGGATCTCTGTGAGGCCTGGGGAACTTCGGACTGGGCTTTCCTGAGGGCAGGGCTATGTCTCCCCTCAGACTTGGGCTCCTCAAGTCAGGAACCTTAGAGAACAAGAGATTGGGCCCTGTCCCCTCCTCCCACCCTCCCTTTTGGTTCCAAGGCCAAGCGTTTGTGCAGGCTGTCATTTCACACACCCCAAGTCTGGGCACATGTACCGCCCGAAGCCCCTTGCCTCCCTGAAGGGAAGGCTGAAGGCCAGCCGCGGACACCAGGGGACCCATGGCGGGATCGTTGCATAACAGCAGCCTGGCCACAGGATGATTCAGCACCGAGGCCTGCGCAGCACTCCGGCTTCTGTGGGGGACTCAGGACAGGGCTCCTCAGAATCAAGGGACAGGAGACCCAAGGATCCCACCTTACCTGGGGACGCTATGTTGCAGCCCTGGCGTATTTGGGCCTCTTTTGACTGCCCTGGGCCTGGCCTCTCTGTCTGGACCTGAGTGCAGGTACCTGGCCTGGGTTCCAGCCTGGACAGGGCCAAGAGAGTCACCCTGCCGTGAAGAGCCCACTGTCAGGACTTAGACTACCCTCAAGCAGGGTTGTGGCCCAGCAGGAAAGGGACCTGGGGCCAGGGAAGGGACCCCAGGGGCAGCCTGGGGCTGGGGGGGGGGTCAACTTGGCAGTTCTTTTTCAGACCACTAGATGTCACTTCCATTTCAAAGGAACCCACTGGTTGGAATTTTCCCCAGTCAGGTCCCCATAGCCTTCAAGTCTTAAAGACACACAGACCACAAAAGAAAACTTCATTTTCTCCGGAGGACCAAGACACTGGAAACCTGGCCAGAGCTGCCTCCAACCCTCAGCTGAAGCTGCCAGGGGCTCCATAACATCCCATCCCAACCCTGGAAAGAGCCAGAGGTGGTAGAACTCCATCTCCCCATCCCCCGCCTGTACTACAGGTTAGTATGGGGATGGTATTTTCTGACACGAACAAAAAAATGAAAGACGTCATGAAATGAATATGAGTGCATTGGAGGGGGACAATGTTTGAAACAGAGGACATATATGCCAAAGATCCTCTTCAGGGCCAAGAGATTCCAGGTTCATCAAGGTCATGTTGTCCATTCCCAGGCTTCAGACTATCCTCAGAAACTTCAGGTAAGGTGGCACTGAAGGGAAGTTCCAGGGACCCTGCTTTCTCCACTCCAGTCCCCAATATTCAGTCAACATCTCTTGGCTGGCTGGGGCTGGTTATTATATATTACAACCTCTGTGAGGTAAGTATAAAGATAACCCCATTTGACAAATGAAGACACAGAGGTATGGAGAGGGTTAAGTGAGAAAGTTCTCCCCAGGCCTCTTGCTGCTGTCTCATCTCAGCTTCCCACAGAAATGGAGCACGGATTCAGCTGGTTGGTTTATCTACAGCTCAGGTTGCTGCTTAAAGACTCATTCTCTTTAGTTCATTTGTACTGGCTTTTACCCAATGGTTTTCAAACTTGGCTGCCCATTAGAATCACCTGGGGAACTTTCAAAAATTCTGATGCATGACTGGGCGCAGTGGCTCACACCTGTAATCCCAGCACTTTGGGAGGCCAAGGTGGGAAGATGGCTTGACCTCAGGAGTTTAAAACCAGCCTAGGCAATAGAGTGAGGCCTTGTCTCTATTAAAAATTTAAAAATTAGCCGGGTATAGTGGTGCGCACCCATAGTCCCAGCTACTTGGGAGGCTGAGGAAAGAGGACTGAGCCCAAGAGGTCGAGGCTGTAGTGAGCCATGATCATGCCACTGCACTCCAGCCTGGCGGACAGAGACCTTGTCTAAAAAAACATCTGATGCCCTGGTCACCCCATACCAATTAATTCAGAATGCAGGAGGGTTGGAGTAAGAGTCAGGCATCAGTATGCTCCTGTAAATGTCCAAGTAATTTCAATGAGTGGCCGAATCTGTGGACCATGATTTAACCACTCCCCCACCCTACCCTCAGCCAACACTGAGGGTTTACCCACAGGCCTGGCGGGGTGAGATTGGAAAGGCTGTGTTGCTATTAATGATTATTTAATCACATTTGATAATAGGATACTCAGAAACAAATACCTCACACACTGTAAGGCAGGAGGGCATGCATTGTTACTTTCCTGCAGAGGGAAGACTGACGTTCAGAGAAGTGAAGCAACTCTCCCAGCGTCATCCAGCCAATAAGTGAGTAGAACAAGGTCTAACACCCAAGTCTTTTTAGTTCTCAAACAAATGCTCCTGCCTCTTCATTATGCCTCCAAGATAAGGTGAGCTGCTTCCAGAGCAGTTAGCATCATATATAGAAAGCTGTTCCTGGTCAGTATCTGACCTTTAGCCCCGACCACTTACCGACGGCCAGTCATAACCACAGCTGACCCTTTAACCTGACCACAAGCTTGCTTTACCCTGGCTACCACTTGACCCCTCACCCTGGCCACTGCTGATCCCTAATTGAGACCACAATCTGTCCCTAATGCCACCCATGTTCAGCACTGACCAGAACATGGAGGGCTCAGGCTACCCAGTCACCAAACCAGGGAATACCTCTGTGTCATGTCATAATTACCAGTGATAATAAGCACATGGGGCCTGTGTGCCAGACAGGGTTTTGTTTGTTTGTTTGTTTTGAGACAGAGTCTCGCTCTGTCTCCCAGGCTAGAATGCAGTGGCGCGATCTCACTGCAAGCTCCGCCTCCCGGGTTCACGCTATTCTCCTGCCTCAGCCTCATCGAATAGCTGGGACTACAGGCGCCCGCCACCACGCCTGGCTAATTTTTGTTTGTATTTTCAGTAGAGACGGGGTTTCGCCGTGGTCTCCATCTCCTGACCTTGTGATCCGCCCACCTCGGCCTTCCAAAGTGGTGGGATTACAAGCGTGAGCCACCGTGCCCGGCCCAGACAGGATTTCAATATGTCTCTATGAACTATCAGGTCAGTTCTAAAGGCTTCCCCAAAGTTTCCCTTTCTTGTACGTGAGGCTTGCCCTTTCCTGCTCCAATCTCTGTCTCTTTCACACACACACACACACACACACACACACACACACACTTCCTTGCTCCTGCAGTTCCCCAGGCATGGAATGTCCTTCCTCCTCCCCACACCGACTCTCCAGGATCCCCCAAGGAAGCCTACAGGGCCCCCAGGGTCCCACATAGCCCAGGCTTATGGACCCCTTCAGTAGGTGTCACCAGGCCTAAGAGAGCAAAGGGTCACTCAGCCCAGCATCTTCTCTCCTTTCTCACAAGGTTAGGAAGGTCAGGGTCGCCCAGCGGGGGTGACATGTCAGGGGACACTCACCCGCACAGGCACTCACATACGCACACATGCTCGCCGAGTGTGTTTATAGAGTTCTGGGCAACTGTAAACTTGGCTCGCTCCGGCTGCCCCCAGGAGAGGGAAAACCATAAACACCTCCTGCTCCCACCAGTTTCCCCTGACAAGGCGAGTCACCTCCCAGGACCTGGACACCCACCATTATAGGGAACTGGCTGCACTCATCGACTTTCTACTCAGTGAGCAATGCCCAGCCCCACATCCCCAACACAGGGGAAGCGCTCCAGGCCCCTGCCATGGCCCTCCTGAGTCTTTGCATCCCTGGGAATGCCTCACCCTCCTCTTCCCTCGCCACCCTCAAAGGCCCACTCTCAGTCTCACCTCTAAGACACTCCCACTGATCTCCTTACTACATACTGTGTACTTTCTGGAAGGGGCTTTAAGACAAAAAAGCCTTTGGGATGAGACCTAATATTCACTCTTAGAAATCCATTCCTCTGGGTCAAGCAATGCTCTTTCCTCTGGAAGGGTTGTCTCACTGGGTCTCTCGGTCTCTATGTGACTGCGCCGCAGCAGAGGCAGCTGGTACACAGGTGGGCGCCACCTGGAGCATGAATTCTGGCTCTAAGTGTGGCACCACCTGCTTGGGAGGTGCACTCTCTGAATGCACAGTGAGGAATGGACTGCAAATCTCTAGGGTCCCTCCAGATCTAGTAACCAATGGTTTCTCCTTCCAAGCAAGGATTTTTATTGGGAAGTCACACAATTGATCTTGCTACTTCGAAATGTTGCCATAACTTTAAAGGAGAAGTCCTACTGAGGCAGGCCTAAAGCGTAATAAAATTAGGTTAGCTGTAGGGAGGAACTTCCAAGACTGTGCATTACAAGGCATAGAGGATTGTAAAGCAAAACCAAAGAATCTCTCTTCTGGAAATCTTTTAAAATGCAAGAAAGATATTCCTCAAAGGCCAAGTCTGACTTTGCTGGATATTTGGGGCCTTTTATTATTATTGAAAGGGGAGACAGTGTGACGTTTCCTCAAGCCAGGAAAGGGTTGGGGGGGCCTTGATGGAGTTCCCAGTGCCAAATGATAGAGAGCTGAATGGACCCAGGGCCTCACCCCTACCTCCTCCATTGTCCCCTGTTCCCCTTAATGAAGGCTCAGACCAGAACAACCAATGAGGCTTGGAAAATCCGCCTGTTGTGTGAGGGGATTTTCCATAAATCTCCCTCATTCAGGCAGCGACAGCCCCGTGCCCTGTGGAGGGAGGGCTGCCTGGCTCCTGGGGACCATCGTTAAGAACAGGTGCTTTCTGGCCAGATCCCTCTTCCTCTGGGCCCCTCAGCCACCCGGGGGATTTTGTGGGGATGTAGTGAGGAAGCCCACCCAACCTTCCAGGAGCCATCTCCAAGGAAAATAACCTTGGACCCCTTCAAGCGTGCAAGGGTGAGAAAATGGGTTCTGACCCACCAATGGGATTGTAGTTTAGAGGGTTGTTTTGCAGAAATCTGTTCACCACCCGTTTAAGGCCTCCCTTGTGAAACATTATAGACCTTGCCACGGAGTATGGGAGCCACTAGTCACATGTGGCCATTTAAATCTAAATTATCAGCCTTAACAATGCTGTGAAACTCTGCCTCTACAAAAAATTTTCTTAAATTAGCCAGGCGTGGTGGCATGTGCCTGTAGTTCCATCTACTCTGGAGGCTGAAGTGGGGAAATGGCTTGAGCCTGGAAGGTCGAGGCTGCAGTGAGCTGAGACTGCACCACTGCACTCCAGCCTGGGCCACAGAGTGAGACCCTGTCTCGTTCATAAATAATCTAAATTAGCTAAAATTAGATTTTAAAACTACAGTAAATCAGATGCATAGTTTAAGTGCTCGATACCCACATGTGGCTAGTGGCTACTGTTTTCCACAGTGCAGCTCGAGAACATTTCCACCATCACAGAATGTTCTAGTGGACAGCACTGCTTAGAGCTGACACTAAACAGAGCAGCCTTCCATAAGAGCAGAAATGCAAGCACTGACAACAGGAATAGAAGAAATCTTGTGCTGACAATGGAGAAGGCTCCAAGGACTCAGGGAGCCCCAGTCTGAGGGGAAGACACAACCCTGTCCTCAGGGAGCGCCCAGCCCAAAAAGGGTTAAATAATTCCTTGGTCGGATCTTGTTTTCCTGAGCAGGTGAGGGGAAAGGGCCCAGCTGTCACTTAGCAGGCTCATTAGTGATGTCTGCTGGGGCCTTGCCCTCCCCAGGGGTAATTATTAACAGGCCTCAGGTGTGAGAGAGCGTGCAGCCCAGGCCCCACCCTCCCATTCAGCTGACTTGGCCAGCTGGGCATCCTCGGTCAGGGCGGGAGGACCCCAGAACCAAGAATCCCAAATACAGAGACAGCCCTGGGGCTGCCTGAATAATGATACCACCAAGACCTGGCTCTGTGGCCCCTGTTCCCCAGTGCTCCCACCCTGAGTTAAGCCCTGTTCTGTGATAAGATGGACTGCCAACCAGGGGCACAGCACTGACCAGGAAGGCTGCCCGCCACTTCCCAATTAAACTGTTCAGAACTGGGGGGCCACCCCTGCAGCCTCACTGGGGAAGGTCTAATCTCGCCAAACCTGGGCCAGGGCCCCTTGCCTTGTCAGCAGGAATTTTCCATATATGCTGAGATTTCTGTTTGCCTTCTCCATTAGCTCAACAAGCATGGATGGAAAGATGACTAAGATAATTAGTGACTGACAGTAGCTCTGACCATGGGGCCAGGCCAGGAGTGAGTGGCAGGGCTGGAGTGTGGCTGGAGAAGCTGTGAGTCAGCCAGAAAGTGTGAGCGCAGGGCCTACACCAGGCCTGGAGACCTCAGACCAGACAGGAGGGAGCCTAGAGCAGACCCATCAGAGTCAGAGGCAAGGGACAGAGAGCAAGTGATGGCTCCTGCCTCATAACTATGGAAATGGCTCCAAACAGAAGCCGCCTCTACCAAAGAAGACTCAAGCCCCTGGGTGGGTCAGTGGGCCTGAGAAGGGAGAAAGAAGCCTATTCCACAACTGCAGCCCAAACCTGGCCCTCAAATGGCCTGTGTTCACGTGACACAACAAGCCAGCAGGGATGCCACTAGAGAATAGTCCAACCTAAACCTCTTGCCAGTAGGGATGGGGTAGGGGAGCTGGGTTTAGAAGCTTCTTCCTGAAGCATATCCCAAGCTTACCTCAGCCATCACCCACTTCAGTAGGCTCCCAATTCTTTTAATTGTATACCTCTATCTACAGAAAATCTGTGACATACACCTCTACATGTATATAAGATATATAATATGTGCTACCATACTAACAAATTATGTACATTATAAAGGATAAAAGAAAGAATAAAAGTGAGGTTCCAATGCCTTCCCAAATGTGGATACAGTTTGGAGACTGTTGATTTACTTAGAGTACGGGTGACACATTTCTAACTAAGCTCAGTAAATGAGCAAATCTTCCTGTGTTTGCAAATTCAACATCAGCCAGTCCTCCCTGGTTAACAGTTAAGATTAGTTGCTATCTCAAAATTATTTTGAACTTGAGCTGACCCTTATGCTGGGATGGAGATGGTAGCAGAGCTGGCCATGTCAGCTGACAGCAGGCTCAGAGCACCCCTCCCACCCCACATGGTGACTTTGCCCATGCTGTTCCCTCTAAGTAGAATGTCCTGCTGCCATTTTTTGCAGTGGCAATGATTTGCCTTCAAAACTCCACTCTTCTCCAGGGTTTCTTCCCTGAATTCCAGGCTGCTCAAGCGTCCCACCCCTAAACTCCCACAGCCCACTATGAAGACAGGACTGACTTGAAACAAAATGAGAGACAGTGGATCCTCGAATAATGTCATTTCATTCAACATTGTTTTAAAGTGAGAAAAAAATTCATTTTATTATATGTAATTTCACTTAAACTTGCAATTTCCAAGGACCTATGATGATGTTAAGTGAGTATGTACTGTACCTCTATTCTGGAATATACTGTGCTGCCCTGGAACAATGTGTGTAACCCTCTACCTCCCTGACTTGATTGTAGAACTCTTGAAAGGCAGGGGATTGCTTTATTCACTTTTGTATCCTCAGCTATCAGCATGTGCAGACACGGATATATCACCCATATCTGCTCAGCACCCACCATTCTGACACTATGAGCCCATTTGGGTTCCCATACGGGGCAGGTCAGAAGTACCAGGGAGTTGACACCCACTTCCCTAGGATCTCTCAACCAATGGCTACATGATTTCATGGCTAATACCCCAGCTCCCTTGCCCCCTGGGTGGGTAACTTTGAGATAAGTTACCCAAAGGTCCCCAGTTGCCTACAGCAGTCACCTACTCAGTAGCATGCATTTATTTTATTGGCTTCTTTCCCTTTCCTGCCTCACTTCTCCACTCCTTTACTGGTGTTTTATGGAAACCTTCCAAATAAACTATTAATGCTCAAGTCCTTATTTCAGAGGAAACCAGCCCAAGACACTGACATGTAATAGGTGATCAATAAATTCTAATTAATGAGAATCTATTGAGCAACTTCTATCCTCACCATCGAGGGTCGCAGGAGGAGAAAGCTCACTAGGATGGAACAGCCACAGAAGCTTTTTGAGGAGTTGGATTGAGCTGGGGCATTCAGGATGGGTAGGGTTGGAGCAGGCAGACAAGAACGGAGATGGAGTTCCCAGCAGAATGAAGGGCATGAGCAAAGGTGGGGAGGCTGGAATGAAGCCTACCTATCTAGAGGGCAATGAGGAAGCACTGAGTGATACATCTTATCCCTGCCCCTAAGGGTTTTCCCTTTTCCATGCCTAGTTCCCCAGGTTCCTCTTTCCCTGAGCCCTGGCAGTTGGACTTGGAGCTTGGCATCTTGGGGGAAGGGCTTCTCAGAAATTCCGTGCCCTGCCAAAGAAGCAAGCCCCTGTCCCCGCCCTTCTGAGCAATCCTCATTATCTTTCTCAAGACAGGCAAAGAGATTAGGCTGACTTCTGGGAAGGCAAATGCCTCCACCTGCCCCTTCTCCCAATGTCTGGAAAAGGGAATCAGAAGAAAAGAGCCAGAGATTGACTTGGTTCCTCTGCTGCTTAACACATGAAATTAAAAGCAGGCAGGAGACACATCTGGGCATGCTGAGAGGAGGCCTTCTGTATCCCCTCATCCACCCTGGCCTCTGGGGGTCCTGCCTGAGCCAGCAGCCCATCCAGGCTGTGGAGACAGCAGCTGCAGCAACACCCATCCTGGGTATCCACACTTAGAGAGGCATGTGGGCTTGTTTTGGGGCTGCAGACCAAGCCCCCACCCCTTAGTGCTCAGCTGGAAGAGGCCTGCTGGCAGAGAACCCAGCAAGGGCAGGCCTGGGAGTCTGATACCACCTGCCCAGCCTGGCTCTGCCATCTGCTCACTGGGGGACCTCAGGCGAGTCCTTCACTTTACCTGCAACCCAGTTTCCCCAACTGTGCCATGAAAGAGCTGGATACTAAGACTTCTTCAGCTCTGATGTTTTATGTTCTGAGTCTGAGAAGCTGCTTTTTTGCCCATATGTTCAACCCAGAGATTCTGGGATGCCGACCTTGAGCCTCAAACCAAGCTGCTCTGGGATCCCAAGCTGGGTCTGGGGTGCTGTTGACCTCAGACTGGAAGCTGACCCTAAATGTCAGTTTCCTCAGTACACACACACACACACAGCTGGTATATTACCATGCCTGTAACAAATCGTAAAGACTGACAATTTGCAAGGAAGGAGACCCAGCATTTAAACACACAGGCAGATTCCCAGGGGAGGGGATCCCACACGAAGCCTCCCTGGCCTTAGCAATGCCAGGCTGAGGGCTTAGGGTCAGGTGGCCTCTGGCCTCTCCTGAGAGGAATGAGTGTCAGGAAAGAGACTGGGGGTTGCATGGAGCAAGAATGGGTTTACATAGAACAAATCATGTGAAATTAACCTTCTTTTCTCCTCCAGCAGGGTCTCTGGGTCTCTGAGGGACACCATGGAAATTGTGATTCCAGTGAGACCAAAAGGGATGTAAGCACCTATTCACTCACTGGCGTTTCCCATCTTGTGATTCTTCCAATCCTTAGGGTACCAACCTGGAAGAATGGAATGATCTCTAGTGGAGGAAGTTAGGTCTCAGGGAAAACCTCCCCAATGACTTGAGACCCCAGGGACCTGGCAACATCCTGACAGGTTGCCCTAAGCTGATGTGCAGACCCCATCCCACCCATCCACAAGCAAGAAGAAGCCGAGTGGCTTTTCCAGGTACCTTTAAATTTGGAGATGACTTGGGTGATTCCAATCTCTCTCTGGCCAGTTGTCCACTGGTTACATGAGGTCAGGTGCATAGGTCCTTCCTCAACAACTTGGCCTTAGAAAATCCTTTGTTCCCCAATAGAACACTGCATTCCCCACATCCCAACCAGAAGCCTTGTACATAAAAGTATGTCCAAATTAGAACTATATTAAGATACAATGTTTCACCTATCAGATTGGCAAAAATCCAAAAACAAATTGGTAGCACACTTAGTGGGCCAGGCTGTGGGGAAATAATCACCCTCATGCATTGTTGGTGGAAGTTTAATTGTTACAATCTCGGTGGAGAACAATTTGGCAAGAAGAACAATCCCAGGTCTGGGAATCGATGCTATAGATACACCTAGTTCGTGCGAAATGACGCATGTACAAGATTATTGACTGCAGCATTGTTTGTAAAAGCTAAAGATGGAAATGACCTAACTCAAGGAAAGCCTGGTTTAATATCTGACAGATCAGCCATACGAAGGAATACTATGCAGCTGTAAAAAAAAAAAAAGAAAATCAGGATATTCTTTTTGTACCATTAGTGAACATCCTTCAAAGACGTGGAATTAAGAGAGTTACGGAGCCGCGTGCAAAGTACACTATCTTCTATAGAGAAAAGAGACATAAAAATATATATTATTTTCTTCTTGTAAAAGTAGAAGTTTTAAAAATTACGCCTTCCCTCACAGAGGCAGAATAAAAGACTCAAGAACCCCGGAAGGAACTTGCCCTGCTCACTTCTCCGGGTTTGAATGGGGTGCAACTGAGTTAATGGATGCAAATCAAGAGCTCTAGACACTGTCAGGGCCAAGGGGAAGGCGTAGCCTGACCCTCTCTGGAATTAATGCTGTCCCGAGGCCTCCACCCTCATTGGCTAGGGTTTTCTCAGTTGCAAGCTAACCTCAGGAAATGAGTTGAAGCATACTCCCCCATGAGCTCATTAGGGCTAGTGGTCTTGGCCAATGAGAAAAGGGCAGGGGTGGGACTTAATATGTAAATGAAGCATTGAGTCCTGTGAAAGCAAATTCCTCTTGGGTCCCCCTTCAAAGAAAAACAAAAACGCCTGCACACTGTTCACACTGCAAGTGATGATTTGGTTTCAGCAAGAGACATCACACTAAAGTGTGTACCCTCCATTCTAAATCAGTTTGTTGTTTTCTTTGTAATTAAACTGCAAATTGATCCTCCTTTTTGAGTTGCATATAAGCTGAACGCGAAAAGTGTTCTGTATCTTGGTTGCATGTTTGCACAGATCTAAGTGAATATCATATTAAGATGCCACTGGGGTCCCCTTAGGATTCTTTTCCTTTAAGTGAGGTCCTGGACATTATTCATGGCTGAAATAAATCTATTTGATTACAAGTTTCTAGAAAGCCTGGGAAGACTCTTTTCTCTTTTTTGAATCCTCTTGGGAATACAGTAGGTGCCTAGGAAATGTTTGCTGAAATAATTATCTAATTTAACAAGGAGTCTAGGAGGGAAGCTGGTGAGGTCCTGCCCCTGCCCCATTGGCTGCAGCTGGCAAGGAAGCAGGGGCTTCATCATGGGGTGGCAGATGGGGCAGTGCTCAGCTCACAGGCTGGGCCTGCATCTCCCAGGCACCTGCCTGAGTACACACCCTCTTCCCTCTAGGGGCCTCTGGTTTCCTGCCTGGGAATGGGGGTGGGAGCAGTGGCTGAGCAAGGCAGACCACTGCCGACGTCGGGCGTGGTCTCCCGAGTTGATGGGAGCACGTTCCTGAGATAGGGGTGCGATGGCCGGAATGTAAGGGGCCAGAGGCAGTGATAGACTGTGCCATTCCAAGAACTGAGCAAATATTGACCCTCAGCAAGACAGCCTCTTGAACACCCTCCACAGGATGCCTCTCGCTGTTCCCCTATCTCTAGCCACCCTGATGGTAGGGTGCCTCCAGCTGGATGAAGGTGGGGTAGGGGCTGCTGATGCTCCCTCTTAGGCCCAAGACCAAAACCCAGGCCCAGAGACCCTGGGCTGGGGACACCAGGGTGGCCTTGCTGCTCCTGCAGGAGGGTTTTAGGTGCTTCCAGGCCTGGGTTTCACTGTTCTCTGGGCTCTCCAGCCTGGATGTGGGTGGCACCTGGAATAGGATGTGGACCTCCCTAGAGCCAGGCTGTCCTTAAAATGCCCCAAGGAGGCCCTTGTCTCAGTTCATTCATTAAAAAAGAAACCCGCTACGAGCCATCAACGACTGCATAGCAATCAACTACCCTCTTAATTACCAAAAATAATAATGATAAGTAACATTTATTAAGGGCTTTCTGGGGTAGGCACAGTGGCTCACACCTGTAATCCCAGCACTTTGGGAAGCTGAGACCAGAAGATCACTTGAGGCCAGGAGTTCAAGACTAGGCTGGGCAACATAGCAAGACTTCATCTCTACTAAAAATTTTTAAAATTCGCTGGGTGTGGTGGTGTGTATCTGTGGTCCCAGTTACTCAGGAGTCTAAGGCAGGAAGATCGCTTGAGCCCAGGAGATCAAAGCTGCAGTGAGCTATGATCACACCACTGTACTCCAGCCTGGGCAACAGAGCGAGACCCTGTCTCTAAAACAAAACAAAACAAAAAACTTTCTGTGGGCTGAGCACTGTACTAAATGCGTTTCATGTATTCGTTCATTTAATCCTCACAACCACCTTAAGAAATAGGTATCATTTTTATCCCCATTTTACAGATGTGGAAATTGAGGCACAGGGAGAGCAAGAAATGCCAAACAGAAAAGTATTTCAAATCTATTGTGTCATTCAGTCTGTAATGTAGAAATGTGGAGACGGGAGGTCCTTTGAGAAGGCTGGGTGCTGGCTTCCCTTTACAGATGGAGACACTGAGACCTCTGTGGTGGAAAGACTTTTGCAAGATCACTCTGGGCTATAGAGCAAGGGTGCTGAGTCAAAGGTGCTGCTGACTGGCCCAGATTCCTAAGGAGCTGACCAGCTGACCGCTGACCCTCGGGGTTGCCTGAGGTCCTGTCTTGCAAGAATCCTAAATGCTTCGTTTTCTTTTCCTGCAGGCCTGCTACTCTGGGCAAACACCCCAGCCCCTCCTCCACCCCACTAGATATCTGTCTCCTTTGCCACCTCACTCACTCTGACCTTGGCATTTTCCCACATCACCCCAGCAAATTGCTTTCTAGGTCCCATCATTGGGCCTTCTCCTGTGGTTTCTCCAGTATGTTTTGGGAAAACCTCTGTGGGTCTCGGTTACCCCACTTGGCCAATGAGGGCCTTGGACTGGACGACCCAAGATTCCTCCCTCTCTAGCTCTGAGGTGCTGGGAATCACAGATTCTAGTCTGCACTCTGTATAGCATGGCTGCTCTCTCCATCTGGTCCTTGCTCAGACCTTGCAGGTAGCTGGGGTCTCCCTCTTGTCTTCACAGCCAGGTTGGAAGGAGGTCAAGAATGGAGACAAGAAGACTGATGGGTGGGCGAGCTCAGAGGGGGAGTATGCAAAAAGGGGTTCATTTCATTGCCACCTGTCTCCCAACCAGATTCCATCATTCCATCCCCACGCATTACTCCAGCCTCTCAGGCCTGGTCTAAACCCCTAGAACCCCTCCTCTGCCAGTGGGGGAAGAAAGGGGAATGTAAGTTGGGGAAGTAGCAGGTACAGCCCTTCCCTGGGAGGGGGTGGTACCTGCAGGCCACTAGCTGCCCCTCAAGGGTGCTGAGGAGCTTGGCTGGAGCTAGGGCTCAGCCCTCCATCTCGGCTGGAGGCAACACCCTCTGCTCAGAAGAAAACACAGCAAGTGTGCCCAGCCTGCCCTGCCCTGGCATGCCCTTGCCTTCCCAGGTCAATGACTTTGTGAACTCCAAGAAGGATTAAAGGCCTCGCACTCATCCTCCTGCCTGTCTCCAGATAGTCTCACTGGATGTGATCCCTGCGCGGGGAGAAGTCCCCGGGCTCTCCCTGCAGTCTCACTGCCCACACGCTGCATGGGTAAAGGGCAGGGCAGTCCCCCAGAGCTCCACACCACCTGGCACACTGGCCCCCCCTCAGCCCAGCCCAGCTCAGCCCTCAGAGTGGCAGATGTAGAGCATGTGTCCTGGGGGGCTATCAAGGAAGCCAGCATGGGCCTCCCCCAGCCCCTCAGAACATGCATTCCCTGGCTTTGGAAGAGGCTGAAGGCAAGGAAGGACACATAAACCCCTTCCAGGGACCAAGGACAAACACTCCAAACACTCCAGGGAAACAAGTGTTGACACACGGAATAGGCTGGGAACTTAGGAGGTTTCCTGCGACGAGAAGGGGAGCCAGGCCCAGAGAGAAAGTGGATGCTTCAGAACACAGAGGAATTCCCTTCGCTAATTTTACCTGACCCAGAGAAGTTGGGCTTGGGAACTCCCTCAGGGCAAAGCTATGCGTCTCCCCTCAGACTGAGGTTCCCTGAGGACAGGGCGGACAGGGCTGCATCTCCCCTCAGACCGGGACTCCCTGAGGAAGGCTGCATCTCGCCTCAGACTGGGACTCCCTAAGGATGGGGCTGTGTCTCCCCTCAGACTGGGGCTCCCTGAGGACGGAGCTTCATCTCCCCACTCAAGTTGGGGGAAACTGGAAGCCAAAGATAGAAGTTGAAGAAGACCAATTCCATGCCATGACCGGAACTCACTTTTTGGGCATTTAAGTGGATTATCTTTATTGAAAATAAAATAAAACCCATATGTACATTCTGGATATCGCATGAATTTCAATTAGGTGTTCAAGCTCATTTACTCTGAAAACTTCTTCCTCTACCAGGAAAAAATAAACAGTTAAAATTTCATCTCACTTGTTTTTCAAATTAGGTAATATATCCTCACAGTTCAAATATCAAAGTAATTATCCTTGAGAATTCTCACTCCCAACACCCACCCCTACCTTCCCATTCCCTCCACCACATGTAATCACTTATATTAGTTTCTTACGTATTTTTTCAGTGTTTGTTTATGCAAATACAAATAAACACTAGTGTTTTCCCCTCTTGGAGAGAACTTTCTGATCGCTAACTAGATGGCATCCAGTCAAAATCCCAGCTTTGTCCCCAGGCTGTGATGCTGACTCCTTTGGCTCCCACGTCCGTCTCCTGGGCTGGGGTGACAGCCACAGCCCTGCTTGCTGGGAGAAGAAGGAAGTGTATGTGACAAGCCAGCATCTACAAGCGCTCAGTACATGCTTATTGGTTTGGGTTTCTTTTTTAAAGAAATCATCTGAACCCAATCTGTTTCCTGTCCCCTTAAGTTTGGCTGAGCTGGCTTGTTGGCAAGTGGATTTGGAGAGAAGAGCTCTTTAAGTGAAGAGGGTGGGTTGTGAGTGGGAGACTGTAAGAAGTGGGGTGAGGCCATTGCAAATGTGGAGGCAAGTGGCACTCCTGAGGTCTGCGGGTTCTGAGAATCTCCCAGCAAGGAATCCTGGTCCTAGGAACAAAAGTCATGCCCATGTTTCCCTGGCAGCTCAAACCCTGCAGCCTCAGAGGCCAGGTTTAAAGCCCTATCTAAGGTACACAGCATTATCTCCATTCCTCCCAGTGGGGGAGCCCAGGCCTCCTGGAGGGCCTGGCTCCCACTGCTTCGTTAATATTTACCATAATTGGAAAACAGCGGGCACACACAGGCATGGGCTGCCTTCCCACACAGAAATGTACACTCAGCAAATCACCCCTGTGGGTCCCCAGGAGCCCCTTCCACAGCCGGGTGGGCACCAGTGGAACAGACTAGACTGGTGACATCAAGTCCCTGCACACCCACTGGCAGCCCTGGCTCCTTCATGCACAGGGAAGACCAGTGAGACAGGTGACTGACCAAGACCCCACCATCCATACATGTGGCTGTTGAGCATTTGAAACATGGCTGACCCAAATCAAGACGCGCTCTGGTGTGGAATACATGCCACATTGTGAAGAGTTTGCATGAAAAATAATGTAAATTATCTCAACAAGTTTTCATATATTGATGGCAAGTTCACCTGTGCATTTTACTTTTTGATGAGGCTTCTAGAAAATATTCGAATAGAGATATGGCTCACAGTATAGTTCTGTGAGACAGCACTGACCCAGAGTGCTACAGGAAGTGTAGTTTGGAGGCTGCCCTTTCCCTTCTGCCTGACCCAGGATATGGTCACTACACCGGCTCCAGCCCCAGAGCCTATCCTGTTCTCTGAGAACAGGAGGCAGGCCTCCCTTCCCTCCTAATTTTCCCTGAGTGCCCAGGTGTTTGGGAGCAGGGAGTGGTGGCAATGTGGGGAGCCAGCCAGTCATGCTCTCTGCCAAGTCAGTGACCGGGTAGCCCAGGGAAGACCAAGCCCCCAGCCCTGTGTCCACCATTATAAGCCTCCTCTGTGCTGATTAATGATCAAATTAGAAGTTGCTCATTTCCTTCAGGTGGACTTTAGAGGAGACATTGTTTCCTCAAGACTTAAGATTCAGGCATTCAACAGGTGTAGATTAGAACACACCTGGGTTGGAAATGCCTTGGAATACTCACAGATTACAAATTTTCACATAGAATTCACAAATAAATGTAGGAAAAGGCATAGCACAACGTCTGTATTCTTCCATCTTCCACTCACTCAGCCTTGTTCTTTGTTTTTGTGGAGACGGGAGTCTCATTATGTTGTCCAGACTAGTGTCAAATTCTTAGCCTCAAGCGATCCTCCCCGCTTGGCCTCCCAAAGTGCTAGGATTGCAGGTGTGAACCACTGCACCTGGTCAGCATTCCACCATTTTTAGACACACAACCCACCTAAGTCCCTTCCTCCTAGAAGAGCTCTTCTTGCAATAGAAGTTCCCCCAAGTCGATTATTTTCCAAGCTCAACATTCTAGTTCTTTACCCATTTGTCACGAAGCCTCCTTTACAATTATTTAACTCTCTGTGTGCTCTTTGAACAGACTCCACTGTGTCTCCCACCTTACTGTCCCCTAGCTGAACCCAGTTCCCCTCATGTGGACTTGCTGCTGCTGAGCCCAGGAGGGCCAACCGCCTCTCTCATTCTGGATACGATATGTCCATTAACCCACCCTATAATTGCTTTGTCTTCAGATTACTACACATCATTGCTGACACACAGGGAGTTGTCAACAAGTCTCTAAGTCTTTTGCACTCGGTACCTTTACCCTCTCTCATTACGTAGTTGGCATTTGGGACCTGGAAATGTCACCTGGTATCACTGTGTCTTGTATCCTTCCTTGTATCATGGCTGCCTGTCTTTGTTCTTCTGGGTCCTGATTCTCTTACTGATGGTTCACTTTTCCTCCCAGGGGGAACAGCATCACACCTAGGCCCTCATCAGAATCACTAGCTAGTGGTGGGTCAAGTGCTCACCCCCCACCACTCTTGGAAAGTGCTCTGGTCAGGGTACCAGTCCTACGATCAATCCTCACTCCTCATCCCACTTGGCCTCTTGGTACCATTTGTCACATTTGGCCACCTCCTCTTATGGAAAGGTGTTTTTTTCACTGATTTTCAAGTCATCACACTCTCTGGTTTTCCTCCTTCCTCCCTGGATGCTCCTCCTTAGCCTCCCCTGCTGGCTCTTTCCAGCTTCTCAACTCTTCAACACTGGGATGCCCCGTGGCTTGTCTTTGGATCCTGGTCTTCCTTAGTTTCACTTACTCTCTTTTCACACCATCAGTAAAAATATAGGGGAAAAGACCTTCTCAGACATTCAAAAATGGCCACAACTTCTATGAAATCTGGAAATTTGGCAATAGTTATAAATATTAAATGCACATATATTCTTTGGCTCAACAGTTTCACCTCTGAGTATTTATTCTATAGAAACACAAACATAGCACATGTATAAACCACATGGGAAGTGATATGTACACATATATACCTGTTGACAACTCCCTGTGTGTCGGCAATGATGCGTTATCCACAGTGGAAATCTTGATAAGGACAAAGACTGGAGACTTTCGGAGGCTGGTTGAATCCATGATGAGGCATCTGTACCATGATGCTCCACCAGCATGAAAAGAATGAGGCAGCTTCACATGCACTGCTATGTAAAAATCTTCAAGACACACTGTTAGAGGAAAGAAAAGTTAGAGTTTTTAAATGGCAAGGAAAATATGCTACAGTTTGTCTTTTTTAAAGGATAGGTAGGTAGGTAGATTAGATAGAGACAGATAGATAGATGATAAATAGATGAAAAAGATTACAGAGATGATAGATAATAGGTAGATGAAAAGATAGATGAAAAAGATTAGATGATAAGTAGATAATAGATGAAAAAATAGATGATAGATGATAGGTAGATAGACAGATATTCATATAGAGGAACTGTTTGGCTAAGAGCGAAGGGTGAGAGGAAGACTTTTCATAGTATACCTTTTGTGCCTTTTGAATTTGATTCAATGGGCATTTCTTACCTATTTCTCAACACTCTTTTTTTTTCAGTTGGCCTAACACAACTAGTTGTGGGGAGCCCATGCTGGCTCCTGGTGACCCCTTTCCTTTTCAGCTGTCTTTTTTTTTTTTCTTTTTTTTACATTTACTGATGTACCATAAAAAATATTACAAAGGATGCAATGAAGAGGTGCATAGGGTGAGGCATAGGGGGAGGGGCACGGAGCTTACTCCAGGAACCTCGTGTTCAGCCATCCAGAAGTTCTCCGAATGCTGTCCTTTTGGGGCTTTATGGAGGCTTCATTCCATAGGCGTGATTGACAACTCCATAGAAATACAATTGGACAATAAGAGTATGATCTCACACTAACATACAGAGTGGGAACCCAGCAAGGCCTGTCTGTTTGGATTCTTCTTGGCCTCTCTGTGCAGCATTCCTTCCCCCAGAGTATGGGGCAGGACCCTCTCTGAAATAAGGGTCTTTTGACCCACAATCAGATTAGAGTCTTGACTTGGGCAGGTAAAAGGAGGACAGGAGAAATTTAGAGAGCAAGATTCTGTAAGCACCCCAACGTTACGACAACCATGTGTCAAAGGCTATGTTTGCATCAAGACTGTATCAACAGCTATAGGAATTATGAGCCAGGAACCACGGACAAAAACCTACACACACACACACACACACACACACACACATAATCATAATATCACAGGCCACTCCCTTGTTTTCAAACATGGATTCTTCACATCAAAAGAATGTACAACTCAAAACATACTGCCACATCTGCTCAGTTCTGGGAATTATTTTTCATTTAAAAAAAAGAAACGTGCTGGCCCATTGCGAGAATCCCATTCAGTCATTAGCAATTAGTCCAGTCCATCATTATATGGTACAAGCATGTCTCCCAGGGGAAACCACTCAGGCTTGTAGGCTTCCTTTCAATCTTGTCAGGTTCGAAAAGCATGAGTGGTCTCAGCAAACATAGTTTTCACCTTTTGGGCATCTGTTATAATTGAGCTAAGCAATAATGTCGTCACTTGCTCTGAGCCTCTTTGAAGGTATTAATGTGATGTTGAACTTCCCTCCATTTATAACCCATTTATTCATTCCTTTACCCTCAGCTACTGTTTCTCCTTCTCTCCATTAATACCCAAACTTTTTCACCTTTGGAAGGGACATTAGAATCACCACTGTGCTGGTAGTTTGCAGGCAGCAATACAAGCTTAGCAAGTACCTCCTCCTCAGTTCACTCCCATTCAGATAGGGTAAAGTTACACAGGTGCAGAACTAGTGAGCTGTTTTTACTGCCAGACAATATAGCTGTATTCACTCTTAGTCCCACTTTTGCTAGATGGGGTAAAGGCACAACCGTCCCCCATCAGGCCCTTAAGAATTCTGACATAAGGTTTAAAAGCACAGTAACAGTTTTTTGCTTAGAAATCATCCCTGCTTCCAGCACTTGTAGTTGCAGCACTGAAACCACTGCATCAGGTAGGGGAAAAAAATTTTTTTGAGGTGATTTGGGGAAGAAAAAATATATATAGTTGTTATACCAGTGTACTCCTCCCTTGGCAAGAATTGCATCATCATACCAGCACCCTCCCTACCCCATCTTCCCCAGATCAACCAGAAAAACAGAGAAAAACCCAGTGGGGACGCTCCTTCAGTCCCACTCATGTTGAGGTGAGCACATGCTTGCGAAGGCGTGTAAGCCAGCCCTGCGTGCTTTCATCTCGACTTTGTCTTAGAAAACCAATTTTTATTTTTATTTCATTTATTTATTTTTGAGACAAAGTCTCACTCTGTCACCCAGGCTGGAGTGCAGTGGTGCAATCTCGGCCCACTGCAACCATCACCTCATGGGTTCAAGCATTCTCCTGCCTCCTGCCTCCTGCCTCCTGCCTCCTGCCTCAGCCCCTGGAGTAGCTGGGATTATAGGTGTGTGCCACTATACATGGTTAATTTTTTTATTTTTTGTATTTTTGTATTTTTAGTAGAGACGGTGTTTCACCATGTTGGCCAGGCTGGTCTTGAACTCCTGACCTAAGTGATCCACCCACATCAGCCCCCCAAAGTGCTGGAATTACAGGTGTGAGCCACTGCGCCCGGCCAGCAATTAATGTTTTAATTGCCCATTCCACTTCTCTTTCAAACTCTTACTCTGAGGAGGATAGCTATCTGCTCATTGCTGGATATTATGGGCTGTACACTGTGTTCCTTGGTCTGAAAAAAGGATGGTTGGTCACCCAAATCCATGCAATATTTTCTGTTCTGTTGTGTTTTTGTTTTTGTTTTTGTTTTTATGGCACTCTGAAAATTTTCATCTTCCACCAGGTAAGCAAAGCCCACTCCAGAGCCAGTGTCTATTTCTGTCAAGACCCACTTGTAGCCCCTCAGGGTACCACTCACTTGCCAGCTTTCTTTAGGGCCTTCCCCCCAGGGAAACAGCCACATATCCATTGGCAGTCTCTGGCTCCCTTGCTGACAAACAGAACAGTCTTGTTAGTAGTTTGTGCCTGAGACGGTGCAAGAGGAACATGTCTAGATCCAGCCCTTCTCTGCATCCCCATCTCTGCTCATTTCAGGGACCCAGGTGAACACCTCAAAGAAATACAGAGATATCTGCTTGTCAATTCCAGTCACCTTGCAAACATGAAGAGGGGCTTTCTTAGTGGGTGTTGTCATGTTCTACTTTAAGGCACCCCTCATACTTCCACAGGGCCATGCCCCATAAGGGCATTTCCTCAATAGGCCACGTTTCTATTGCCCTTCTGCCTAACCATCTGGCCAGGCCATTGGCCAATGCCCATGAGTCAGTAAAAACCCAAACACAGGGGCTTCTGGCATTGTTCAATTCTTCCATCGCTGTTAGGAAAGCAGCATGTGATTCAGCCCACCAATTTACCTTCCTGGATCATAGTAGCAGCCTTCCAAACAGGAGGTTGTCCATTTACCTTGGAACTGCCATCCACAAACCAAGCAGTTGTTTGCTAGCCAGTTGAGAGCACTGTAGGATCCAGTAGCTGCTCACACAGTTCCACAGTCAGTCCTAGGGGTAATGAGGTTCCCTGCTCGTATCTCCTCCTTACATTCCTCAGGTTGCATGATTCTGTGTAAGCCATTTCCATTTTATTATGGAAACCTCCTAGGCACTGCTGTCCTCATTAGTGTTTTTCTGACATCACCCGGGACAGCGTGGGTATTTCAGGTGTCAAGATCATTTTATGTCCTTCAGACATGGGGTACCAAGGATACAACGAACAGATGCGTAAGATAAGGTATGGAGGAAGGAAGTGGAGCTTCCATGCCCTCCCTGGGTGCACCACCCTCCAGGAACCGCCATGTTTCCAGCTATCCGGAAGCTTCCCACTTCCTTTTCTAATGCTCACTAACCATTCCTTCCATAATCCACAAGATCCTTGCCCAGGACTCTTTTTAAAACTCAGAGCCACATTTTCCCTTCTCCAGGCCCCCGTGCTCTTGACTTTCTCAGGTGGGACAAAGTGGCCCCAACAGTCTCATTGACAAGCTTCCTTTGTGCCAAAAATGTTTTTTATGGGGAGAGGCCCTTCAAGCACCCCAGCAGCAGTGGAGAGGGAAGGGCCTATCCCATCTCCAGGGCTCCCTGGGCCTCTGTTTCATCTACTGCTGCCCTCTGGGTCTGCAGGCCGCTCTCCTGCAGAGGGGGCAGCAAGGAGCCCTGCTTTTCCTACACTCCCCACCTGTGCTGTGCCATCAGGCCCAACTGCAGCCTCTGGCTCCCTTGATCTTGACTGGCTATGATCATAGCTAAACAAGCCTGGGTTGCCCCTAGCATCTTTCACAAACCTCTACCAATTTTTATCTGCCAGAAACCCTCTTTACAGGCCCATAGTCCTGTCTCACATCTGTCCTTCCCTTCTCTGTTCAAGCCTGCTTAACACAGCAATTTGGCAAAGAGCTCTCCTGCCACACACTGATTTCTGTAGTCACCTCCCCTCTTCCTTCATTACTGGGACACAGACTACCCTGTGTGGGATTGCACAGTGTCATGTACATTTTTGAGAGCTTCCCAGCCCTCTTGAGACATCTATCCCACCCAGAGATTCGTGCCATGGAACCCTGTCTATCTTTTTGCTGAAATATTGGCAGTCTGACTTTGGAAAGTCTGTTCCAGGCCCTCCACCGCTCTCATCTGGATGGCTGCAGGAACCTCCCTGCTGCACTCTGAGCTTCTCACAGCCTCTCCCACCCACCCAGTCTCTGTACCAGCATTAAGTAATCTTTCTAAATTGCACAGCCAGCCCTGCCCCTGCGCTGGGGGAAGCCAGGATAAATTGGTTAAACAAGGTTGACAGCATGACTTTCAAAACCCACCATGGCCTGGTTTCTTCCACTCTCTACCTACACCTCTCTCTCTCTCTCTCTCTCTCTCTCACCCTCCCCCCCATCCCTTAACTAAATGTCTAATTGTGCTCACTTTCCTGGACGTACTATGTTATTTCACATGTTTGTCTCTGCTTCTGCTCCTGCTGTAAATCTCCCTAGGATGACGTTCCAACTGTTCTTGATACAGCTGCTCTAAAACTCACTCAGGAGCCACTTTTTCCAGGAACCCTTCCCTCAGCCCCCAAGTTAAGCCAACTCTGCTCCTCTGGTTTCTCTTTGCATCCTGAGCCTATCCTAGCTCTTTTCACACAAGGCAGGCACTGCTTATCCTACCTAACAGTCATTCTGCTCCACCCTTTCTTCATGCCACCAGAACCTCACCTTTTCAGGTGACAATGTATCTAGGCCCAGGGGATGAGTCAAGCTTCATCTAAGACATCACCAGCATCCTGTTCCTGTTTGCTAGTCTCTCAGTTTCCCAGCCTCCCTGAAGCATCTCCTCTCAGTTGTGCCCAATGATATATGAGAGGTCATTTTCAGAGGGGGTTTCTGGGAAACACGTTTCTTCCCTGATAAAAATAGAGCCCCTTTCTCTCCTTGGCTTTTTTCTTTTCTGCCCTGAATATAATCACAGGAGTCACCATAGCAGCCATCTTGTGACCAAGAGGCAACAAGCATGGAGACAAAAATTAACACGGTGAGGATGGCAGAGCAGAGGATAGAAAAAGGCTGAGTTTCGATAGCGCCATTGATGTCATCCTTTCACCAAAGCTGGAACCCTCTGCCTCCAGACTTCCAGAGATGTGAAATTGATCAATGTCTTTATTGCTCAAGCCACTATCTGTTGGGTATTCTGTTGCTTTACCAAATATATTCCCAACTGATGTGGCCTGTCATAAAATCTTTCTTGGTGTCTGTCTCCATGACTAGATTCCTTGAGGGCAGGAATTGTGTCTTATTTTTCTTAGTATTCCCAGAGCCTAACACAATGACTCAATAAATTATGGTTCGAGGGAATTAAACTGACAACTTTCCTTCCCTGACAATTACAAATAACAGAACAGGTTCACTTTAAATTTTTTTCATTAAAAAAATTTTTTTTTTTTTAGAGACAGGGTCTCACTATGTTGCGCAGGCTGGACTTGAACTTCTGGTGGACTTGAACTTCTGAGCTTAAGTGGTTCTCCCGCCTCAGCCTCCTGAGTAGCTGGGACTACAGGTGCACTCCATCAAGACCAGCTGGTTGCCTTTAGCCCAGGTTTGCCCTGTCACTGCTGCTCTGCCAACCAATCCCTCCTTCTTCCATTCACTTCCCGCACCCTCTGAAAGATTAAATGGTCCCCAGAGCCAGTTGAGAACAAGCCGGATGCTCTGCCCTGGCAAGTCCTCACAGGTGAGGTCCCCACCCGCTGTGTTGTCTTGGGCCAAATGGGCATCGAGAAGGCGCCATCCACATCCTCCCGCTGCCTCCATGGCTGGAAGACAGGACACACCCTGTTAGCCCTGATATCTGGATCCAGATTTCTACTATTCCAGAGAACCTCACCTTCACTCTCTTTAGGAATAGAACTTCCTTGAAGCCAAAAAGTTGGCTTTCAGAACAGGCCCCAGGCCTAGGCAAGTACAGACACCCGATTAACAAAGAGGCCATCTGGGTCAGCCACTCCCACCCCAACTGACCTACCTACTGCCTTTCCTGAGCTTGGCTTGGGAAAATCTTAAGTTCCAGAATGAACCACCACCCTGTGCCCTAGGTCTGCTCATTAAATATAGATCTAATTATTTAAGGTACAAAATATACTTTTAAAACCTAATCAGTGTTGAGCACTTGAAGACTGATAGCATTTCATATTGATTACTGGGGGCTCCAAATATGTGTACTAAATACTGAATGCAGAACTCAGCTTCTCATAAAACTTCACAGGAAGTATCACCCAAGGATAGCTCTCCACCTCCCCCGCACTGACATTTGGTAACCGGCCTCGCCTAGGGACTCACCCATCACCTCTAGGTCCCCCTGTGAAGCCTTCAGACAGAGGCCCACCTCGTGGAGGGCTCCAGCCGGGTGCTCTCCAATGTGCCTGCCCATTTCTGCTCCCACCAGCCAAGTCAAGCGTGTCCCAAAAGCCATTATTTCTGTCCCCAAAGCCAGTTGTGCTTGTTATTGTAAGTATACAGTTTAATAAAATATGACACAAAACAATGAAATATGATGTGAAAAGAAAGGGTTTTCTTCTTTTCTTAAAAATCCAGGTTGAACACTTTGGAAGAATTTGGTAACAGGAAGCAGCTGAAAAAAATGCCATTGAGCGAGGCGTGGAAGAGACAGACTATAAAGAATGGTGCTGGCGGGTAGGGTGGGGGGCCTATTCTGGAAGGAATCTACCCTTTATTGGTTCTTAAGAGCCAGGAAGTTCTCACTCCACTTTAAATAAACCAAAACCAGAACCCAAAGAAGTGAATATCATGGGTTAGTTTATGCCAAAAGACCATTCAGGGCACAGGAGGGCCTGTGCCCAGGAGAAGTCTTCATTCATACATGAAAATGCTGGCACATGTTAGCACATCCATAGGTCTCCAATTATAATGAAATCTTTACATTGTATAGGTTTTCTTTCTTTATGATCGTTTGTCAAACCAACCAACTACAAGCCTTGATGGTATTGGATAGGAGGGCCTCACTGCACCAATTGTAAGTCCTGCAGCAAAGGCTTTATCACTGAGCCCCTGTTTCCTTGTGGATTTTCATCTGCCCCACCTCAGAGGACCGTGAAGATTACTGGGAGAGCGAAGCAGCCAGTAAAGTGCCTGTCGTTAGTAAGTATCAATTCTCCATTCCCATAAATGGTCTCACCATCCAGCCAATTAAGCAAGTCAAAAATCTCAGAATCATTCCCAGCAGTTCCCTCTCCTTCCCTTCCCAACTCCTTGTACACCTCGCCTAGCACCAAAATCCTGCCAAGTCTCCTGCTGAAAAACTCCTGATTGTTCTTGGAGCTCCAGCCTCATAGCAGCTGCCCTGGACCAAGCCATCACCCTCTCTCGCCTGGGGTCCCTACCTGGCCCTGCTGCTTTCACTCTCACCCCCGCCCCAGAATCCAGCCTCCTCCTGCAGCAAGAGGGATGTTTTAAAACATGACTCTAATCATGTCACTTCTTTGCTTAAAACTCTTTGGCAACTTTCAAAACTCCTTCAAATGACTGAGAAAGCCCTACATACACACACACACACACACACACACACACACACACACACAGCTGCACCCACCACCTGTCAGCTCCTCAGAATGCACTCTGCTCCTTCGCACCTCAGGACCTTTGTACACACTGTCCCTGCAGCTTAGCACAGTCCTCACCTCTTCCTTCCTGGCTGGTTATTGCCTACTCATCCCGCAGGCCTCTACTTAAATGCCATTTTCTCAGAAAAAATTTCCCTTTCAGTTATACAGAAAAAATATTTACTCAGCACCTTCTAATGCCAGGCATTATTCTAGGTCATATCTTGGGAATACAGCCATGAACAAGACAGACAAAATCCCTGCCTTTGCCAGGTGCGGTGGCTCATGCCTCTTCGTGAACAGAGTACTAAAGCCAATGGCTCAGCACTTTGGGAGGCTGAAGTGGGGGGATCGCTTGAGGCCAGGAGTTCAAGGCCAGCCTGGGCAATATAGCAAGACCTCATCTCTACAAAAAATACCAAAAAATAATCCAGGCAGAGTGGCATGTGCCTGTAGTCCCAGCCTTGGGAGGCTGAGACAGGAGGGTCCACTGAGCCCAGGAGGCTGCAGTGAGCTATAATCATACCTCTGCACTCCAGCCTGGGAAACAGAACAAGACTCTGTCCCTTAAATAAATAAATAAATCCCTGCCCTCACAAAGATTATATTCTAGTGGGGAAGAAAGAGAATGAATAATTAAATAAATACTATTTTCAGATGGTGATAATAAAGGCATCTGATCACAATATGATTCATTTTATTTTTAGAAGAAATAAATTATTACAAAAAATAATTCATATTTTTAGTTGCTTAAGGAAATTAGGTTTGAACAATATATCAAAGGCATTTATTTATACCAGTGACTGTTGAAATTTAGTTCTAGAATGTTGTTTCTGTTCGTACAATTTTTAAAATGTGACTGTGGCATGTTCCTTCAATCAAAAAATAAAACAGAATAAAGTGACGCCACTCATGGATATACACACATGAATACACAGACCTTTGAGTCACTTTTGAGGTCACACACTTTTGAGGTCAAAAGTGACGTGTAGAGACATCACAGTCTCGCATATGTATACACAAAAGCACACCAGACACAAAACATGTCTCACTCACACACACACACACACACACACACACACTTATTTGGAAACACACAGAGACAAGAGGTCAGGATGTTAGCACCACTACCCCCGACCTCCCTGGCACCTCCTACATCCCCACCTGCCAAGCTTGACCCTGCTTGCTTGAGGCACAATTGCTGAAGGTGGCATGTCTCCCTCCTCCAAGGACATCTTCAGGCCCTAAATTCTGCCCCTACTCCCAACAATTACCCGGCAACCTGAGCCCTGGCAGAGGCCGAGCTTAAATTAAAATAAAAGACAGATAAAGGTACATTGAAATCTTGTGGTCATTCTCTACTCTGACCTCTACTCACCCCCAACCCCCAAGCCCAGTATCACACTCAATACCTGTCCCATCACCACCATAGACCAACCCCACACACCCCACACTCACCCGGTGCACACACTCCCACTGGCCCTCTATGGCATGTCACTACCTCTGCCCACAGACCCAGATCCCTCAGATCTAAGACATGTATACTCACTGGAAATTCACAGGCACATGTAACCCCCATCCTCACATCCCCACACTCACACCCACAAATCATACAGTCCTACGCAAGCCTGTCCCACAGTACGTGCAGATGCAGATCAGCCATTAGACTTCTCAGAAGACGGGAACATATGGGGTGTGAGCCCCACACCCACACATACCCAAGGTCCACGCACTGCCCTCTCTCCTCACCACTACCTGAAAGGTGTGACTCACTGCACTTACACCCAGAGCCAGCCATGCAGGACAAAGTGGTACCTCTCCACCCCCGGCCCCCAGCCAGCCTCCAAGCCTCCCCGTCACCCACTGCCACCTGACACCACCTGCCACACTGCCCGAGAGCATCCAAGAAAAGGCCAAAGTCTTCAGAACAAGGTCCCTCCTGAGTGGGAGGGGGGTAAGTCACAGGACCTGAGGTGATGTCAGAGCATAAGGACATCAGAAACCTAGTAAAGGCTGAGCCCTGGGCAGAGGGCACAGCTGACTGCCTGGGCCTGTGTAGGCCTGGCACCCCTGGGGCACAGCTGGCCATGGCAGCACTCCACTTTAAATAAACCAAGGTCATCATGTACCCATTCTCTGCATGGGGCTGGGGCCTCCTTATCTCTCCCACCCACCCACCCCCAGCTTAAATCATCTGCCATCACACGTAGGTCAAATTTGCCCATTCACCAAACACATAGGGAGACAGATGTAGAGGCAGTGTAGACATGAGTCACTTCAGAACCCCAGAGGAAGGAGCCACGTGCACAGCATCATGTGTGCCACCACACTCAGCAATTTTTTTGTTTTGTAGATAGGGGTTTCTCACTATGTTGCCCAGGAGAAAAATGAAGGAATTCTGACGCAGGCTACAATATAAATGAACCTCGAGGACATCATGCTAAGTGAAATAAGCCAGTCACATAAAGACAAATATTGTATGATTCCACTTATTTGAGATACATGGGGGAGTCACATTCATAGTAACTGACCAGGGAATGGAGGACAGTGGGGCCGCCACAGGAGTCTGCCCCATTGCTACTGGATGCAGGGAAGGATCAGGGATGTCTCCTGCTCTTGCTTCAAGGCTTGGCTCCAGGGTGCCTCTGAGAGTAACAACGATGCCAAGGAACCAGCCAAAATAGTCACATCAGAGAGACTCTGAGGGAAGACAAGGTCAGCACTCTATAGAAGGCCTCATGGTCTTCTCTCTGATCCCCTGATACCAAGAGTAAACCCGACAGCCAGCAAGGTGTAAGGAGAACAGACACAGAATGTCCTGGGCCCCTCTGTGGGAACAGAACAGCCCTGAGAATCCATGATTCTGTGACTTGTGGCAGGGGACACAGAGGACAAAGAAAAGGGAAAGCAACAGCCCTCCTCCAGCCCTTCCTCTTGACCTGCCATCTCCACCTGAGTCCACACCAGGAGAGGTGACTGTTCACATGGACAAAGTGTGGCCAGATCTGAGGTTACAAACCTGCTGCCACAGCTCACCCAGCCCTTGCCCCAGCCAAGCCCCAGGATCCCTTCATGAAGGACTGAGAACCAGCAGTTTCCCTTCCTAGGGGCCCCTGCAGGGCAGGGGGAGATGAAGACCCAGTGCGCAGCAGGATGCTGGAGAACAGGACTCATAAAGGCTCAGAGCTGCAACAGAAGAAACTGAGGGTGGCATAAGGAAGGACTGCCTGCACGACAAAAGACAATCTAATTCAATTAACAAATGCTGGCTGAGTGCCACCTCTGGACCAGGCACTGTGTTTAGGTGCTGGGCCATAAGAGATGTAGAAAATGCATTCTATGCCCCCAAAGAGCTGAGACTATAACATCATAATGACAGCCAGCACCAGCACAGCGTTTTAGGATGTGCTAAGCTCTGTCCTCAGTGCTTTTCATGTCATTTGATCCTTTCAACCAATCTTCTAAACTGGATAACATTATTATTCCCATTTCAAAGATGGCAAAGACACAGAGGCATACAAGAGTTGAGTAACCTGCCAAGGCTGCACAGCCATGAGCCAGGTTTGGAATCTGGCATTCTGGCTCCAGGGCCCTCGCTCCAGCCATGTTGCTCTCCATCCGCCTTCTGTATGGCAGTGGCAGGTCATCACACGCTCATTCTCTGCATGGGGCTGGGACCTCCTTATCTCTCCCACCTGCCCGCCCCCAGCTTAAATCATCTGTCATCACACACAGGTCAAATTCACCCATTCACCGAACACTTGCTGAGCACCCACTACATGCCCAGCCCTATGCTGGTGTTGGCCCTTAAAGAGCTCTTTGCCTGGTGGGTGACGTCATCCAGATAAACCCAGGGAGACGGATGTAGAAGCAGTGTAGGCATGAGTCACTTCGGAACCCCAGATGAAGGAGCCACATGCACAGGATCAAGAACTAGGGCCATTCTCGAAAAATATAAACTTGTGTGCATCAAAAGACTACCAACAGAGTAAAAAAGTGGTCCACAATATGGGAGAAAATATTTGCAAATCATATATCTGATAAAGGATTGATATCCAGAATATATAGGGAACTCCTAAAACCCAACAACAGCAACAAAAAATTCAAAAATGGGCAAAAAGACTTGAGTAGACATTTCTCCAAAGATGGTGTACAAATGGCCGATAAGCACACTGAAAGATACTCAGCGTCACTAATTATTAGGGAAATGCAAATCAAAACCACAATAAGATATCACTTCACACCCATCAAGATGGCTACTATGCAGAAAGCAGAGAATATGGAGAAAATGGAACGCTCTGCACTGTTAGTGGGAATGTAAAATGGTGCAGCCACTGTGGAAAATATGTATGATGGTTCCTCAAAAAATTAAAAATAGAATTACCATAGGATCCAGAAATTCCACTACTGGGTGTAAACCCAAAAGAATTGAAAGCCAGGTCTCAAAGAGATACTTGTATACCCATGTTCGTAGCAGCATTATTCACAATAACCCGAAGCTGGAATCAACCCAAGGGTCCATCAATAGATAAAAGGACAAGCAAGGTTATTTAACATTTCAAATATTTAAAATGAAGAAATTCCCTTTTTTTTTTTGAGATAGGATCTTGTTCTGTTGCCCAGACTGGCGTGCCCATGGCACGACCGTGGCTCATGACAGCCTCAACTTCCTGGGCCCAAACCATCCTCCTGCCTCAGCCTCCTGAACAGCTGAGATCACAGGCATGTCCCCGCACTCAGCAATGTTTTTTTCTTTTTTCTTTTCTTTTCCTTTTTTTTTTTTTTTTTTTTGTAGATAGGGGTTCTCATTATGTTGCCCAGGTGAACAATGAAGGAATTCTGACATAGGCTACAGCATAAATGAACCTTGAGGACATCATGCTAAGTGAAATAAGCCAGTCACACAAAGACAAATACTGTATGATTCCACTTATTTGAGATACATGAAGTAGTCAAATTCATAGAAACTGAAAGAAAAATGGTGGTTGCCAGGGGCTGGAGGGAGGGGAATGGGGAGTTAGTGTTTAATGCAGAGCTTCAGTTTTGCAAGATGAAGAGTTCTAGAGATGCACGGTAGTGATGGTTACACAGCGATGTGAATGTACTTAATACCACTGAACTGTACATTTAAAAACAACTAAGAGGGTACATTTTGTTATGTGTATTTTACCTCAATAAAACACATTTAAAAAAAAAATAGAAGAAGCAGCTAGGGGCAAAGTGTAACTCCAAAGCCAGACAGCCTCAAAGGAGAAAGTCTTCTTGGTGCAGACAGAGCAGAGACAGCAAAGAAAGCAGCACCGGGGAGAGCCGAGTGTGTGATGGCAGAGCTGGCCGCGGCCACCAACCCTGGCTGTGTTCTAGATGTGTCACTTCCCTGCTCTAGGGTTCAGTTTCCTCGCCTGTCTAGTGGGATCAGTGAAACCTGCTCTGCCAAACCCGTATGCAAAGCTTGGAAAATGATATGCGACGTTATGACACAGATAATAACTGTTAAAAAGCCGTGGTCAGGAATCTGATGGAAGTCTTTAGATGTGAACACTTGAAACAAGACACGTTCAAACTGTCATGAAAACGTCTGTGAATCAGAAGGAGGAAAGGGGCACGAGCTTGCAATAAAGTCTTCCCAGACGGAGAAGCAGCCCTTTCTGCGACATGCTTTCCGAGAGTATAATCTTGTCCATCTCTGTGCCTCCTCCAGGCCAGTCAGAGGCGCTGCCCTGCCCCTAGGGAGCCACCAGGCTGCACAGAGGCAGAAGCAGCCTGCAGACACAGAGCCCCAGGCGGTGGCAGATGAATCCAGCCTGGCTGAGCTCAGGGCCGCTAGATTCCCACTGGGGGAGGAAGCAGAGGGTAACATGGGTTGGATGTGGTAAGCCCTGAAAGCTTTCCGGAGGACTGGCTGAACCACTGTGGTGGGGAAACAGCAGGCACACGGCGCATCACCCATGGTGGCAAAAAGCACGGACTCTGATGCGATACAGACCAGGGTCAAGTCTGCTCTGCCTCTTGCTCTGTCTGATCTTGAGCAGTGATGTGAGCTGAGCTTCCCTTCTTCTCTGGTAAAATGGGGGTGTGATATGTACCCTTCTCATGTGGCACTTGTAAGGATTACAAGTGAATCTATGTGCTATGCCCAGGACCCAACAAAGAGTGGCCTTTGTTATCATTATTAGTCCCTATTACTAATAGAAGTGCTTTCCAAGGCTAGGAGGTGGGACAGAGACGGAGCATGGGAGAAAGACTGCGACTGTGGTCGGGTTGAGTCAAGGTGACAGTGGGGCTCCTTCCAGGTCTGATGGGACATGAGTGTGTATGGGGGAGATAGTAAGGGTCCCAGGGTCTTGCCCTAGCCAAGGCCTGACCCTCTGAGGTCCAAGACATACCCTCACCTCCCATTCGGCTAGGAGAGTCCCCCACCTCCTACTGTGGGAATCCTAAGCCTGGCATATATTTTCTTCTCCCAAATTTCTGTCCTGTCAGAGCTGGGGGGAAGCACCCTAGATAGACCTTACCCTCCCTTTGGGGTTTACAGGTTGGTTCCCTGTGCTGTTAGCCATTAAAGACACAGATCCCTCCTCATGACCCAAGGCTAACCAGGAGAGCTCCAGGAGGCAGCCCCTATGAGGATGTGTTTAAAGGAAGCCCCAGCCTCCTCTTCAGGCAGGCCACCCCTCTTTCACCACCTCCCACCCATCCGCCCAACCATCTTCACACACAAGGACACCTGGGTCTATTGGTGACCTGATAGGTAATCATTAACCCTAGGAGGAGGCACTGGCCCTTTAAGGCTGCCCTGGGAAGAGATGACAAAATCACACCACTGGACTTTGTGCCCTGAGGCTGTTAGGGAAAACAAGGCCTGGGAGTGGAGAGCTTCAGCTGGGAATCCCAGACAGAGAACCGCTTCTGTCGCTTCTGTCGGCCTTCCTCCCTCTGTCTCCTCTCTGATAGGTTTGCCCTGCATGTGAATAACGGTAACTCCGCTATGCATGCAGGTCTGGAGGAGTGGTACCCTCTCTGGTGGGCATCCTCTCTCCCTGGATCATTAGGCTTTGTTCATACCCCACCTCCTTCTAACAAGGGTCTCAATCTGGGCCATCCTTTCAATATCCATTGTGTGAAAAGGGGGACCATGGTAAGGACCACCCCAGCAATGCCCAGCACCCAGCCCAGAGCCCAAGGTGCTGACCCAGAGAAGACACTGGCCTCTTAAAGGCAACTGGGTGGTGGCATCCACAGAGAGAGCACAGGGTTGGGAGTCAGGACTGTTAGGTTCTGGACCCCACTCCGCCCTGGGTCACTGCAGGGCCTCTGGAGTGTCTCAGCCAATCTCCGACCCCAGTGTCTACATGCAGGCAACAGGCCCTCTCACTGCCAGCTGGTCCTGTGGCTTTGCAGCCCTCGGTAGCAGTGATGGAACAGGGGGTGCTGATGTAGGGGATGGCCACCACTGTCCCTCCTCCTTGTGAACCAGGACCACAAACAGGTCACAGGCACATCTTGGTCTAACAAAGATGAGCAAAGCTCTCTTAAACAGCTTACACCAAATAAGTGATTAAGAATTTTTCAAGGACCTCAAGTGCCAGGCCCTCTGGGAAGCCTTCTCTGACTGTCCCAACATTTGGCTCCAGTGCTGAGGAACTGCTCTGGTAAATATCTTATCTCCCTGATTGGTTTGTGACCTCTTTGAGGCAAAAGAACTGTGTCACCTTCAACACAGAGAGCCAGAGCAAGCACGGTCTCAATATTTTCTGAGTGAATAGATGCATGGACATCAATGGTGTTTAAACATCAGTTCTGTACACAGAAGGAAGCCCCAGGTCTGAGAGAAGATGTGCAGGTTTGGCCAAGGATGGGCCAAGTTCTTTCACAGCTGGGTAACCTCAAGAAACAATCTGACCTCCCTGGCACTCCTTTGGCCCAGATCCCATAAGCTAGTCAGTTAGTGACCATCGATTAGGAGTCTGCTGCTGTCTGCAGGGCCCTGGAGAGGTTGTCAGAGGGCCACATTGCTCAGCTGCTTTTGGTTCCTTATGAAAAACTCTGAGAAAAACAGCAGGAAGAAATCAGGACAGAATAGGCAGACCAAAGACGGGAATAAGACACAAAGAATAGGCTGCAAGTAACCCCAGGAGACCTCCTAGGGGAGGTGAGTTCTGAAATAGAGACCCAGGACATTCATCCCACTCATTCACTCATTCATTCATTCATTCATTCATCTATCCATGGAAGCAGCAGACATTATTAGAAGCCAGGCCCTGAGAATACAATGGTAACTGAATCCAACCTTTCTCTCAAGTTGCTGAGAGTCTCACTGGGCAGCCATCATCTAAACTCAGGTGACCACACAGTCTGAGATGTGACCTAATAGATATAGACCACATGCCAGAAAATAGAGGAGTGGGAAGCCTCTCAGGAGGGTTTATCTTGAAGGAACCCCCACCAAAATCTGCTCAGCTGATCTGAGCTTTTACGGGAGCAGGAGATGCAGGTAACCAGAGAAGGGGCGGAAGAACCTTTGTAAAGCAACAGTTACCTGGCAGGTAAACAAGGTCAATGGAGACCTGTTGTTTTTCCAGGTTCTTGGTGACCTCACCTTTGACCAACAATTTCCTGGCACTAGCTCAGGCTGCCAAGGGGGGAAGAGGGGGAGGAAGAAGAGGGTAAACAGCAGGTAAGGCCAAAGGTGGCCCTAGAAGGCAAGGGACACATTCCAAAATGTCTCCCCAGCCTGAGACCTGCAGCAGAGCCCAAAGTCCAATAGGGAACCTACACCCGCATTCCAGTCATCAAAAACGCCATAAATACTGGATTACCCACCAGAAAGGATGCTTCCCACTGCCTAGGAATGCCTCCCTTTCCCCAGGCTGAGGCCCAGTTCCCTGGCTCCCCAAGTGTCCCCTTGTCCAGGAGGCCTTCTAGATGGGCTGGAAGGAGCTGAGGATTTCCACCTGGGCATGACCTCTTCCTCCTACCACTTCTTCCTCTTCTCCAATATCATTAACAACCAACCGTTAGGGGAAACTCCCTCTCTTCACTTCATTCCCCTCAGCCCAGGCTGGCCAGTGGGAGAGCCCCAGAGCCATGTGGTGCTGCGATCCTGCTGGGCACTCAAAGAAGAAGCCCTGAAATTTCTCAGCCAGCAGCCAGGTTCCTGGCTCACTCTGCCACTCACAGACTGCATGACCCTGGGTGAGTCACCAAACCTCCGTGTTGTCACCTGAAAAACAGGGATGCTGATGAGGAACACTTTCACATGGCTTTTGAAAGGCGCAAAGGAGATAATGTACAAAGTAAAATTAGGCATTATTATTCTAAATGCTGGATGTTACCAGAGACCACCCAAACTTCTAATCTGATTGATGAGGAAACTAAGGTCCGGAAAAGACATTTTAAAATGAAAGGATTTGGGTCCTCTCTCCTCTTCCCTCTCCTCCTTTAGGACTTATCTTCTTAGTTTAGCCTGGCCTACTAAATGCAGATTTCTAAACTTTGTAGGGCACAGATTCCTTGCAGAATCTGATAAAAGACAAGGACTTTCTCTCCCCAAAGGGCATTCATTCATATACCCCCAAGACTGTGAAGGTAATTTCAGGGGGCTCGTGTGTTCCAGGCTGGGGTTCTGCTCTATGGCAGAGCAGAAGAAGACAGGCTGTCCGTTCTCCGGTCGAGCCTCCCACAGCCACAGCCCCAGGGAAGCAGGAAATAACAAGGGGCCAAGCCTGAACTTCAGGGATCAAACTTCGCCCTGAGAGTCCCCCAAAGCCCAGTCCTCAAGACCCTGGGAAGAAAGTCCCATTTAATCCCCCTCCAAACTCCTCACTACCCTCTCCCTTACCCCCACCCATCTTCTCTCAATCCACCTAACACCCCCACCCACCCACAGCTCTTCTTTTGAACTGGTTAATTCTGTTCTGGTCTTTGAAAGTCAAACAGAATCTTAGAGACCATCTGTACAAACCTCTTTATCTTTACATATGAGAACTATAAACAACAAAAGGCACACTGACTTGCTTGAAGTCACCCAGATAATCAGGACAGGAGCCAGGCTACATTCAGCAACTCAGTCCCACGGGTGTGCGCTGAGGACCTACTGTGCATCCTAGGCCCAGCTGGGAGGGGTGGGGCTGCCAAGATTGAGGAGCTGTAACCAGATTGGCCAAGCAAGTCTAAAATCCTTGGAATGAGAGTGCAAACAGGGTTACCAAACTCCTGATTGTGTAAGAGAGGTTGCAAAATCTCTAGAAGTTCAGCAAGGGCAGGGTTAGAGCATTCATTCATTCATTCATTCATTCATTCACTTATTCATTCATTTAACAAATATTTATTGAACCCTAAGCACTGGTCATGGGGCCAACAGTCTTGACAATCACCCAGGCAAGGTTCCTGCTCTCCCAAAATCCTAGAGAGAGAAAGTCAATCTGTAAATAAATAAATAAATTTTAGCTAGAGATAAACACCATGAAGAAAATTAAAAGAGTGGAATGCAAGCAACTTGGGGATGCCATTTATATTGCAGGGGAGAAGGGGAGAGGTGCTCAAGGAAGCCTCTTGGAGGAGGTGACATATGAACGGAATCCTGAAAGGTGAGGGGGAGGCATCCATGCAAAGATGTGGAGGCAGCATGTTCCTGAAGGAGGGAACAGCAAGTACAAAGTCCCTAAGCGGACATGACACTGATATGTTCAAGGAAGGAGAGATTATTGTGTGCAGAGGGTGAGACGTGCTGTGAGGAGGCTGAAGAGAATGTCAGGAGGCAGACAAGGCCTGGCCTTGTGGACAGGCGATGAGGGCAGGCTTTATTTTGTGTGCAGGGAGGGTTTAAGCAGAGAGGTAGCATGATCCTTCATGTGGCATCAAAGTGGTTTCTGGTTGCTGGGAGGAAAAACAATTGGAGAAGCTGGAGAGGAATGGAGAAGCTGTGGAGCTGAGGCCAGATGGTAGAAAGAGGGGAACAAGGACAGAAGTGTTTTTGAAGCAGAACATTTCTGCCCCGGGATTGCTGATGGCTTTCATCACCCTAAAGGGGTGGTCAGATTATGAATGCCAGGCTTTGGGCTTGAGCAACTGTGGGAATGGCGGTGTCATTCACAGGTATAGGACAGTAACAGGTTTATGAGGAGAATGAAACCTTGCAATTTGTGTATCAGGGAAAAAAGCTCAATATCCTTTGCTCACAAAACCTGTTCTGTCTGAATGTACTATAAAGACCATGTGTCCATATAACAACAAAAGATAACAGCCATTTAAAGAACTCAAAGGTGTCTGTGACAGAGGATGGGGAGCCAGGCTCTGAAAATAGCCAACATGGCCAAAAATGTATCAATCACAAGTAAAATTTCAAAACTGCTTTCCTTCTGGGCTTTCCACACCGTGCGGCTGACAGCCAGGGCTCTCCCTCCAGCCAAAGGCGGGGCCATGTGGTCAGGGACCGGGGCTGGCAGGGGCACCTCACGCCCTGTGTTTGAGCTTCTTTCACTCTTGTGCTCCCTCTCATCTGATTTTCATGTTGTGCGCACCGTGGTCACTGGATTTGGGCGTGGTTCTTTTTGTAAGTCAAGAGTTTTTTTTTTTTTTTCCTTTTGTAATCATCTTCTTTGAGAATGAAGGCGTTTCTTTTTATTGGAAAAAAGTACCAGCTGGAATCATACACTGAATCACATTCCCGGCGCCACATTCTGAGGGGAACTTGGGCATTAGATCCTGCCGTAGCACCCCCGCTGGGCGCCCTCAATCAGAGGACAACACTGAGCATCTGCCCTGTGCCTGTCCATGCAAACCCCAGAGGAAGACACAGCAAATTCCTTCCTCTAGGGATTCTGTTTGGGAAAATCTACCCTCTTCCTCCAACTCTGTATCCTGCGTGGTCCTACTGGACCCCAAACCCAAGGCTTCTGACCTTGATGAGCCCCAGTCTCAGCCCTAGCCTCAGTCAGCCCTGCCTCTTTCCTGGGCCTTCCCTGACCTCTGCTGCATCCTCCTTCTTTCTTTCCTCCATCCTTCTTTACCTCTGACTGGAGATGTCCTGAACTTTTTTCCTCCTGTGCTGGTCTAGCCCCAGGCCACCTCGTCCTGGAAGCCCCCAGTGATCAAGCCTGATGCCATCATCAACCTGGCAGCAGTTTCCAGTGCTCTCTCCTTCTATATACTGGTGTGTGATGGTCCTGGGTTGTGTGTGTGTGTGTGTGTGTGTGTGTGTATGTGTAACAGATCTGAAGGAGCATCTCTTCTGTTCAGATAGGAGGGTCTTAGGGGCCTCATAATGACCAGTGGACACCTTTCCGTTCTCTTCCTCGAGAATCCTCTCGTTATGGGCCTGTTACCAGTGACTGCCCTGTCTTCCCACTCTCCCTGGCCTCTGTTTCAGGTCCCTTCCATCCAGCCAACACGTATTTACTGAGTACCTACTCTGCACCAGACACGTGCTGAGGGCACAAGTATGAACAAGATAGGCAGTCCCCAGCTCTCACGGAACTACTATTCTGAGTGCGGCATCCGCAGGGAGGTCGATGGGTGAGTGGGGAGCGTGTACACAGAAGGAGAGAGACAGAAGATCATCACCCACAGTGACAGGTGCCATTTGCACCACAAGTTGAGTACCTGTGGTGTGTCAGGTGCTATTCCAGGGACTTAAGACACATCAATGAATAAAACAAAGACACCTACTCTTGTAAAACTTAAATTCAAGGTGGGGGGAGACAGAAAATACACAATGCACATAATAAATACATGCATTTTATAATGTGAAAACATTAGAGAGTGGTAAGTGTTTAGAAAAAAGATAAAAGAGTATGGGGTAAGAGGGCTGGCGAGTGTAGGAAGAATATTGCCATTTTAAATAGGATGCCCAGGGCAGGCCTCATTGAGAAGACGATGTTTGAGCAAAGACGTGAAGAAGGCAGGAGAGTGAGTCCTGCAGATATCTGGAGAAAGAACATTCCAGGCCGCGGGGGAACGCTGTGCAAAGGCCCTGGGGCAGGAGCATGCCGGATGTGTTTGAAGAACACACTTGCTGTTCTTGGAAGGGAATCGTGTAGGACCTTGAAGGCCATCGTAAGGACTTTGGTCTTTAGTCTGAGGAAAACCAGGAGCCATTGCGGGGATTTGAGCCAAAAAGTGACATGAGCTGACTCAGCCCTTCTTCATTAAATGCAGCAACTGATAGAAAGTGACTGAGGCGGGGAGGAGGCTGCTACTTTAGGTAATGAGGTCAGGGCGGTCTTTCTGAGGAGGAGCATCTAAGCTGGGAGGTTAGAGGCAGAGAATGGCCCCACTCACTCTTCTTTCCCCTCCTCTTCCTCAAACTGTCAATCAGGGAAAAGCCTTCTGATGTCTACCACACCTCAAGCATCTCCTTTCCCTCATCCTTTCATCCTCTCTCTCTTTCTCTCTCACCATCTCCATTTTCTCCCTCCCCTCTTCTTTAGTCTTTTGCCGCACCCCTCAGAGATGAGGCCTCTGCCTTCCTGGGGTTCTTAGAAAACAGTTGTGAAAAGCAGAAGGAAATGCTGCAGCAGGCCCTTGGCAGGAAGGAGGACAGCAGATTACAGTGTCTGGTCCCAGAGGCTCACCCTGTAATCATCACTGTGTTTCAGGTGACCGGGGACCCTGAGGCATGCCCCACCAGGCCAGGACTTTGTATCCTCAGCCAACCCTCCCCAGTCCCCCACCTCAAACATAGGTGAGAGAGGAGGCAGCTTCAAGGCCTTGCCCTCAGCCCAGCCTTCAAGGTCTGATGAGGAGCCAGCTACATGGAACCCCTGAGCCTTCAAGCACAACCCCCACAGGGTACAGAGGATGAAACTGAGGCCCCAGGAGGAAACAATGCAACTCCACGTCGCAAGTTGGGATTTGAACCCAAGACACTGTCTGCACCCCAGACTACCTCATCTTCTGGCCTGTGCCTTGGGGTCAAGCAGCAGGTCAAGGATTTGGGTCCCTTGCCTCAAACAAAGAAGAGGGCCTGTCTGTGGTCAGATACTGCATTACCAAGGCAGGGCAGGGGTGCTAGATGCTGCTAGATGCTGGCATCCAAAGGGCCAGGGAGAACTCATCCCCAGTGTAGAGTGACCCTAACCCCACATCTCCAGGAGAATGGAGATGGCTCAGGACAGCCCTGTCCCGCTGAAGTAACAGCTCAACTAGCCAGTGGAGCAAAGCTCCAGGGGACAGGTAAGCCCACAGGCCATCTTTTCAGCTCCATCCCAGGGGCCCAGGCCCTGAGCCTGTGAATAGAATCCCTCCTGTCCTCTAGGAAGAGAGATTTCAGTGTCAGCCTCCTGGGTCACCTGTCTATCCAGTCCAGAAATAGACCTGGCCCTCCTTGGCTGTCACGTGCCATGGGTGGCTGTGGCCTCCAGCACCTGAGTCATCTGTGACTCATCGCCCTCTGTCCTTGGTCTCAAGAGGGTTGGGCCAGGAGGACTCATAAGACCAGTCTGATGTCCCTGCTACAGGCCTGTCCCTCCCTGCTCCACCCCACACTGCGACACAGGAAAATAGCCAGACGCCTTGCAGCAGACACCCATATGAACACCCACCTGCTCACAGGGGACCCAGACACATAACCGCACTCACCTCTGCACACACACACACACACACTCCTTCACAGCGCCCCTCTGCTCACATGTGTGCTGGGTGGCCCCACGTTCCCCAGAGTCTCTCCATAAGCCCAAAGCACAGCTCTGAGATGTAAACTCTGCTGTTAACTCCCTGGGTGACCTCACACAAGATTCCTCCCCTTCTCCTTTGGAACCTTAGTTTCCTCCTCTGATCTTGGACTCACACGTCTCCAAGATCCTTTCTAGACCTTAATCTAAGGTGGTGCATGGTGATTACGGACTACGGTGAATTAATGAACAGAAAGAGCTAGGAGGGTGACAGCGGGCACAGTGGAGGGGGAAGGACGACACCTGCCCGGGACCCTTCTGATCACACCACACCTCTGGCTACAGTCAAGCATGACAAAGAATGGCAATGCCCTGAAAGACTCTTCCTCAAACAGCCAACTCTGGGCCCCCCGTGCCCCCACCAAAGCCACTACCTCAGAAGAAAGACCAAGGGGTTGAACTCCTACAGGGAGTTCCCTAAAGACACCACTATGTCTCCCCACAGACTGGGGCTTCCTGAGGACAGGGCTGTGTCTCCTCTCAAGCTGGGGTTCCCAGAGGACGGGGCTGTGTCTCCCTCAGACTGGGGCTTCCTGAGGACGGGCCTGTGTCTCCCTCAGACTAGGACTCCCCGAGTCAGGGCTGTGTCTCCCCTCAGACTGGGGTTCCCTGACGATGAGGTTGTGTCTCCCTCAGACTGGGGCTCCCTGAGAACGAGGCTGTGTCTCCCTCAGACTGGGGCTCCCTGAGGATGGGGCTGTTCTCTTTCTGACTCTCTGACAGGTCAAGAGCTTTCAGTCTCACCTTTTTTTCCAAATCTTCCTCTCTTGACTGAGCATGATGCAACTCCAGGCCAGTTCTTCTCAGCCTGGTTTCTTCTCTGTGAATTGGACCCAGGATGACAGCACCCACACAGAGGGGGCCATGTACTGATGAAACCATCTAAATAGCCATCACCACCAGGTCTCTCCCATATTCCACCTGTGTTATCCTCAAATCCTCCCGGGTAATGTGGGTCACACCTGGATATGGTTCCTTAGAGGAAAGACAGGGCAGTGTGGTCCAGAAATCAGAGATTTGGCAGGAGCCACAAAGCTGAGGGTCATCAGCCACTCACACTCTATTTGTCCTTGTTCACCCACCCGGACAGCAGACACCTCCCCCACCCCTGGGAATGGGTTAAGGAGTATCCCTCCCAGGGTAGAGGGCATTGGGAAAGCTAGGAGGGAGCCATGTTCCTCCACTTGGCCCCAGATTCAGTTTCCCAATCCAGTATTATTACCGTGAGGCAGAAGCAGGCCGGAGGCAGCTGGGCAGACTGGACACCACCAGGCTGTGGATCCCAGAATCTTCTTCTCTTGTTGGAGTGGCCCAGGGGACCAGACTAGCTCCTGAGGGCTCTCAGCTGGGAGGGCCCCGGGCTCTGGGTAAAGAGGGGCACGAGCTCAGCAGAGGCAAGGCGGGAAGACTACTCAAGAGAGCAAGGAAGAACCCCAGACAGGAGGTTGTCAGTGGGCCTGTCATCTCCGTGAGCGGAGAAACAGCAGAGACCACGTCCGGGTCTCCAGTTGCCACTGTCACCCTTCTGTCACAGCTTCCAGTACTGACTTCCTTACTTTTTCGTTTTACCACAACCCCCCTGAAAAATACTTCCTACCTCATGACCCAGAACACATGTACGCACACACACACACTCCACACAAGTTTCAAGAAGCAATTCTTACCTTTACTCCATGCAAGACTAAATATTTTATACCCTATTCTCCTTCCTATGTAAGAAAAAGAATCATGCTGGTTGCATGCTGTTAAATCGACTTCATGACCCACGTAGATCACAACATAAAGTTTGGAAACCCTACTCCAAGGTCAGCAAGCTAGATATAGTGCCATTGTACAGGTAGAGATACTGAGGCCCAGAGAAAAACCAAGAGCTGCCTGAGGTCACAGGGCTGGTTGGTGACAGAGGCCCAGCCAGAGCTCTGGGGTCTTGGCTCCCAGAGAATTTTTCCACTGGAAGTTTTCAGAGCCTGAGGGACTCTGAGATAGGTGCCTGCAGAATGAGGACTAGGGAAGAGAATTCCCACCGACAGGTCATCGGGAAGAGAGAGACGGATGTTTACTAAGGCTCTCTTAGAGCTTCTGCAGGTCACAGCAGTGAAGGCTGTGCTGGGCCTATGGAAAAGGTCAGCCTTGAGGGTCAGCGCCAGGTCCTCCTGAGCACGATGAAAAGGAGAAAGGGGAGTGGGCTGGCTGCAAGGTCACACGGACTCAGTCCAAAGGAGGCTCCCAGTCTGATGGGGGAGACACTGCCTGCGCCCTCAGAGAGCTCCTAATTTGTTTCAGATGTCTGCTGCAGGCAGAAAGTGAGGACAAATCCAGAACGAGGGCCCACACACAATGTCTCCACTGGACACCTCAGCAGCAAAGCAGTGAGAAGGCTGGGGAGGAAGAAGAGGAGCAGCAGAGCACCTGAGAATTCTCGAGAGGGAGGTCCAGCCACTCCCTCCATGCAGGGTTGCCAGACAAAGTACGGGATGCCCAGTTAAATCTGAATTCCACACAAACAATGAAAATTTTACGGGGCACCTCATGTTTTTATTTGCTGCCTCGGACGACGTACTTCCAGGATCTTCTCTCCTCAGACTAGAAGGCCAGCTGACCATAGATGCCTGAGGCCCATGCACGACTAACAGACAGCAGGAGAAACTGAGGAAGTGCCTCATGTCCAGGTACCTGGTATTGACCCAGCGAGGGTGAGACAGAGATGAGGGGCTCTGGGACCCCCATCCCCCAGTAGGTAGTCCTCAGACCACAGATACCTCCTTCCCACTTTCAGAGAGGGAGAGAGGATGGTCTGGGGTGCAAGAGGTAGCCTTTGGAGTGGACATGTGATGGTGGGCAAGGGAACAAATGGCTTCCTTTGCCCCCTCCCAGCAGAAACCCAGGCCATTCGAGATAAGCCAGACTCCAGGGACACTTCCTGTGAGGCAAACGCCAACGGCTGGCACACCACTGGCATCCGGGCTAGGAGAGGGGCAGTTTCTCTGAAGTCATGGGGCCTGGGGGAGGGAGGGTTTTACCAGCATCGAACTGAGCCCTTCCCCTCACCCCCATGTCTCTTCTGCCCTCTTTCCCCACTGTGTGCCCTCCCACTCACCACCAGCACCACCGTTTGAGTTTTTAATGTGGCTGCCAGACACTTAGGTAGTACCAAGGGAGTGGCTGGGGTCACCACAGTCACAATGAAAGGGGATGAGCCCCACTGACCTCAACAAGAAGGCATTCCCTGGGCTCCCATAATCTTTGCCGGCAAAATGTCCCCTTCCCCAGTCCCCGGAATCGGGGGTAAGTGCTAGGACTTGGGGAGGGGGGCACAGAGCAATGCCAGGGATGCAGCCAGGAGCCGAGCCTGGGGCCACATCCTGGGAGGGGACTAATTGTAGGCCTGGGACTCTGTGCCCAGGGCTTAGGGCACCATACCCTGCCTGCACCTCACTACAAGAAGGAAAGGAAAAGTTGTTTCCATTTTTCCTTGTGGGTTTCTGCACTGGCTGTTGCCACACCAAGAGAATGAACCATCCCAAAAAAGACTCGGTATTTTAGATGGTTCATCTAAAGGGATCTGTAGGTCCCTTTCTCCCCAAGGGAGAAGGCCCAAGGTCATACCCTCACCTTCAGGGAGCACACGGGCTAATCAGAGAGAATTTGCCCCTGCTCTTGGGGACCCTGACAGGGTGAGGTGACTAATGTTCATTTATTCATTCATTCTACAAGTACCATATTTATTGAGCCCCTTAAGAGGGGACTGGGAATGGGTTTTACCAGCATCGAGCTGAACTCTTCCCCTCACCCCCAGGTCTCTTCTTCCCTCCTTCCCTTTTAAGTGGCAATCACTGTGTGTTCATTGTCTAATATAATCCACATCAACACCTGGGAGGTAGGTGTTGCCATGCCCATTTTACAGAGAAAGACAATGAGGCCCAGAGAGATCCAGCAACTTGCCCAAGGTCACAGAGCTAGAAAACTGATGTCAAAAGCAGAGCTCAGCTCTGTTCGATTTCAAATCCTCTCTTCCCACATCCTTGTGCCAAATCACGACAATAGCTAACCTTTATTGGGCCCTTATTGCATGCGGGTCATCCTCCTATGACCATCCGCATTTCCCCGAGCACCAGCACTCTCAGCTCTAGTATGGGGACACTACTGCCTACGTCTGGTGTGGGGAGGATGACATGATCATGTGTACACAAAATACTGTGAAATAGATACCATGGTGCCTGTTTCACAGATGATAACTGAGATGCAGAAAGGTAATTGTCCTAAACATAGCTGAGAAGCTGTCAGAGCTGGGGCTGTGGTTGGGGTTTGGATTTTGGATCTCAGGGCTCAGAAGTTGCAGCTGGGATTTGAACCCAGGCAGTCAGGCTAGGCCAGGCCAGAAGTGACCCAGTGTTATCAATTCTGGGCTGCCACATAGAGGACTATTAATAGCCACGAGGTGTTTATTGCTGAACAGTCAGCAGTTCCCAAAGGGCAGCTCCAGGTCATGGGACCACAGCCAGGTCAGCCCCCAACCCCCAGTCCCATGGGGGTTCGTCCCGAGATGCTGGCTCCCCCAGCTGGGCCTCACCCAGCCCCTGGGAACCCTTACCCAACCAGGCAGCCACCCCGTGACTGGAGATGGTGACCCCTGTCACACTTGTGTGTGTGCGAGCCCGTGTGGATATGCCTATGCGGAAGAAGATCTATAGCAGGAGTCTCACTCCAGGAGTGAGGATGCCTCGGGAGGGCATTTGCTGGGGCCAGGCCTTCCCCACCACTCCCAGCCTCAGGGGCCCAGCAAGCCCTGCCATCTTCTCTCTTTCTCAAGCTGGCCAGGAGAGCAGCTGGGAGGGAACCCCGGGGAGTCAAGTAGGGAATACCTGGGGTGGGGGTGGAGATGCCTTTGGGAGCTAAAAGCAAGTAGATAAGCAAACACCCTCCCTGAATATTTCCCCAGAAGACATCCTCCTGTGGCATCCCCGGGAGATGGCAGCTCCCAGCTCTCCAAAGTCCCAGGGAAGGGCTTCTCCCCTGCCTGGGTCCCAGAGGCCCCTCTCTACCTATACCACAAACCATTTCACCTAAAGATCCTAGAACAGACAGGTTTTCACCTTGAGGGAGCTTCTGAAGACAGCCCTGGGGACATCCATCCCCTGCAGCCTGGCCCAGGCAGCCCTGCCCGGCCTCAGCATTTCTTGCCCAGAGCACAGCTGTGTATATAAGGGTGGACATCCGGCCTCTCCCATCAGACTGGAGGTTCCCAGTGTGTTTGGGGGACCTAAGAGAAGATTGGCCATGCATTCTGCTCCTGTTCATTTGTTTATTAATTCCACAAATACTCGTGCAAGCCCACCTTGTACCTGGTCCTGGGCTCAAAGCCACAGGGCATCATCCCTGCCAGGAGGGGCTCTCCACACCCTCTTTCCCCTTCAGTCCAATCCGTTTCTCTCACTGCTGGGCTCCAGGGCTGAACCTGCTCTGGCGTGCCTCACTCCTCAGCAGGAGACTAAGGATGCCTGCTTGCAAAGATGATTATAAAATCCAGCCAGACCATTTCAGATTTTTTTAAAAAGTAGGAAAAAAGCCCCACAAACGAACAAAATGTACTAAAGGGGGCGGTCAGAGAGGAAAAAGCTTTAGCGTGGAGACTAGAATAACAACACGATGACAACGATTTTTTTTTAGGACATCCTATGTACCTGTCACTTCATGAGGTACTTTTACATGTCAATGTCACTTCAGGCCCTCACACTCCACCATGTGGGTATTATTGTGCCCATTTTAGATATGAGAAAGTTGAGGTGCAGGGAAATAATTTCTCCAGTGGCAGACCCAGGAGGGTGGCCCAGATTAGGCTCTGTGGAGGCATCCAAAGAGAGGTCCCAATGGGCCGGGCCTCACAGGACATCACCCCACCTCCTCAGAGGCTTCCAGCCCCAGGACAACTGGATGAGCTACAGACAGGGAGTAGGGGAACAGTCTTCCCACAGGAAGTCTGAGGAGCTGATGAATAGGGTTCTCAGGCCTCTCCAGCAGAGGAGACACGAGAAGCCCAGGAAAGGGACATGTACTGGCATCTGTTCCACCTGGAGTCAGACCCAGGGACCATCAGGGCATGTGTGGAGAAAATCGGGCCCCAGGCTGGTGAGCCACACATGCCTGATGACAAACACAAGAGAAGCTCTGTGAGCACTGTGAATGAGCATCGAGATTGGAGGTAAGGATGGGGTACCAGCATCAGGTGACTCCAAACAGTGCAACAGCCAAACGGAGGCAGGGTGGTGCCTTCCCGAAACTAGTATCCAAAGAAATGTCTGATGGCAGAGGCTCTGTCTCCTCCCTCAGATGAGATACTCTGTAAGGACTGGGAGCCTCCTGAGGGCCAGGGCCATGTCAATCCTCCTGGAGACTGGTAGCTCCCTGGGAGCAGTACTTGCACTTCCCTCATAGAGAGACTAACTCCCTAAAGGCAAAGGCAGCCTTTGAAAATCTTTGTCAGATCCCAGCCCCCTCTTGCCCTGGGAGACTCAGGCCCAGCCTCACTCCATAGGCACCTGTTCCTAGTGAGCCCTTTCCTCTGACTCACTGCTCCCTGGGTTCTAGCTCTTCCCCTTCCATGTCACCCCTCTGTCCCCTTCGCAGCAGATGCTCAGTCAAGCCCTGTCTTTGCTTTGCATTTTCCTTTTCTAGGCAGATTATAAATATTTACTGATTCCTTCCCTGCCCTCCCCTAGTCCCATGTCCTAATGGACAATGTCCTGTGGATATAGCTGAATTATCTCTCTCCCAGCAACTCTGAAGCCAACCTGGTGGAGCCTTCCAAGGGTCATCTCATCCATCCCTATCTCTAGGCTGGCTCATGCTAAACACCCCCCTACCCCCTGCCCAGTAAATGAGAGGCCATCCATACACCAGGGCATAGTACATATGCTTGGTATTCCCTAAATGCTGGAGGATGGGAGGAAGAAGGCAAGAAAAGGATTCCACAATCTTTTCCTCCAAATCCCTCAGGCTGTGCTCTCTGGCAGTTCTTCTCATCCTCTCTCCTCTATCCCTCATGCTGTAGGTGAGGCCCACTTTCTTTTGGTGAGACTCCAGTAGAACCAAGTCACTCTCCTCACTTTAGAAATTAGGACAGTACTTTGTGCTGCCTGGGAGAGCCCTTACCCTGAGTCTTCCCACAAAACTTACCACCATGGCAGATGCCTGGTCTCTGATTCCCTTATAAACACTCTCTTCTTTCCTTGAACATCCCTCCATCCACTAAGATCTTCATGAATACCAGTTACACCTTATGGATGGGAAGGGACAAACACCCTAATCCCGAGGAAATGACTGTTTTGTTGGATGGCTCAGTTATTATTGAGGAGTAACAACAACCCCAAAGCTTAGTAGCTTTAAACAACACAGTGTATACATTTGCTTACAACTCACTAAATTGGGGCAGGGATGGCTTCTCTCTACTTTATGTGTTGTTGGCTAGAGGGGCTCACCTGGCGCTAGGGAATCCAAAGTGATTTCACTTACACGTCTGGTGCCTCAGCTTCAGGTGGTTGGAACAGCTGGGAGTTGGCTGAGCCTCTCTCTCTCTATCTCTGTCTCTCTCTTCCTCTATCTCTCTGTCTCTTTTACCCTATCTCTCTCTGTCTCTCCACAGTCTCTCTCTCCAGTAGAGTCCTTGGACAGTTACAGCCTGGCAGCTGCTTTACAAGAGGACAAAAATTGATACTACAATGCCACTTAAGGCCTAGACCTGAAAGTCCCAGAATATCTCTCTCGTGTTGCATTTTTTATTCAAAGCAAGTCATAAAGCCGGCCCAGATTCAGAAAGAGGAAAAATAGACTCTACTTCTTAGGGGGCAAAGCATGTGGGCACAGGGATGGAAAGAACTGTTGACCGCCATGTTTGCACACTGGCCACCACATGATCCTAACACATGAAATTGATCCAGAATCACCAAGTTTTGCATGGATCCACCCTTCGGCCTTGCAGGTCTTGTGGGAGGGAGGAGAGTGGGCCAGCAGGCTCTCTACAGGCCTTTCAGGGCTGGGAGTAGGATGGGCAGCTCCTTGGAGAAGAGAGAGTCTCAGGCTAGGCAGAGGAGAAGGAGCACTGGGTAGCTCCGGACCAAACAGTGGCTAGGCCAGGGGGTGTGAGTCCCACAGAGAGAAGATGATCTGGGAAGGCAGGGGAGGCCCTGGGACTTGCTTAGGTCTGGAGAGATCCTTGGGAAAGGCTCCAGGGGGGTATCTGAGCTGGTCTTATACAACTAGGGGAGGTGGCATTTTCATGTTCTCCTTCTTTTCTCCATGGTCTGTTTCAAGGCTGTTTCTCTCCTCTAAGGCCGTGTGTTGCAATATCTTGCGTGCTTAGGTTTCCGATCTTCCACTGACGAGCCCCAGCCCCTGGAGACATCTCTTACTTGCCTTGCCTTGCCTTACCACACTTGGGGAAGTCTGGATTTCAGCCCTGGGTTTGGCCACCACTACATCCTCCCCCTGTCCCACTTTTCTTCTTGCCTGTTTGTGTTCAGTCTAGACGATTCATTTTTATTTGTTGATGTCCTGCCCTAGCCTGGGGCAGCTGTGGTGTGGTGAAAAGAGCACTAGATTTGGAGTCAGAAAAGCTGGTTTAAATTCTGGCTTGGCCATTTACTGGCTGTGTGTAAATTTGGGCAAGTTATTTACCTTCTCTGAGCCTCCTGCTTCTCATCTGCCAAGCAATAATAAGGAGCCCCATCTCCAGGGTGGCTAAGAGGAGATAGTACTAGCACTGACAAAGAGGCCTCTGCTCTAATCCCTACCAGCTGACTTTGAGTTCACTTCTAGAAAATCCCTGCTCAAGTCCCCTCCTGTCCAGCTAACCCTCTACCAACCACTCCTGACATCTCTGTAGAAATCCTGTACTCACCTCCATAGTCTTGGGATGAAACCTTCAGGTCCAGGCCTCAGTTTAAACAATGTCAGTCATTTAACAAATGTTTATTGAGCATGTACTGTGTTCCAGGCACTGTTCCAGGAGCTGGAGATACAGTGAACAAAACAGACAAAAATCTCTTCCTTCATGGAGCTGGCATTCTAGCTGGGGGAGACAAACAAAAGGGGGAGTACGTTTTAAAGCTATACTGTCTGAAATGGTAGCCACTAGCCATGTGTATATTAAGCACTCGAAACGTGGCTACGACTAATTGAGACATGCAATAAGTATAAAATACGCACCAGATTCAAAGATTTATTTTTTCTTTACACCCGATTTCTGCCCTTGGACAGATGCAAAGACTTAGTACCAAAAGAGTATAGAATTTCTCATTAATAGGCTGAGTGCAGTGGCTCATGCCTGTAATCCCAGGCAGGTAGGTCATCTGAGGTCAGGAGTTCAAGATCAGCCTGACCAATATGGTGAAACCCCCATCTCTATTAAAAATACAAAAATTAGCCAGGTGTGGTGGTGTGTGCCCATAGTCCCAGCTACTCGGGAGGTTGAGGCAGGAGAATCACTTGAACCCAGGAGGCAGAGGTTGCAGTGAGCTGAGATCGCACCACTGCATTCCAGCCTGGGCGACAGAGCGAGACTCCGTCTCAAAAAAAAAAAAAAAAAAACTCATTAATAATGTTTACATTGATTAGATGCTGAAATGATATTCTAGATATGTTGGAGTTAAAATAAACTATTAAAAGTAATTTTACCTTTTCACCAGTTTTCAAACTCTGGTGCCTAGAAAATTTTAAACTCTGTAAGTGACTCACACTATATTTCTGTTGGTAGCATTGTTCTAGAGTCTGTTAGGCAGCTACATGTGCTATGGGGAAAAAGAAGGGATGGTGAAAAGGAGGTACGCAAGTGCAGAGTGGGAAGGGGGGTCAATCGTAAATGCAGTGGTCAGGGTAAGTCTCACTGAGAAGGTAACAAGACTTGAAAGTGAGGAATCCAAAAACATGGGCCATGTGTAACAAAGTGCTCCAGGAAGCGAGGACAGCCAGTGCAAAGGCCCTGTGGCGGGAGCATGCCCACTGCATCTGAGGAACGGAGAAACCAGCATGGCTGGAGCCACACGGCCAAGGCAGGGCCCGAAGTCATTGAGTAGTCAGGGAGTCAGCACAAATGGTGCAGGCCTTTTAAGGCCATTTGGGTTTTTCTCTGAGTAAAACTATCTCTGGAGGGTTTTGAGTCAAAAGGTGACAAAACTTAACTCACATTTTAACAGGCTCTCTCCAGCAGTTGTGTGAGATTCAGCTAAAGGAAGGCCAGGGGAGAATCCAGGAGACCAATGTAAAGGCTCCGGCAAAAGTCCAGATGGGATGAAAAAAGCCCCTACCTGCCGGGCGCAGTAGCTCACGTCTGTAATGCCAGCACTTTGGGAGGCTGAGGTGGGCGGATCACCTGAGGTCATGGGTTCGAGGCCAGCCTAGCCTACAATGGTGAAACCCCATCTCTACAAAAACACAAAAATTAGTCAAGTATGATGGCGCGTGCCTGTAATCCCAGCTACTCGGGAGGCTGAGGTGGGAGAATCCCTTGAACCCGGGAGATGGAGGTTGCAGGGAGTCGAGATCACGCCATTGCACTCCAGCCAGGGCGTCAGAACAAGACTCCATCTCAAAAAAAAAAAAAAAAAAAAAAGCACCTACCTCCCAGGGCTGCTGTACAGATTCAGTGTAGGGGCCAGCACGTGGTCAGTGATTGGGAAAGGAGCACTTACTAGATCAAAAGCTGCCTGAGGCTGAGACCTTGCAATGGCCCGCACTGCCAGTCACCAAAGGTGCTTCCCCACCCTCAGTGCAATTCGTCCTGGAAAACTACAACAGCCTCTACCAGCCTCTCTGCCTCCCATACTGTTGCCAGGCACCTATGGAAAAGTGTATCTGACTGGGCCGCTCAGTGTTTAAAGCCCCTCAGCTGCTGCTCATCCCTGACAGGCCCTAGGCACTTGGCATGGTGCTGCAGGCTCCCCTGGAGCTAACCCCTGCCCATGTCTCCAGCCTCCACCCCACCTACCCACTCCCTGCCCAAGTGCCACCTTCATGCCTTGCTCACACTATCCCTTCTGCCTGGGATGTCCTCAACCCTTTCACCCCCTTCCCCCCGTTCTGTCTTCAAACCATTCTTTAAGTGGCAGCCTAGAGATAACGTCGTAAGACACCACCCCCCAGCCACCACCCCCAACACAACTTCCACCCCCAAGCTAGATCAGACGCCCCCAGAACATTTTATGTATTTTTCTGCTCATGGATTTATAGTTTTGTGTCTCCCCACCCACTCACCCTCACCAGATCCTTGAGGGGTGGAATTGTATCTTATTCATAGCACACAATGACTGGCTCAATATTTATTCAAGCCATATTTATGATTTGTAAGGATAAATGAGAGGCTAGAGGAAGTGAATTTGGAAGCACTGCTCTTCAATGCCAAAGACCTGGACAGGTGCCACCTTACCCAGAAGCAGGACATGAGAGAAGAGCTTAGGGCAAGCTGGAGCAGGGAGTCCCATCAGTGATGACCAGACCTATGGGTCCATCTTCCAGAGGCTCAAGGAACTCCAGGGTGTAACTATGCAAAATTAAGTTACACCCTGGGGTCACAGCCCTCCAGCAGCATCTCCTTCCCACTCCCAGCCTGTTGCAGCCAACAAGACCCCCACAGACAAAAACAGCTTTCTCCTGTCTCCTGGGAAGCAAGCTTGGAGACATGGCCAGTTCTTTCCCTGGCTAAGGGACAGAGGCCTGGATTATCTAATTCCTGAAGGCAGCACTACCAATTGCAAGGGCCCTTGGCTCCTGTCTTATAAGCTGTTTCTCCCTCTCCACCCATTCCCAGAGCTTACCACCTTCTATATCAAAACTGGATGGATGGGTTCCCCCAGGACCAGCTCAGCCAAAATGGAAGGACTTCACCCCCAGCACAACAAGACATACCTTTCCCAGACCCAAGACAAATGCCATGTTCCCCAAAGGAAGAGGGAAAGGGGGCGGGAGTAAGTCTAGAGCAAGGATTCAATGGAGAAGGAGAAACCAAGAGGAGCTTTGAGATCAGAATTAAATTCTTTAATACAAAATGCTTTTTTTTTAAGATATATCTGTATTTCTTTGTCGTTGTTTAAAAATAAATATGTACTACGGAATATCTCGAAAAACTGCACTAGAGACAAAGACGTGATGTTAATATCTTTTCCCCACAATTATTACGGATAAACAGTAGCACCAATAAATAAATGATAACAAATATTAAAATTAAAAAAGGAGAGAGATTTAGTATGTAGAATTCTCTATTTTTTCTTGTTTTGTTTTTACATATAAAAAACAGAATAGCAATGTCTATTTTATCAGAATCACATATATACATAAACATATATATATATATATATACACACAAATACAAGTTGCCAAATATATATATAGTATGTAGATGTATATTGAAACCTTATTTCAAAGGAATGTGTGCTGGGGAGCCAGGGGAACAGGGAGGGCAGAGCTAAGTGTTAGCAAAATTAAATATCTGTTCAAGATAAGCTAGTGACTGTCACCGATCAGGGAGAGAGAGATTGGAAACATGAATTTTATATACAAAAACCGGTACAAATAAGAGAGCGAGAGAGAGCAAAAGATACATCTCATAAATAGTTGAAATTAAATATTAACCAAGAATACTGAAAAAAACCCTACTCTTTAATTAAATTAACTGTTTTAATTTCTAATTAAAAAGGGATATTAAATAAGTACCATATATAAAACACTTTCTCTTTTCTCTGCCTCCACAATGGGCACATGGATCCTGCCCTGTCTCTCTGTGCCTCGGGAAGGGAAGGGAAGGACCAGGGGATGGAGGAAGGTCAACCACTCACACACACACAACCAGGTCTCCTGGGGGGACAGAACTAGTGGTTTCAATGGTGTGAGGACATCAGGTCCTTTTAGGCTGCACCCCAGGAAGGGGAGCAGGAAGAGGACGAGGGCGAATCCCAGGAAGGGGAGCTGTCATGGGCTGCTTCTTCCAACAATGTGTCTCTTCTCTTCGCCGGGACATCTGCCAGTGGCCTCCTGGGCAACTCAGAAGCAGGTGAGAGTAAGTGAAGGCCGCCCAGGCTCCTGAATCTTCCAGGCGGTGCCCCTGGGGGCGAGATGCACATGCAGCATGTGGAGGGAATCCCCAAAGCACAGCAATGTCCTGAAGCTCCCCAAACTCCTAGTCAGAGCCAGTGTCCTCGTCCCTGTACCTGTCATCTGTCTTTCTGTCCATCTGACCCGGGGTAGAGGCTCGGCGCCAGGGCTGGGTTTGTCGGGGTTCCCAAAAGTGGGTCATATTTGCCCCCATGCCCTGGCCTTGCACATTCCTGGGCAGGGGAGAGGACCCTGGCCCCACCAAGTGGGACAAAAAAAAAGATCATGCCAGAGTCTCTCGTCTCCTCCTCTTCCCTGTCAGGATCTGAGTGGGAACATTCCCCCTCCCAACTCAAGTCCGCAGCAGTCAAATACATCCAGTGAAGACACCAATAACATTAGCACTGTTAATTTAAAAAAAGAATATATATATTTTATATATATAAAATATAGATATTTATTTTTATATATATAATATATATATATATATAAATGTATGTATGTGGGTGGGTGTGTCTACAGGAATCCCAGAAATAAAACTCTCTAATCTTCCGGGCTCGGTGATTTAGCAGCAAGAAAAATAAAATGGCGAATCCAATTCCAAGAGGGACCGTGCTGGGTCACCCGCCCGGGAATGCTTCTGCCGGAGTCTCGCCCTCCGGACCCAAAGTGCTCTGCGCAGAGTCTCCTCTTCCTTCATTTCAGGTTTCTGGATTAAGGACTGTTCTGTCGATGGTGATGGTGTGGTGGCGGCAGCGTGGTTTCTGTATCGATCGTTCTGTATCAGTCTTTCCTGGTGAGAGATCTGGTTCCCGAAACCCTGAGGGAGGCTCCTTCCTCCTGCCCGGCTCACCGCCTCGGCTTGTCACATCTGAGGGAAATGGAAAACGAAGGCTGGGGTTAGGACCAAGTAAGGAGGCCTGGCGATGAGGCAGGTGGCCTCCCCATTCCTGGGGGACCCTGGGTCACTGCAGCCTCCAGCACCATAAGAGCAGAGAGGACAGGAAGGTGTGGTCCTGGGGCAGAAAGCCCCAGTGTGAGAACAGCCCCAGCCCCGCCCTCAGGGAGCCCTGGTCTGAGCAGCAGCTCCGCTCAGGGGCTCCCGGTCTACCCTCCGGAGCTTGCAATCTACTTGAGACAAGACAAGGACACGGGAACACTTTACAAAGCAACAAACGAACGGATACCAAAGAACAGTCCCCACTTGACATTTTAAGAGCTGATGGGTGACCAGAGCTGGATGAAGTTAATCAGCAGAGGTTCCCTGCTAAGGAGGTTTTTCAGTTCAGTCTCTAGGGGCTGGTGTGGGGAAGAGAGTAGGCAGGTCATCTGGGAGAACGCCTGAGACAGAGAGGCTTGGCTGGGTGGCCAGCAACGGGAAGGGCCCGCCCTGGGGACAGGACGCTCGCTCCCGAGGGGGTAGCGTAGAGCAGGAGGCCCCAGGAAGCTGAGGGAACATCTCCATTCCCCATGTCCCCTCCCAGTGTGGCTGTAGGCCTCATCTCTCTTGAGCTGCCCGGAGGTTGCAGGCCCAGGTACCAGGTTGTCTTTCCTTTCAAATATGCTGCTTCACTTAGGATGGGGAGAGACAATTCGGTGGCTTCACTACTCCTGCCGAAGCAAAGGGGGCCTCCAAGAATTTTCTCAGCATGCCCCTACCCCTGGGTGATTGTGAGGAGGAGGCAGAACAGGCCCTACCCTTCTGGGGAGCCCAGAAACGGGAGTCCTAAGCTCCCAGTTTTGGAAACTGATATTCCCAGGTACAGCCAGCTGGGGGGTTGGGTAATGGTATTGGGAGGTTAGGGTAACTTCAGTTAACTCCCAGGTCACTTCACACAAACCCCCATCAGCAGAATCATCACCAAAAAACCCTAAAATGTCAAGTCCCTTATCTTCCCCAAAGACCCCTTGGGGAACTGAGACTCCCCTCATCCAGCCCTGAAGTTAGGCAGAGCCCCCACCCCCAGTACTAATAACACCCTCTTGGTTTCACATAGGGCCAAGACATATAGAACCCCACACCAACTACCCAGGCCTGGTTCCCAGCATCCCCTGAGCATCCACAAGCCACAAGAACATTGCTGGGGGAGGGGAGACACTCCAAGGACTTCCCTAACGCAGCCTCAGGGCGAGCTGGGGGTGCCGTGGCCCTGTCTAGGAAATCCCCATAAAAGTCTTGCCTCCCTGAGTGAAGCTTACCCTGACCCCAAGGGCCTCCCTCACTCTGAGCACAGGCCAAGTTGGTATAAAGAACACAGGCTAAGGCATTAAAAGATTGCCAGCCACCTGTCCCGGCCCTGTGCTCCTGACCTCACCCCCTGAACTGACTCACACATTCAGTCATGCACTTGACACTTCCTTGGTCCCCAGTATGGACAAGGGACAGAGGTACAGATGCCCGGGGCTCACAAAGGTAAGTAAACCAGGCCCGGCTTACGGAGCTCACAGTCTGATGTCAGGAGAATGGGCACAGAACCCTCCCTTCACGCATCCTGGGGGCACTTGAAAATGTGTGGGCTGCTTGGGGTTGTCACCATGACTGGTGGAGGATTAAAGGTATCTAATATTCTTGGATGCTACAGCTCCTTCAGTGTGTAGGCAAAACTGCCCCGTCCTAAACCAACAGCCAGAGCCCTTGCCCTTAGAGAGCCCCAGTCTGAAGGGGGAGACATAGCCCTGTCCTCAGGGAGCCCCAGTCTGAGGGAGGAGACACAGCCCTTTCCTCAGGGAGGCCCAGTCTGAAGTGGGAGACTCAATCCCTTCCCCCATCAAGAAGCACTGAGTGAGTGAGAAGCCCAGCCATGCAGACTTCAAAGGGCCGAGGCAGGCCCCAGTGAGAGCGTCACATGCTTTGTTGACATTGTCCACACCTGGAATCGGCTTTCAGCTTCTCAGCATTAGTACCAGAGGTAGTAATAACATCAGGACCAACAGCCACTATGAGCAGAAGGACCACAGGACACAACACACAGCTTGCGTCCACACCACCACACTAAGTCACACCAGCCTACCACTCAGGCAACCAGGGCAACCTCGGAACAGGCCCCACCAGGCTGGACCAGCGCCTGCAGCCCACCACAGGGGCCTTAAAAGCAGAGAAGGCAGCAGTCACCAGGCAGGCAGCTAGAAACTCAGCAAGCAGCTGGCCCCTCTCAGGCACTCTCCCGCTCGCTCGCTCTCTTTCTCTCTCTCCCCATCTCTGTGTGATGCCCCTCTCTGACCTGCTTGCCCTCTGGGAACCAACCTGCAAGTACGTTCGTTTAACTCAAGCTGCCTCGCCTTGCAACGCGAGTCTGTGTTTTTGCAGGAACATTTACACGTCTGCGGATCTTGTACAAACAAATGCTTTCTCCGCTCTGAGCAAGGCCCACAGGGACTGCAAAAAGGCAAAAGGAAAGACATCTAAGCTAGAGCATCAGCAGAGAGAGAGAAAAAAAATCACCATGCAACACCCCCTAACACGTCCGCAGCTGCACCCCCACCCAGCTGGTCAGCCCCCAGGCCCTGGAAGGATCCGAGCACTACAGCAGAAGACAGAGAGAGCGGCGGAAAGAGGCAGCACTGGCTAGGACACCTGCCGCAGGAAGAGGCGGGCACAGACGGGCAGAGAGTGCGGGGAGAGGCTGCCATAAGGGGTAATGCTATGTCCCTGGGAGACCAGGGTGAGTCTCAGACCACAGGGACCCAACGGTTGCCGCCCCCATCGGAGCACGCCTTGACTCTTCACCTGCTGGGGATGGCAATCAGGGGCCACTGAGATGGCAGGGGCCACCTTCTCCCTGTGCAAGGCTCATCCCCAGGCCCTTCCACCAAGGTGGGCTAAAGTAGGGTGTGATGGGAGGCTAAGCCCAGAGGCAGTGTCCACAGGCCAGGCCACTGGTGGCCAGAGGACCCAGGGCAGGGCCCACCATAGCCTCCCACCCAGAGGAAGAGGCCGTCCTACAGGGGGGCCTCTGTGGGTGCCATGGGTTGGGCTGGAATAGGGGGCTCCCCTCCAGAGGCCCCAACTCCGTGAGGAGCCAAGGCACTTCCACCAGATGAAAGGAGGCCGCCATATGGTGTCTGATCCCACCCAAGCTCCTCCTTCAGCCGAGGAGTCATTCAACAAGCTGCCTCCAGTCATTCACAGCCCTTCTTGGGCCATGTCTGCCCTCCCCACCACCCTCCGCTTCCAGACGAGTGCAGAAGCCTAGAGCAATGGAAACCAGTTGGGTGAGCAGGCACCCGTGCCAACATGGGCCCATCACCAGTGCCCAGTAGGTGAGAGAAAATCGGTGCCCAGCCAAGCCAGAGTCCCCTCCCTTAATCCTCCAGGCCAAGTCGGCCCCCCCATTCACCCCAACCCTGGACCAGCAACGCCACCACCAAATCTACCCGTTGGTGCCAATTAGTGGAGTGAGAGTGAGAGAGAGACACGGGCCAGGGGGATGAGAGCCAGGGAGGGACCAGGGGAGGGAGGCAGGGTTACAGGATATGGCAGGCGGAGGTTGGACTGGGGGCCAGGGAGGCTCCAGGGAATTAGACAGCAGCGGGCACCAACGTACACGCTCCAGGACTTATACCGGGATTTCTTGCGCTTTCGTTTTTGCCCCTTTCCCTTTCCTCGAACTGATTTTCTGGAAAATAAAAAAACAGAGACAGAGAGAGAGCGGGGGCAGTGGGGGGGGAGTAAAAGAAGCGGTAAGGAGGGCAGGGACGGGGGAACGACCAAAGCAAAGCCACACAGAGCCGCTTCCTGGAGGAAGTATCAGGAGGCAGGTGGTCTCTGGGGAGGCATGCACAGGCACGCACAGGCGTGTCTGGGCAGCAAGCACTCGATGGCTCTTTCTTCTCCTCAAGCTGCCCACTCTGGGATGGCAAACCCAGTCCCTGACAAGGCTTTGGTGGGAAACCGAGACTGGCTGGAGGGCACAGGACCCAAGGGTCTCCATGCTCACAATGGCTCCCGGTCTCCAGCAGGGGGCTAAGCCTGAGGGAAGGCTCTTTGCCCAGCAGCCCTGTCCAAGTCTGACCCTGAAGGTCAGGGGGTGACAAAAGGTAGGCCAGACTCTGGGGAGAAGGTCAGAGACCTGCCTGGATGGGGAGCAGGAGTGGGAGGGCAGGCTGTGCGTCAGGCACCTTCTGCCTTCATTTCCGACTGTGACAGAACCTCTGGGAATCCCGGTGTGGGGGAAGTGGCTACCTTGGGAGCTGGCACAGAACCAAGAGCAACACCAGCCTGCTCAGTGCGACCTGTACTGGGAGGCAGGGCTGGGTGTCCTGGAGCCCTGGGCAGGCAGCAGGGTGGGGTGGGAGTTAAGGAGGGCTGGGGAGGAGGGGCTTGGGCGGTACTTGGCAGGGAGTTCTCTCCCCAGCCTGTCGAAGCCTGCTACACCATCTCACCAGACACTCCTCTGAGCCCAGGCGAGCCCCCCACTCCGCCCGTGGCAGAGCAGTCATTTGGGGAAATGGAAAGGGGGGCAGGCTGTAGCCTGTCCCCTTCAAGAGAACCAGCGTTCTCCATGCCTGCCAGGCCCAAGAGAACACACCTCAGAATGTCTGTCACAGGGAAGAAAGGAGGGGGAGAAGGGACCAGAGAGGGTAAATCTGTCCCCCTTAGGAGAAAGCACCAAAGGGTGGAAGGAAGGTTTCCGCATCCTCTCGTTCTGGAAGCTGGGGGCTGAGGGAAGAGGCAAGGGGCTGAGGCCTGGCGGGGGCTTCAATGTCCCCACAGCACTGGAGGCAGACAAGATGGTGTGGGGGAAAGGGCAAGGCACAGGTGCTCTCTCTCAGTCTCTCTTTCCCTGCAAGCTCTTGCCGATGCCAGTCGCCCACCCTGTCTTGAAGGGTTACTGCCACCAGACCTTGTCCCCCGCCCCATCCTACCCGCCCCTTAAAAAGGAGCACTCACAAGCCTCTGAAAATGACCAACATTCAACGTTTTCTCCCTGGCCAAGAGGGCTGTGTGTCTGCCGCCTGCTGCCTACAGGAGGGCATGCACTGAGAAACCACCCTCCAGCCGGCTTCGCATCCAACTGCACCATCACAGTAGCCACCAAAAGAGGCCATTTCCTCTGACACACAAAAGCTGGCCTCTCTGCCACCCACTCCCTCTCCCCACTGTGGGTGCCCTAGAGCAAGCCAGTGAACCAGTGTCCACAGTGCCCCCTGACACACCAAAACAGCAAGTCCTGGCCAGGAATGATCTGGAGACCCGGAAGGCACTGTCCCTTACAAAGGAAGTGCCAGGCTCCTGGCTGGGTTTTCTCACTAGCTCTAGAGCCATCATCCTGGAGTTGGCTCCATCCCATTGTTGCTGACACCACAAGTCCCCCACAAGACCAAGTCCCTGACCCCGGGAGGCTATGGGAGCCCCCAACAGAGGTAGCCAAGAGCCCCAAACCAAGACAACCGACCATGGAGAGGGAGAAGTGCTAAAGTCAGGGCCACTTACTTTTCTTGTCTTGCTCTATCTTTCTTTGGTCTGCAATGGGTAGGAAGAGAGAAAAGAACAAAACAGAGAAGGGTTAAGATGGTGATGATAATGACAGGGAAAACAACAAAAATAATCACAGTAAAAACAGCACTTATTATGGAGCAACACTGTTTTAACCTTCTCGTATATAACTTGTTTAATCCTTATAACAATGCTATGAAGTATACTACTATTGTGCCCATTTTACAGATGTAGAAACTGAGGCACATTGAAGTAAAATGCCAAAGGTCACACAGCAGGAAGCTGGACGTGGGCTAAAAAGTACAACATGCTTAACCCTGGCACAGATCAGACACCCTGCAGCCACTTGCTGATAATGAATCTGCGACTACATCCTCACCTGCATTCACATTTGTTGTGCTGTAGGAAGCTCATCTCTCCTATGTGCTGGCCTTGGTGAGGTTTGATCCGCATAATCTGGAGGGGAAGGAAGCAGATCACAGAGGTTAGTGACCCAGCCAGCCATACCCAGATGGGACAACCCTGGGGCTCCTGCCACTCAGCACCCAGGGGTTCTGCAGAGCAGGGATGGGTGGTGGAGACAGGGAGGACCAAGAGCTCTAGCAGGAAAGAGGCTCAGGCCCACCCCAACTCCCCCAACCCTGCTGGCCTCAAGGAGCCCTTGTTCCATTTGAGGCCAAGACAAGGCTGCAAGGGTTGGCCAGGCTGGGAATTCAAATCCTAGGTTCTTACCACTCCCCATGCCCTCCCCTTCTTTCATCCTCTCTAGGCTTCACCCTGACTCCTAGTAGATACCCAAAAGCAACCCCCTCCCTGTGTTTCACAGCTCCCTCCCACCCTATCTGGGCTGAGATGTGCCCCATTACCAGGTAACACCAAAGACTTTTTAAACTCTCCATGGACCAGGCTCATTCAGCTTCCCAAACAGAGCCCCCAAGAAGGGAGGGCCCTCAGGATTCTCTCCAAGAGAGGGAGAGAGGGGCCTCTGACACAGGCATCCATCTGCCCCCTCCTGAGCCAGGGGGCAACCATCAGGGAGGAGGAGATGGTTGGGGCTTGCTGGGAACCTGGGCTGGGAATGCAAGCATCTTCTTCACAGAAGCAAGACCCTACCACACCTCCCCTGTGCAATTCAGGGGCAGGAGCCACACAAGGCAAGTCTAGCCAGAAAACGACCTGGGACCACCTGTTCCCAAAGTGTTACGCCCCTCCCTATCCCCCCCGCCCCCACTTCCCAAAGATGCCCACCTGCATGGTGATGTTGGACTCCTCAGTGGGCACACACTCCAGGCCCTCGTCGTTGCAGCAGCCCCCACATCGCATCAGGGGCACACAGGATGGCTTGAAGATGTACTCAATCTCATCAGGGTACTCCTGGAAGATGTCCACCAGGGTCTCGATTGGATGGCAGTAGCTGCGCTGATAGACATCCATGAACTTCACCACTGCATGAGAGGCGGTGACACATGAGCCCGGTGGACGACACAAAAGATGGCTAGCCCCTCTCTCCACCCAGCTCTAAAGCCACTCCTTGGAGCTTCCGTATCAGGCAAGTCCTTCCAAAAATCTAACTTAAGTCCCTTCTACTGTGTTTGAAGCACTTCCCTAAGCTTTCCAGCATCAACACTGGCGAAGGCCTGTTTTCATTCCAGAGATCACACGATGTACTCAAGTTCCAAGGGACAGGGACTGCCACATCTGATCCCGCCACCTCACTGTGACAGCTGAACTGAATCCTGGGCCAACCTCGATGCCAGAGGACAGTTTGAGTATCAGTATACCCCATGGGGATGTTCTAAGCTTTCCCTAAAAGAAGGAAGAGCCAGCTTTGCCAAGCTAGTCTCCAGTTTCCTACAGCCTCCCCACTACCACTGCCATAACATCAACCATACCAACAGCTATTTATTGAGCACTTACTACATCCTGGTTACTGTGTACAGTAGTCCACAGCTATCGTCTCACACAAGTTTCTCCACATGGGACTATGAGACACTATTGAGATTCCATTTTACAGATGGGGAACAGGAGGCTCAAAGAGGCTAAGTAAGTTGCCCCAAGGCCGCACAGCTAGTAAGTAAAGGAGTCAGAATTAGCTGACATCAAAGTGTTCCCAAGTCTGTATTAGGCAAAAACAGAGGAGGCACCTTTCAGGAGGAGGCACTTTTCCCCCAGCCAGTCCCCTTCCCCAGACATGAGCTGAGAAGGTGGTGGGCATCAGCACAGGGGCTGGGCCCTCCTGGAACCCGCAGGTAGCAGTGGGTGGACACGCTGTGCCAGCCCTGCCAGCCACTGATAATCCCGCCCAAGAGGGCAAACTGCTTGCATCATGGAAAAAACAGTGCTACCACTGTAGCCACGAAACATTTCTAGAAGCTGATCTGAAGGGAGACCAGGGTAGAGACAGTTTCCCAAGCTGGCTGTGGAGCCTGGGGTGCACTGGAGCATGAAGGGGTAATTCTGGGCCACAGGGGCGGGGCCCTTGAGATAAATAAATGCAGGACTCTGGCATGACTACTCCAAATTGTGGCCCAGCCTGCCACTCCTATCGCACCCCACCACCACTACCACATAGCAATCCTGTCCCTGAAATGGGTTCCCTACCCAGAGGGAAGGAATAACAGCTGGCCAGTGAGGAGGCCCCGGCTCTTGCATGAGTTGGTGTGACCTTGGGCCAGTCCCTCCCCTCTCTAGGCCTCCAACTCTGCTCAACTGTGTAAGTGGGTTGGGCTGATCTCTAAAGATGCTGAAACAGGCTGAAGAGGTGGAGTTTTGGCTTCCACTTCCAGCCCTGGGAACAAGTGCTCTTTTTTCAGCCTGGGTAATATGAAGTTTAGAACTTCACCAAAGCATCTTAAGTGTATGCCTTGTGGACTTCCACCCCAGCTCCCAACCCCCACCCCCAGAGACCACAGCTGAGCCTCCCCCTCACTCCTCCCTCCAAGGTCTGCTTTCCAGAAGAATAAAGGACAATGAGGGGGGCTATGTACACAACAGGTTGATTGGGAAGAAGGTGGGGAGAATCCACAGGTGTGAAAACAGAAAGAACAGTGGGGGAATAGGCCAGTCCACTGCCTCCTGTGAGGTCTCCACTTCTTTTATCCAGACCACCAACGGGCACAGAATCCTTCTCTACCCACCAAGGGTTAGACCAAAGCATCATCAAAAGGAGTGAACGAGACCAGAAGTCTGAAAAGGTCATTTTTTAAATCCAAGTCAATACGGAAGAAGATGACTAATCAAGAAGTTTTGAACTGCCCCTTCATCATGATTGGGACAGAGGAGGGCCAGGCTTGTGGCCCAGGAGGGGATAGCAGAAAGGTCTGGCCTGGGCAAGGGGTTGGTAGCTGAGGGTAAAAAGACCTGGGGTAGGAATTCCCCCAAAAAGTTTCCCCTCCATGGGAGGTGGAGGGGGGTAACCTCACCTGCACCCTTCATCAGGCAGCCGCCCCTCCAAGGGCTGGCCTCCACTGCCTGGGGAGCACACACATACACTCCAACACCAGGTTTTCGTGGTTTTCCTTATTTATCGCAGACAACCTTTTCTCCAGCAAACAAAGACCATTTGTCTTGCCTCTCCCAGACCAGAGACCACTGGGAAGCTGAAAGGAGTAAGTGGCCCACTAGAAGCAGGGGGCCGGTCAGTGGCTGAGAAGCCATGTCCTAGGCCAAGGAAAGGGCTCCTGGGGTAGGGAAGGAGGAGGCAGAACAGGCTGGGCATCACCACTGCTGGCCACTACCCAGCCATGCGGGATTTAGGTCAGGAAAACTCGCCTGAAGGAAGACTCAGGGCCTTCCCTCCCCAGAGGTGGAGAGCACAGGCCACTGTCAGTGGTGGGGAGAGCCAGGGTGTCCCCAGAGAAATGGGAGGATCCAAACCACAACGGAACAAAAGGCAGGCGGACTCGGGGTTGGGCAGGGGGGGTGGGGCGCCTGGGAGCTACAGCCAGCCCTCTGCTGGCCTGGGAGGGAAGTTCACAGCACCCGAACATAGTCAAGTGGGGCTTTCTCCACCCCCAAAGGAATGCAAACCAGGGAAGGGAGGGGAGATCCCATTAGGCTGAGCCCTCTGTACCTCCAGCTCACACAGGAAGGGCCACAGTTCCCACAAGTGGGACACGGCTATATAGGAAATGACACTAAATGTCCACCCTCCCCCAGGAGCTAGGGGAGACAAGGGACACTTCCCCTAACATCTAGGATCCCTGAACACTGTCTTCCTGCTCTGTGCTCACAATTCCTTCTCCGAATAAAATTTTACTGGAAAGAGCAGAAGAAAAAGGCAATAACTCCTACTTCTAGCAGAGACCTGAATAGCGGAGAGTCCTCACGAAACTGAGGGTGAACCTCATGGTGCCCAGCTCTTTCTTTCTTGATCCTCATATTCCTGTGCCCCTTCCCCTTCCTCCCCACAGGTCTGAAGAAAAAGGAATTAGGCCATCCACCCATCTCCTGAGAGGACAGGGAACCCCATCCAAGAGCCAGGGAGACTCACCTTCGTGATGATTCTGCCCTCCTCCTTCTGCCATGGGTGCAGCCTGGGACCACTGAGGACAGAAAGAGAGCAAGGCATGGGCATGGGCAGGGACTGGGGTGCACAGGCCCAGCCACCCAGCCCCTCCCCCTCCTCACTTCCCTCCCACCAACAGCCTCTGGCTTCTCCAAGTCTTCTGAGTCGAACAGGACACAACCGGGGGTCCTCACGGGCACAGAATATGCCCACCACTCCTGGACTGCTATGATTATAAACCCGAGGAAGTTAAAGACTAACCAGATGTTGGGGGCTGGGGAGCTCGAAATGCAGGAGGAAAACCCCAGAATGCTTCACTGTCCAGGTCCCCTGTACCTTCCCCACACTTCCCTCTCCCTACTCTCACTACCCCCCTGATTTCCTGGTCCAAAGCCATGGTAAGTATTAAGGTCAAATAGGAGGACAAATTTGGACTGGGGCAGGAAGGAAGGACTGGGGGCGAGAAAAACAACATGGTGACCTTCTCCTGCTGACATGACAAATACCAGGGTGAGCTGGTGTTGGAGAGGGAGGGGGGTGCCGAGGACCGAAGGGCGCCAACCGCCCTCCCCCATCCAAGTTCTTCTAGTCCTAGCATGCCCACAGGTTGCTTCGAGGGTAGAAACCCAGGAGGAGACCCTGGGGGAGAACCCCATTTTCCTCTCTGGACAAATCTCTCCAGAGCCTCAATAGATTTCCAAAGTCTCACCTGTCTCCCACTTTCACCTGTTCCCTGGTTTCTTCTCCCTCCCAGGGTGAGGAGGTCCCAAGCCCCTTTCACCTGGGCACCTTCAAATGCCACCAGGGACCAGGGAAGGCTTTTATGTCTTGGCACTGCCCAGCCCCTAGGGGGCCCCCTGCACCACCTTAGGCCTGAAGCCTCCCCTAACCTTCCCCACTGGCACCAGATCATTCCTCCCCTCCCCAGAAGCTGTGAAGGTCAACATGCCAAGACATGCGGACCTGACAGCACCCAAAAGGAAAGCCTTCTGCCAGCCCTTCCTGAGGGTCTCCAGCTCTCACCAACTCCCCTCCCGCCCAGCACTCACAGAGCAGAGGGGCACTCTAGCCCACGGAACACCAGACCCTGCTAGTGGGGAGTCCCACTGTCCATCTTTCTTTCCCTCTCCTTCCCACACACCCCAAATGCACCCCACTCAGGTCCCCCAGCCCTGGTCCCAGGACACCCAAGGTCAGAGGAAGCCTCTCTCAAGAGAAAAACGTTCCCAGGCTTCCAGCTGGTCAGCTTCCCACTGCGGCTCCTCTAGGGAACCCCTGGATTCTGCACCTCAGCCCCTCACCCATTCCCATGACACCCCCTGCCTTCCCCCTGACAATATTCTCCCTGGACCCTCCACTCCTCCTGGGCCCCAACGAGGAAAGGGGACAGAAATTTCGTACCCCTTCCAAGGCCAGGGGGCACAGGAGCGGCGGTTCTGGGCAGACAGGGGCCAGGTGTCCTTCTCTGGGGGCCTCTGAAGGTCACACTGTGGCCAGGCAGCCACTCCTCCCCCTCCTCCCTACTTGGAGGCCTGTAGCCAAGGCCTTTGTGCCAGGGTCTGAGGAACTTGTGGTGTTAGCAGCGACCCCTGTCCATGGCTTTCCTCGTGCCTTCTCTCCAAGGGAATTCTGGCTGAGGGAAGGCATCAGGGAGGAGCCGAAAGGGACCCTTTAGGTGGCTTTTAGAAGCAAGTTGGGTGGGCAAGTTTGGAGTTCCAAAAAACCACCTGCTCCAGCGCTGCCTTTCACCAGGACAAAGTGTGTGCAAGGCTGGCAGGAGCTCCTTTCCAGGGTTCACGAAGAACTATTCCCATGCTGCCCGTGTCACAGCAAATTTCAAGCCATTTCTCCAAAAGGGTAAAGTGGGGCAATGACTCTCTTCAAACCCTCCCTTGACCCATCCTCAGAGAGTTAAAGCACAGCTCACTCGGAACTGTTGCGGAGGGAAGGGAAGCACACTGTCACCAAGTCGGGACTTTCGGTGGAGTGTGACAAAGCGCCCGGTGGGCTCCCGCGCCACGACTTCTGACAGTGGTCATCCTTTCCCTGGACTCTGGGGCCAGAAAGGGGTTAGATGGATCTTCTCCGCAGAGAGGAATGAAAATAAAAGGGGTGACAGGGCTTTCTCTCCGCGATAGAAAGGAAATGGGTAAAGAGAAGGGGCGTCAGGAAATTCCTCCTAGCACCGGGCAGGGGTAGGGTCTGGAGACAGCAGGAAGGGGTAGGGATGGTTCTTCGGATCCCCAGGCTGGGGCTACCTCGCGAGGTCACCTTCCCGCGGAAGGCTGGCGGGGGGAGGGGTGCCGCTCGCCACTCTGGGCTCCCCATTCGGGCAGCCGAGGCTCCGGGAACACGCGGCCGGCCAGGCCCGGGCTGATGTAATCGGCTCCGCGCCGCGCGCACCCGGCCGGGCGGGGGAGGGCGGGCACCGAGCGGGACGCGAGCGGAGACGGGCGGGGTTGGCGCGGCGCAGGTGGCCCAGCAGGGAGGGGGGGTCCCCGCCGCAATCTACCCCAAAACTTTTCCCAAACTCGCGGCGAGGGCCGAAGAGACCGAGGGGCAGTGACAGCAAGCCCCTCTCCCTCCTGCGCCCTGCCCCCTCCACGCTCTCTGCCCTCCCGCGGTCCAAGGTCCGAGCACCCCCCTGCCGGCTGGTCTCTGGCTCCCGCCCCCGCTGCCCGGACTTCCAGTTCGTCTGGGACCAGCGGCCGGGAGCAAACTTCAGCCGGCAGCGGCAACGCAAGCCCAGCCCCCTCGGCCTCCTCCTCCGGCTCCCGCCCTCGGCTGGTCGGCCCAGATCGTACGTGCGGTGACTACGGTGGGTGGGCAGGGCCCGCGTGGGCGGTGAGCCTCTCTCCGGGTGCCCTCCCACCTAGCGCGCGCCCCCTCCCCCTGCACCTAAGACGACAGAGGGGGACGCCGCGCGCCTGGTGCCCATGGACCCGCGTGGGGCACGGAGCCCCCACGCGCGCGCTCGCACGCACGTCCCCAGCCGGGAGAGGCGCTCGCAGCTGCCCGCGGCGCCAGCCGGGCACGACCACTTACCTTGGCATGGTGGAGGTACAGCAGCAAGGCAAGGCTCCAATGCACCCAAGAAAGCAGAAAGTTCATGGTTTCGGAGGCCCGACCGGGGCCGGCGCGGCTCGCGCTCCCTCTCTGGCTCGGGCTGTGGGGCGGCCCGCTCTCCTCGGCGCCTCGGCGAGCTCCTCTTCCTCCCCGGGCCGAGGCCCGGGCCAGGGCCTGGGGCGCGCGCGCGGCTGGAGCACTGTCTGCGCACACCGCCGCCTCACCCGTCCATGAGCCCGGCTTCCAAGCGCCGAGTCGCCACCGCGGCCCCCTCTCCTCTTCCTTCTCTTCTTCCTCCTCCCCCTCCTCCGGCTGCGGCTCCTCCCGGCCCGAGCTAGCACTTCTCGCGGCTCCGCTCGGCTCGGCTTCCCCGGCGCGGACCACGGCTCCTCCGAAGCGAGAACAGCCCAGAAGTTGGACGAAAAGTTTCAGTGCGACGCCGCGAGCCCCGACCCCCTCCACCCCGCCTCCGGGCGCGGGCTCCGGCCCCTGCCCGCGGCTCGCCGCCGCGTCCACTGTCGGCCGCCGGCCGGAGAGGAGGTGGGCGCTGGGGCTGGGGGCGGTATCTGTCTGTCTGTCCGTCAGCGCTACTGGTCCGCTGCGGGATCCCAAGGGGGAGGGCTCACGCCGCGCTCCGGCGGTCACCCCCAAAAGCAGGTCACTCACTTTGCCCCTGTCCCTCTCGCTGCTCGCACGCCCGCGCGCTCTCTCTGACCCCGTCTCTCTCTTCCTCGACTTCTCTCTGGAGCTCTTGCTACCTCTTTCCTCTTTCTGCTGGTTTCCAAAATCCACAGTGATTTGGGGAAGTAGAGCAATCTCCCCAAGCCGTCGGCCCGATTCAAGTGGGGAATGGCAAGCAAAAATAAATTAAAACGGGAAACAATACAGTTTACAAAAAAAAAAAATGTTTAAGAAAAAAGAAGAGGGATAAACCCCGGATCAATGAATATCAAATTCCAGCACGGAGCGCCCTGGCCGGTGAGTCCGCTGACCGGTCCACCTACCCGCTGCGCCTCCCCACAGAGCGCTGGTGCTAGCCCCCAGCGCCACGACCTCCGAGCTAC
>NW_012118599.1:13187757-13203976 GCF_000951035.1 Colobus angolensis palliatus
AGGCGAGCCTCTGGCCCCTCCACACGCGGCTCGGGCCCGGGCTCTGCGGACGCCCAGTGAAGCCTGGCCCGCAGCCCGCCGCAATGAAGGGGAAGCTCGACCCCCACCAAGGTTCACAGCCTGAAAATTACCCATCCGCCCCCGGAAACTGTCCAGAGACACGCGCCCGCGGGGCATTGGCGAGGAGGGAGCAGGAAAGTGAGGTTACGTGCGGACAGGGCCTGAGAGCCATTCCCTCTCTGCTAGGAATATTGAAGGGGGCAGGGGAAGGCGGACAGCCGGACAGGGACGGGTGGGGAGAGGGACACACTGATCTACTGGAATCCTGGAGTGACCCCTGGCCTTCTCCCCGCTCCAACGCCCTCAACTCCTACACGCACACGCACACACTCACCCACACAGACACACGTCCTCACTCTCGAAGACGCTGCTCGCTCCATTCACCCAGCTTCCCTGTGGTGGCCGAGCGCCCCCTAGTGACTGCCGTCTGCACACCCCGGCTCTGGCTAAAGAGGGAATGGGCTTTGGAAAGGGGGTGGGGGGAGTTTGCTCCTGAACCCCCTATTTCTGACCTCCCAAATAGCTACATATTTGGGACTGGAGTTGCTTCATGTACAGAGAACCCAGGGCTAGGCACAGGGGGCACAGTGTGTCCCTCTGACAATGTGCCATCTGGAGCCCTCATCTGGCCCGCAGGCATCAAAGTGAGCGGCAGCCAACAGGCTGGAGTGACTGGGGTCCTTTGGGAAGTGTCCAGGGATGCTTCCCTGGGAGGAAGAATTTGGCACCAAGTTTGTGGAGCTGAGAACGGGAAGCTGTGTGGTTCCGGGGTTAGTCAGTGACCGGGAGGGAAGAGGACCTGTTGGAGCCCACGTATGCACTGTGGAGTCTGGCAAAACCCAAAGGGGGAGGCAACTGGGCAGACAGAGGCCCTTGTTCCTGCTGCCCCCCCAACCCCAGATGTTGCCAGGGAACTGAGGCCAGGGGGCTGGTGGGGGCGGATGGAGGCCAGGGCCTGCGTGATGATTCAAACCTACCCGCCAGCACTAAGGAACGTCTGTAGGCCAGCTGCCCAGAGCTCCCACCAGGCCAGGGGCCAAGGCTTCTATCAGCCCAAGCCCAGACTCATAGCTCATCTTCTGAACAGAAATGGGGGTTTCTTCTCAGCTCCCCCATTCCCTCAGGATCCCTTGGCTACTTCTCCAGGCTCATAGCTTCTCCCCTCTCCCTCCCCCAGTCCCCTCCCTTACCTCCAAGCCACCTTTTCCTCCAACTCTCCACATCTTCCCTAAGTGCTCCCGAAGGCCCCCATCCCATTCTTGCATATAGGAACCAGCTTGGAAAAATTCCTGACTGGGTTCTGACCTGGCTATTTCCAGGCTGCCCCAGGGAACAAAGTTGGGGTTCTGATGCCTGTGGGAAGAGTGGGACCAGTCAGTCTGATTGTCCACCCAGATCTTGCCAGGGTCTGGCCTACAGCTGGCATAGCCTCTGTGGAGGCATGGACTGAGAATGGGAATGCAGCAGTTTCCCTCAATTTGACCAAAATGCTCCAAGGAGCTTACCCAGTCAGCCCCATCCTCAGCACATGGTGCTGTGGTTTGGTGGAGGTGCTAGGTTACCTCCCCGGTACCCCCAGTTCCATCGGTGTGGTGTCCTAAGGCCCTTATGAGGAAAAGGGCTGGCTCCCACCCACCCCAACCCTCCCTTTCCATCATTCATGCACTAGTCCTGTCTCCACCACTTGGCAGGCTCCCCAGCAGCAGGGACAAGGTCTTTGTACAGTTAGTAAATGTTTATTTCCTGGCTCAGGGCCCCCTCCCAGGGCTCCATGGGCCTCCTCACCTGGGCTCCATGCTCTAGGCTGATGAATGCGATATGGAAGGGAAGCCACTAACTTTCCTCCTTGTGTGCCTCTAGCACCCCAGGGGCACAAGCTGTAGGCGCCTTGGCAGGGACCCCTCCCTCATCCCTACCTTGGGGCGGGATGGAGGTTCTGAACCCTAAAGGCTCATTCTGGCCCCCTCCCTTGAATCCCTTCTCAACTCAGCCTTCTTCAGCCCCTAAAAGAGCCAACAGACCTGAAAGAGCAGGTCTTAGTAAAAAACAAACAAACAAATCTGAAGTTAAGAGGTGGCTGGAGGGGTTCCAAGGAGGGATACCCATCACCTGTCATTCCATGACCCCAGGCACCCCCACCCTATAAGCCAACTGTCCTCCATGGTGGTACCCAGCAAGGTGTGTTACAACTACCTGTTTGTATTTCCCTGTGGGCTTTGCCCAGGGATCCAGGGGAGTGAGGGCACAGAATTCCTTTTATATAAAGCTAGGATTACAACCTGGCCTAGGGGTTTTTGAGCTACCTTCTTTAGGGTGAGAAAGTATGGCCCACCTCCCCCTTTCATTTTGGAGATATAACCTGGCTGTGACCTGAAGGGGTTAAGTCTGGATCCCATGCCCCAATGTGTTGTCACCAGCCTGTACAACAGTGCACTCTTATGGACTCAGCCAATGCCCACATTGTCACCAAATTAAAAGCTCAAATCACCTAGTCATCTGAGCCTTCAAAAAAGGGGAAAAAGCACAAAACAACAATCACAAGACCACATGTATCTCTGTGGCACCTTTCCTCCCATGGGCTTAGCCCCTTGAACAAACTTGATTTCACTTATCCTCCCCTCCCTCCCCAGGCTGCTGCAGGGGAGGGGGTGTCAGAGCAGACTGTCTCCCCAAAGAATCTTCCAAAGGCCCAGGGAGTCACCTAGCAGATTGGGGGAAGGGGCAGTGAAGCAGAGAGCGACCCACACAGAGGTCATGCTGGCTCCCGGTTTAGGGGCCCACTTGGAGGGCCTCACCTTGGGAGCCCAGTGGCCACTCCCCACAGCCTGTGGCTCTGAAGGCAGTTCAGAAGGAGCCAAGGAGGAAGGGGAAGGTGTTCCAGGTGAGGGGGAAGGGGAGAAAGGGGTGAGGGTGGAGAAGAGCATGAAAGGCAGCCAGGAGCCAGCGGTGGCCCCAGACAAAGAAAGTAGTGATTGGGCCAAGGCACAATAGTTGTACTTTGTCCTGATGTCCTGTCAACTCCAATATTCAGGGAAACTCTCGTCTGTGTGGGTGTGGGTGGTTAATCTAGAAGCAGGTGGATGAAGGGACAAAATCCCTCCTGAGATTGGAAAGAAGGTGAGGAAACGGTCACTGGGTCTTGTTGTTTTCCACACATTTCTCCAAGTGGTTTCACTGCGATAGAAGGAGGTCTTGTCCTTCACTCCATTCCTTGACTCCCAGGTGACTAGCAGGACACTGATCTGCAGGAAGGGCAGGATACAAACCTGGTGAATTGAAGGAGAGAGAATTGGGTTGGTTCCCCTCAATTCCCTGACCCCGACTGTGGGTCAGCATCTCTCTCTCTCTCTCTCTCTCTCTCTCTCTCTGTCTCCCCCAACAACTCCCCCAACCCCCGCCTAGGTCTTTGCAACAAAGCATTAAAAAGACAAAGAGAAAGCAAAGAAAAGGGCCTGTTTGGTCCAGTGCCAGTGTCCTAGCCCCATGTGGATCTGGAGGTTTGACTTGAGGTAATGATAAGTAATGATGGCCAATTGATCAAAAGATTGGAGCAGAGGAAGCCAAGGAAGATAACTCTCCCAAGAGGATCCAGTCAGGAAAGGGAGAAGAAATAGGGAAGAGGACCTAGCTGGAGAGAGGGCAGGGCAGAGTCACTGTCTGGGGAAGCTTACCTACCCACACCACCCCGAGGCCCATCAGCCTCTGCCTCTCCTTCATAGGCCCCAGTCTAATCCCCTGACACTAGGCTGTCCCTGATGAATGGCATCTCCCCAACAGCCCCAGGCATGCCCAACTGCTGACACCCCAATCTCTGCTATTCCTCCAAGTCTGTCCCCAAAACATGCCCATTTCTGCGCCTGTTCACATCCTCCACCCCTACCCTGTCTTGGAGGGAGTCCCTCTGCTGGGAAGAAGGTGTGGCATGTGGTGGCAACTAAGGTCCCAAAGCTGTATCTGCCCTTTTGACCTGGGCCTTGCCTGAGAGCTGAGCTAAGCTCCAATTTGTGAATATTTGTAGGGACTACCAGGCACCAGGCTCCATGCTGATTTTACAGGAGGTACAGGGACATCTAGGCAGGGCAGTGGAAAGTACAGGGACTTCGGATTCAAATGGACCCAAGTCTCATTCCTGGCTCTGCCACTCTAACTGTGTGGCCTTAGGCAGGTTATTCAACCTCTCTGAACCACAGCTCCCCTCATCAAAAATAGGAGTAAAGATCCCTGCCTTAGAGAGTTGCTGCACACAGACAAATGTGCACACAGCTGCCCCAGAAAGCAAGATGAGAAAGAGGCCCTGGGGGAAGCATTATGAAGGTATGGAAGCAAAGAGCCAGACTGGCTAGACTGGGCATCTGGAAGGGCTTGGGAGGTGGCTTGGGACATGTATTCCACAAGCAATTATTAAACTCAGCTTGTTAGCTCTGCTTTGTGTTGAACCCTGGGACTACAACAATGTCGGTGAGCTGGACCTACCTGTAGTGTTGGCTTTTTTGGAGTGTTGGCTTGTCTGGATGAAGGAAAACCAGAAGAGTAAAGCAAAAGTGGGAATTCTCTGAGGGGCACTTATTTCCTGGGAGTAGGGGAAGGCTTCCTGGAGGAGATGATACTTGATACTTAAGTTGGGTCTTTTTTTTTTTTTTTTTTTGTTTGAGACAGGGTCTCACTCTGTTACCCAGGCTGGAGTACAGTGGCGCATGGTCTCGGCTCACTGCAACCTCTGCCTCCCAGGTTCAAGCAATCATCCTGCCTCAGCCTCCAGAGTAGCTGGGACTGCAGGTGCTTGCCACCACACCTGGCTGATTTTTGTATTTTTAGTAGAGATGCTGTTTCACTATGTTGCCCAGGCTGCTCTCAAACTCCTGACCTCAAGTGATCCTCCCACCTCTGCCTCCCAGAGTGCTCAGATTACAGGCATGAGCCACCGTGCCTGGCCTTCAATTGGGTCTTGATGGAAGAGCAGGAGTTTAGCAAACCAAGTGGACTGCGCAGAAAGAACAGGCAAGGGAAAGCAGCCTGGAAGGTTCTGGTGGTTCACACTGAGCCCTCCTGGTACTCCTCGGAGTGATAGAGACGTTGAGGCTAGGCAGGGGAGGGGATTAGGGCGTCTTCAGAAACATTCCCCGCCAAAGCTCACAGAGACAACGCTGCTCCCTCAGGGAGTGAGCTCCACACTGCCTTCCCCACCCCCTGGGGACAGCTTGTCTCTGTCAGAGAATTTAAACAAGCCAACACTAGAGGTAGGTCCAGCTCACACATGGAGCACCACTGTTGCTTGCCCCAGGAGTAAGGGGAGGAGGGCAGAGGACACCAGCCTGTGACAAGCACAGGGCCACTCAGCTGGGCCAAGGCATAAAGCAGAAAGATATATTTCCTCCAGCTTTAATCCCTCCCTGTCATTACCTGGTTCCCAGAGCCCTCCTGTCTACCTGTCACAGGCATGTGGCGACCTGGAAACAGCATGAGGCAAAAAAGTCCTGAGTCTGGCTGGGTGCGGTGGCTCACATCTGTAATCCCAGCACTTTGGGAGGCCGAGATGGGCAGATCACCTGAGGTCAGAAGTTCAAGACCAGCCTGGCCAACATGGTGAAACCCTGTCTCTACTAAAAATACAAAAGTTAGCCAGGTGTGGTTGTGCGTGCTTGTAGTATCAACTAGTCGGGAGGCTGAGGCAGGAGAATCACTTAAACCCAGGAGGCAAGTAAGCCGAGATGGCACCACTGCACTCCAGTCTGGGCAACAGAGCGAGACTCCGTGTAAAAAAAAAAAAAAAATTCCAGAGTCTGTTGCATGCTGTGTGACCTTGACAGCTCCCCTTTCTGGACCTCAGGCTTCTCCTGGGTAAAGCCTGAGTTTCCGCTCCCTAAGCTCTGAGGCTCTGTGAGCCTGTAACATCTCCATCAAACACTCCAGATGAGACGACTGATACCAAATGTCACATCTTCCAGGGGCTGTGTGTTTTAAAAGCCTCTTGGAGCGGGCAGTGCTTAACTCAAAGAAATCTAGCACTAATGGTGAAATCTGGGGCTCAGAACCAAGTGATAGAAGGGAGAAGCAGTTCTCATGAACCCCCAAATCCCAGCAGTAGGTAACTGCTTCCTCTGTTACCTGAGATGCCAGACCTCTGTCCTTTCAGGAAAGACACCAGCTTGATGAACCCTCACTGTGAAAAGCCTCAGCCACCCACCCACTCCCCTTGCCCCACCCCACCACCCCCATAGTGAGTAATGGAAAAAGCCAGACAGGATGGATTTGATCTTGGTCCAACACTTCCAGGCCTTGAGACTTGGACAATTCACTTATCTGTCTGAGCCCCAGTTTCCTCATCTGTAAAATGAGGTTCATGGTTCTTACCTCCCAGGGTTGTAGGGAAACAGCAAACATCAGCTAAGCTCCTTGCCCAAAGTGGGTATCACATAAATGTTATTTCCCTTCCCTGTCTCCTGTTCCTACCCACATTCGTGAACAAACTCTTAGAGAATGCAAACCCACTATCATCTGGCTAAAGTAAAACAGAAACGAATAGGGAAATGGGTTTACCCCACCCCTGGTTAAAAAAAAAAGAACAAGAAATCACATAATGCATGCCAAAGATGACTAGGGGTGGGGGATCTGTTGGCTTGGTTCCCGCTTTAGTCTTTCTTTGAAGCAACTATGTAACTAGGTTGTCATTGAGTTGGCTGCAATGTGAGTTCCTTCAGGGAAGTCCCAGGAAAAAAAAAGAGGCAGGGACCCAAGGCGCCCCCTACCTCCCAGCAAGAAGGGCCCCTTCCCCCAGCAGCCCCCTGGGCCTGGGCTGGAAGCCGGGGTGATGACCTGGGCCCCCCAGGATGGTTCACAAAGATAATGCCAGTTAATGATTGGCCCCCTGGTTGGCCCCCTGAGAGCTGAGCTAAGCTCCAATTTGTGAATATTTGTAGGGACTACCAGGCACCAGGCTCCATGCTGATTTTACAGGAGGTACAGGGACATCTAGGTAAGGCAGTGGAAAGTACAGGGACTTTGGATTCAAAGTCCCACTGTACTCCCTGCTTTCCCAGACCCAGAAGTGCAGGGCATGGGGAGTGGGGAGGCCTCGCCTCAGCTTCCAGGATCAGCCTGGCCCAACAGCCTCAAGATATTCAGGGAAGCAGGCAATTAGTCGGAGGATATCCATGTCAGGAGAACATCAGACTGTGCTCCTAGGAGTCTTGAGGGTCCTCAGAGATAGGACAGGTGGCAGGAAGGTGTGGGAGTGGGCAAACACAGTACATGCAGTTTTATCTGCTTCATTTATTGGCACTTCACTTGGAATTTCATTTGAGGAAAAGTTCCCACTGCTAAAGAAGCTTAGTGGTCAGAGGAGCAGAAGGAGGCCCAGAGTTGTCCAAAGCCGGAAAGCTGCATAGAGTCAAGACCTCAACCCAGATCACTCAACTCACAGCCTGGGGCTCTTTCTACCTCCCCAGGGCCACTTCATCATTTAATCAGGGCCCAGCACTGAGCCAGGCACCTTTGGGATACATTGAGCTTCTGCCTCTAAGGGCTGACTGACTGGGTGGGGAGCCAGGCAGTGCCAGAGAGGAGGTGCTGGAACTAGATGCTGCATGCATAGGAGTGTGTCAGCAGCTGACCCAGGGATCTGTTGTTTGCTCCTCCTTCCCTAGAGGGACTTAGCACTCCCTCACTGCAGGCAGTGCCCTGCAGAGGGCACAGCTAAACCATGCCCCACTGGGGTCTCCTGGAGAGATGGTCCCGCCTACATCTCCCTGCATGCCAGCCTGCTCATCCAGACCCGTCTCCTTCTAGAACACAGCTGGAAGCATCAGGAGAAGTAAGGCAGGGCATGCTCAGAGCTGCTGTGCCTGCTGCCAGCTTCTCCAAGTTCCAGGACCTGGTCACAGTCAGCTCCAGCTGTGGGGCACCAGGCCCCCACCAAGCTCAGGATGATGGCCAAAACATTTAACACCTGCTATGACTCAGGCACAGTTCACAGAGAGCTGACGGCCTATGCCAAGTCAGACATAAACCTCAATTTCTGGATGGTGGAGAGGTCCAGGGGACCAAGGAAGGAACTGGGGTGGCCAGAGAGGCACAGGGGGAACTCAAGGGCTAGAACAACAGCTATTTACCAATCAATCAGGAGGCGTGCTAGGGTACACCAGGTGAATGTCTGCCCTGCCCCGGTCCACTCTTGACTCTAGGCTGGAATGTGCAGCTCCCTGCTGAGAATGAGGCCTGTCTGGGTCCCTGGTCTGCATGCCTCTATACCTCCTCCTTTCTTGGAAAGTCGAGGCCAGGACTCCCTACTAATCTTCAAGTGTAGCCCACACCCAGCATAGCAGGTACCTCACCAGGCCTTCAATTCCAGAGGCCAGGCCTGAGGCGGTGGACTCATGGGTCCCAGACACATTGAAAACATGGTAGACAAGGCAAGCCCCAGCTCTGGGGTGGAATTCCAACCCCAGATGTCCAGATCATGGACAGTTATGGGTAAACACAGCATTTTCTTTTCCTTTCCTTCTCTGTCTTTCCTCAGATGTCTCCATCCCTCCTTGCCTCCTTCTCTCTTCCTCATTTCTGCCTGACCCCATTGTCCCAGGGGCCTCCTGGGTCCGTCCCATTGACTAAGTGCTCCTCTGTGAGCTTAGCTCCTCTGTCTTCAACTTCCTGGAGCCCTCTGAGAAAGTGACTGACTGTTCCCCATTTCCCATTCACTGTTGGGGAGCAAGCCCGGGCAGCGGGGAACAAGCTAGGAGGAAAGATATTCTTCACATCCCCTCAGTTCCTTCTAGCCCTCCAAGAACTAGGAAGAACTTGCAAAAAGGACATTTCTGTGGCTATGGGACACACTCCTGTCTGTCAGATGCCAGGAGAGTTGGTATGGCAACTCCAGAGAGAGCAACAAATACACTGCGGAGCAGCAAGCCCCCTCCATAAGACCCTGGCATGACCAGAGGTCTTAAGGAGGACAGAGGGAAGCACGATGAATCTGCCCTTCACCAGCTCTGACCGTAGCCTGGGGTGGTATCTCCTCCCCCACTGCATTTCCCTCCTGTCACTCATCCACCAACCCCGTGCCTCTCCATGTCTCCTCAGCTTTCCAGGCTGAAGGCTGCAGGGACTACTAAACCACATGTACACACACACACAAATAAACCCCATCTACCGCCACCACCCACGACAGGGCCCCGTAGAGAAGAGAGAAGTGTTTCCAGAAACCCAGCTGTTCCAGGCAAGCTGACCTGGGTCACAGTGGCCTCCCCACCAAGGCTACAGAGAGACTAGGCGTCCACTGAGCACCCCCTCCCAACACCACCACAGGACTTAAGTTGAAAGCCCCTCTGACAAATAGTGTCCCTGAAGCCCTGGCATTAAGCACTCTGCTCCCTGAGCAGTTCCTCAGATTGCCACGTGTGGGTCCTGGAGGTCAGGACATCTGGGTTCAAACGCAGGCACTGTCACTGCCTTGTTTTGTGGCCTGGAGCAAGGCACCGCTCATCCCTGCCTCAGTGTCCTCCTTTCTAGACTGAAGGGGCTGGACTGATTGCTAAAATCCCATTAGGACTCCCAGTCTATTGCTGTAGGGAACAGGAAGGAAGCTGTAAAATGAAAGCTGTGGACACTCCTGCCTGTGGCCTGGCTGACTGCAAGAGATGGGGAAGGACCAAGGAGCACCATTCCAGGACCATCTTTTAGAGATACTATAAAGATTACTTAGGTACAGTTGGGCAGGGAAGCAGAGAAAAGTAAACTCTTCAGTCCATTGTCTGACCAACAGCCTGAGTTTGCCTATTACCACCAACCAGAACAGCTGAGATTGCAGCAAGAAGAATTTAAATCAGATAAGCAGAGGTCTACCAAACTCATCTTCTCTAGAGGATTTGTGGAATGATAGCAGCGGGATGTCTTTCTACAGACTTCTAGGCCCATTTCTGGCCTGGATGAAATGCTGGGGAGTGGGGGAAAGGAAGACAAAGGAGGAGAAGGTAAGCCAAGATGTCAACTCCCAGGCACCCGCTTTGGGAGAGGGGGTAGGCAGGGTGCCCCTGCCTGCAATCCAGGAGCTGAAGTGGGGGAAGGAATGTGTCAGGGGTGTGGTAGGGCTGAGCAAGGCAGGAGAATGGAATGAAAAGGCTGTCAAGTGGTGATATGAGTGTTTGTGGGAAATACCAAGAAAGACCCTTTCCTGGTGGGAGGGGATGAAAGCGAGCCTCAGCTCTGGCTCCCCCAGCCTGACTTCAGGGACTACAGAACCTTCTTGGAGCAGGGCCAGAGGTCTCCACTATGACATTAGCTTGGGCAGGGGAGCCCAGAGCCACTGTTTGAGGTGAGATAACACACACTTAGCCCTGGCCCCAGGCACTGGGGAGGGTAACAGGACAGAGATCACGAGGAGCAAGGGTGCTTCCTTCCCCCAGACTCCCGGGCTGCCCAGACCACCCCTGCTCTTCCTCTGGGCAGAAGCCCCAGACCTCCCCAGGGGCAGCAGGTAAGGCTCTAGGGAGACATCTATCCTCACTCTACTCCTGGCCTGGCCCTGGGGCAGGTGGAATAATTCTGTGATTCATTCCACAGTTACTCCTCCTTCTCTTCCAATCCCAGAAATCTGGGAGATAAGGAGAAGGATGAGCAAGAGAATGGGTCCCCTTTCCCCTTACTTTAGTCAAAAATAATGGACCATTTGAGGCAAGGCCAATTACCTTGATGGAGGCCAGGTGTTATGCAAATGAGCTTATGCATATGTATTATGAGGAAGGGTGGGTCTGCCCTGCTTACTCCCCTCTGGAGGCCCACACCCCAGCACCGAGTCTTCCAGCCCAGAAAGGTTTGTTAAGTGATTCCAAAGCCTCTGTCCACTCTGGCCTGTCCCCCAGGCTGTCTCCATACCACCATCCTCCCCTTTTTCTATGTGTCCTTCCCTACCAGGAGTTGAAGATTTCTTCCACCATCTCCCAGGTTCTGCCTACATCAACCCGGATCGCAGTCACCTTGGGACACAGCTCCTCACACTTCCTCCTCTCCTGTCCTAAAGCTCCTCAGGGATGTCTGGCTCTCCAGAACAGGGCCACAGTTCCCCAGGGCTGGCAGGGGCATCCTCCAGGCTCCTCGAAGCTGCCCAAGAGGAAGGTAGGAGGTGGACAGGGGCTGTTCCACTGGCCTGGCTGGGTGCGGGTTAAGGAGCCCCTTCTCTGGCCTGTAGGAGGGAAGACCCGCAACACCCAGACAGACGTGGGGGGCCTTGAACCCCCTTCTGCCTGGGATGACAGAACAACCTTGCTGGGCACCTTCCATCAGTGGGCTTCAGATGTAGCTGTTGCCCAACCGTGGCCACACTCCATACATTCTCTGGAAGCCCAGGGCCCCCTCCTCAGTCAGGACCCCTCCCAGGTACCTCACCTAGTGCCACCCCGAGCCTCTAGAGGGCGAGGGAGAGCAGTGCTGGACTTCCCAGTCTCTGGGGCATGCCCAGGAGGCTTTCTGCACAGGCCCCTGGCCCCTGAAGAGGGGGCACCACGCTGGAGGCTGTCTATCCAGACTCACCCTCTAGGGGCAGGGAAGTATGGGGTATGAGCCAGGACTGGGACAGGGACTGCTTGGAGGATTCAGGGACAGAAAGGTAGGCTGGACTGTGGAGGACTCTGAAGAAGGGTAGGTTTGAGTGATGGAAATATTATCTGAGTAATATTCAGATAATATGCTGAAATACACTGTTCATTTGAGTACAGAAAGGAGAGCAATGGCCTGAGCCTCAGGAATCTCTGCCTGACCTTGGAAGAGAAAGAGGCTTCTTGGCCCACATTGCAAAGCACCACTACCCTCGCCCCATGCAGGGTCGGAACTAGGGAGAGGCAAGCGAGGCAGCTAGGTGAGGACCAAATGTAAGGAGTAAGGAGCTGCTCATTCTTATAAGGGTCGTGCAGGTGCAGCGCAGGCCCTAAGAGTGAGTACCTCCTTAAACACTGCACCAGGCCCTGCCCTCTTAGGAGCCTGCCTGGGGACTAAAGCCACAGGGACATTTAAGACAGAGTTGGGGTAAGGAGTAGGGTCACTTTTTCACACTGGACCCCTCAAAGGAAAGAACTAGCACCTAACTCAACTAAAGGAGAGTGGGGCCACAGATGAGGTGAAACAGACAACTGTCTTGCCTGCGCCTGGGCTCTGTGTGTGTGTGCCTGTCTGTGACAGTGTCTGTGCGTGTAATTTGTTCGTTCAGGTTGTGGATCTCCCCACTTCTAGCTATCTGTCCCTGGGCAAGTCACACAACCTCTCTGAACCTGAGTTTCCTTGAAAACTCATGCCAATAATACCTATACAGGGTTCTTGTGAGGACTGAATGAGATAATATATGGAAAGGGTGTAGCATGAACACCTGGCCTGTGCATATTAGGAACCAAACAAATGGTGGTTTCTATTCCCGTTATTATTCATAATATGATTGTGTGCGGCCCCTTCTTTCCCCTGCCTCCTTACACATCCACCCCACTCCAGCCAACCAGGTCTTCTGACAGCCCCAAGCATAGGTTGCTCATTTTTTCATCCTGGTCTATACAGTGCCAGCCATGAAGATTTGCCTCTTAAAACATGAAACCTTCTTGAACCGCTTCTGCTCAGCAGTCTCCCCTAAACTCTTATAGCATGAGCTGTCTGTACCTCTTCATCCAGTCTCAAATGCTGTCTGATGTATTTAACTTTGTAAAGGAGTGTGTGTGTGTGTGTGTGTGTTATCTTTCTCCAAGTGCATTCACAGAGGAGAGAGTGTTTTTCAGTGATCTCTTATCCCATCCAAGCCCAAGGACTAATACAAGCCTACAGGTATAAACATCTACATGTAGACTCTTTTCTTTTTTTTATTTTTTGTTTGTTTGTTTTTTGTTTTGTTTTTGGTTTTTTGGTTTTTGTCTTTTTTTTGAGACAGGGTCTTGCCCTGTTTACCAGGCTGGAGCACAGTGGCATGATCTCAGTTTACTGCAGCTTCGACCTCCTGGGCACCTCAGCTGTCTGGGTAGCTGGGACCTCAGGCATGTGCCTCTATGCCTGGCTAATTTTTGTGATTTTGTTTGTTTGTTTGTTTGTTTGTTTTGTAGAGACAGGGTTTAGTCATTTTGCCCAGTTGGTCTCCAACCCCTGGGCTCAAGAAATCTACCCGTGTTGGCCTCCCAAAGTGCTGGGATTACAGGTGTGAGCCACCACGCCCAGCTTACTTGTAAACTCTTTATGAATGAAAATAATAATGGTGGCCGGGCGCAGTGGCTCACGCCTATAATCCCAGCACTTTGGGAGGCCGAGGCGGGTGGATCACCCGAGGTCAGGAGTTCGAGACCACCCTGGCCAACGTGGTAAAACCCCGTCTCTAATAAAAAATTACAAAAATTAGCCAGATGTAGTGGCAGGTGCCTGTAGTCCCAGCTACTCGGGAGGCTGAGGCAGGAGAATCACTTGAAGATGGGAGGTGGAGGTTGCAGTAAGCTGAGATCATGCCACTGCACTCCAGCCTGGGCAACGGGGTGAGACTCGGTCTCAAAAAAAAAAAAAAGAAAATAATAATGGTAAATACTGCCTGGGATCATATCCCCACTGTGTGCCTTATGTTATCTCATTAATCCCAATAATAGCCCTGTGAAGTAGATTACAATTATAAAACAAAGACTAGGAGAGTTTAGGTAACTTGCTCACAGTCATACAGCAAATAAGCAACAGTGCTGGGATTTAAACTCAACTCTCTCTGGCTCCAAAACCAGCACTCTTAACCACTATGGCTTGCATACAAGAATGAACAATCAACAAACCAAAATTTCCTTTCTGTACTCAAAGAAAGAAATAACCAAAAAGCAAGCAGATATCAGAACTTCAGTCAAATGCTTTCAAGGGTTCAAATCAGAATCTATTGGGGTTGGAGTTCAGAATGTTCTGCTGTTCATGTTGAGACCAGAGGCCCACCCAGTCATTACACCCAGATGGTCAGAGGCACCCAGAGGGTCTTGCCTTACTCAATAGGGTTTTAGACCATTTTTTCAACAAATGGGGTTGAAAAAATATTCACCCCAGAGCGAGTCAGGAAAACTACCTACTTTGTTCAATTCCCAGAATGTTCCTGTCAACCCTAGCTCTATTTTAACTTCTGTAGGAGAAACTTTTATTTGCTCTCCATTTGTTTATCAACAATTTGGCAACTTTTTGATAACTAAATGGACAACATTGGCCAGTCAGCAATATTAAATGGAGTAACTACCAGAAAACCACTCACTGACTGATTTTCACATATATTCCCATCAGTCCCCAACTGTTACAATAAAATGTTGTCAAGGGGAAATGTATCCCCTTCAGGCCTCCGTTCTCCTTTGCCATCTTCCTTTTGCTGCTCTGGCATTAAACTGCCTTGGAATCTCTACATTACATTCCCCTCTCTGTGACTCAGTGTCCCTACCTGGGAAATGAGGATCGTAAGACCACCAACTCTACAGGGCTGTGGCAAGGATCCAACCAGGCAATGTGTAGAAAGCACAGCGACTGGCATGGAGGGAGAGCAAAGGAAACATTTGGGGCTGTGGGTGCTGTCATTTCAAGCCTGGTAAAGATGCCCAGAGGCCTGACCTTCTCTAGCTGTGGGAAAACTGCTTCTCCCGGCACGCTTTCCTACCTGTCTCCTAGGATCCATGTCCCTGAGAATCAGCCCTCACTCACTACTCTCTCGTCCCTCCAGTGATACCCCAGCCCCTCAAGATTTAGAATCATCAAACTCCATGACTAAGAAGGTAGTGAGAGCTCATCTGGTTCAACTTTATTTTTTCTGAAAGGAAAGGCAAAACTCTGCAATGTAAATGGCTTGCCTCTAATCACATATCGTTTGCTTCTAATTCACCTGCAAAATCCTATACATTCAAAAAGTGGACCCTACCCACCTAGGCCAAAAAAACCAAATTTGCTCAAAGCACTTTTGGACTTTACTTCCCCTTATGAATTGATCTTAGGCTTCATTATACAACAAACAAGGAAATCAATTTCTTAATTTGGTGCCATACCTTGTTTTGGACCAAAAAAAAAAACTAAAAAAAAGGTGCTGCTATTACCTACTCAGTTTGCTCCATCTCCTAGGTCACACACCTGGGCACTAAGCAACTTATACATTTAGTTCCTAAGGATGAAGTCTTTTTTTTTTTTTTTTTTTTTTGTTAGAAGGAGTCTCGCTCTTTTGCCCAGGCTGGAGTGCAATGGCGTGATCTCGGCTCACTGCAAACTCCACCTCCCAGGGTCAAGCGATTCTCCTGTCTCAGCCTCCCAAGTAGCTGGGATTACAGGCGTCCACCACCAGGCCTGGCTAATTTTTTGTATTTTTAGTAGAGACAAGGTTTCACCACTTTGGCCAGGCTGGTTTCAAACTCCTGACCTCAAGTGATCCGCCTGCTTCAGCCTCCCAAAGTGCTAGGATTACAGGTGTAAGCCACCACACTTGGCCGGGATGAAGTCTTGACACCATTGTGGAATATTTTTAACATAATAAAGGCTCTGAATATTTTTAACACGATAAAGGTTTTATGTTTATTTATCCATAAATTTAGTAAATATCTATTGATACTTCCTTATATACCAGGCCCTGTGCTGGGGGATGGAAATGGCACAGTAAACCAGACTTACTCAGTTTCAGAGCATACCTGATCTGTTCTTTCAGTATAATTACATGGAATTGATAATAATAAAAGCCTCTAATAGATGGACACAATGGTGCACACCTGTAGTCCCAGCTACTCCGAAGGCTGAGGCAGGAGTTCAAGGCTGTAGTGCATGAAGATTGTGCCTGTGACTAGACCCTGCTCACTGGCCAGGGTGACATAATGAGACCCCCAGCTCTAAAAAATAAAAAATTTAAATTAAAAAAGCCTCTAAAAATAAATTAAAAGACTTCCAGGAAAAATTGGCAGCCTGAACTCTTATATCTAGTTTTCTTGTTCCTGAATTTCCACTAAAGCAAAGTTAGCAAAGACACTAAAACACTGGGGGCAAAATGAAACATCCCAGCCAGGTCACCCTAGTGTGAGGCTCACAGAACCACACCCACATACACACACACATATGCACACACACCTACACACATACATACACTCACATACACAGTCACATATACACACATACCTACACACACATGCACACACATACACAATCACACATACACACACCTATACAC
>NW_012118599.1:13204026-13219548 GCF_000951035.1 Colobus angolensis palliatus
ATACACACACACACACCTACATACCCACATACATACACTCACATACACAGTCACATATACACACATACCTACACACACATGCACACACATACACACTCACATATGGACACACACCTACACATCCACTGCGTACACTCATATACACGCTCACATATACACACATATCTACACACATATAGTCACACACACATACACAGCTTCCAACTAGCTTTACAAATCTCCACACCTAAAAATAAGCAAACAACTGAGGATTATGAGACATTTGAGGAAAGCTTCTAACACAAAAGACTGAGGCCAAAACAAACAAAAAAGTGACTGAAGGAAGCTGAGTCTACATAGCAAGAAGAAAGCTTAAAAATAACAACACATTATTATCATATCCTGTGAATGATAAGAAAAAATATTGCAAAGATGAAACAAAAACACAACAGTGTTTTTTAAAAAAACAGAGAATAAGAGAGAGGTCTTAAAAATCAAATGTGATAACAGAAATAAAAAATTCAGTGGAAATTTGGAAGATAAAGCTGAGGAAATGTCCCTAAAGTAGAGAGAAAATAACAAAAGGATGGAAAGTTACAAGTAACTATGCAATAAAACTACAGGACCAGTCCAGGAGAGACAACAACATCTAAATAACAGGAGAAACAGAGAAACTAAGGGAAAGACATCCTTAGTGACATAATCTAAGAAAATTCCCCAGAACTGAGGAATCCCTGAGAGCCCAGTGCAACAGATAATATTTTTTAAGTATTATTTTTAAATTTCAATTTCCAATGGTTCATTGCTCATATTTAGGAATATAATTGATTTTTGTATACCACTTTTGTGTCTCACTACCATACTAAATTCATTTATTAGTTCTAGTAGCTTCCTTGTGGATTCCATCAGACCTTCTACAGGGTTGATCATGTCATCTGCAAATAATGAAAATTGTACTTCTTCCTGTCCTATCTGAATGCCTTGTATTTTTCTTGCCTTATTACAGTGGTTAGAGCCTCTGGTACAATGTTGAATAAAAACAGTGAAAGGAGCAGAAGCCCAAAAGCCTACAGCACCTGGTATTCCAAGGTGGTCTTCCATCCAAGTACTAACTAGGCCCAACCCTGCTTAGCTTTACAAGATCAGGTCAGATAAGATCAAGCACATTCAGGAGAAAATATTCTATCTTTTCACCATTATAGTTTTTTTGTTTTTTGGTTTTTTTTTGTTTTTTGTTTTTTAGTAGAGGCTTCTTATCAGGTTGTGGAAGTTCCTTTATATTCTTAGTTTGCTTAAGTTTTAAAAATCAGAAATGGATATTGTGTTTTGTCAAAGGTATTTTCTACATCTATTGAGATGATTGTATGGGTTTTTCTTTTTTAATTTGTTAATATAATGAATTACATTGATTGTTGAATGTTAAACTAACCTTGAATTCCTAGGATAAACTTTACTTGGTCATGATGTGTTATTAGTGCACATGGATATACACTAGTACATATATATATATATATATATATACATATATACTAATACATATATAGATGATATAGCATACTACATACCTAGGTTATGTAGTATAGCCCATTACTTCTAAGCTACAAACCTGTGTAGCATGTTACTCTACTAAATACTGTAAGCAATAGTAACACAATGGTAAGTATTCATGTATCTAAACATTGAAAAGTTTCAGTAAAAATACAGTATTATAATCTTATGGAACCATCATCATACATAAGGTTTGTCGTTGACCAAAACATCATTATGCAGTGCATGAATATGTATATATAGTATGTGTATAGATGATAGAAAGAGTTCAATTATATTTACATGAATTTTGTGTAGAAATTTTTCATCTATATTCATGAGAGATATTGGCCAGTAATTTTCTGTTCTTGTAATATCTTTGTTTAGTTTTAGCCTTATCTGATGAGTTGGGAGGTATTTCCTCCTCCTGAATATTCTAGAAAAGTTTGTATAGAATTATTATTTCTTCCTTAAATGTTTGGTGGTATATGTCAGTAAAACCATCTGGGCCTGGATCTTCTTTGTGGAGAGGCTTCCAACTGCAAATTCAATTTTTTAAAAATTACATACAAATCCATTCAAGTTATCTATTTCTTCTAGATAACCTGAATGGAGTGGAGTGGCACAATCTCAGCTCACTGCAACCTCCACCTCCCTGGTTCAAGCGATTCTCATGCCTCAGCCTCCCGAGTAGCTGGCATTACAGGCATGCGCCACCACACCTGGCTAATTTTTGTATTTTTGTATTTTTAGTACAGATGGGGTTTCACCATGTTGGCGGCCAGGCTGGTCTCCAACTCCTGACCTCAGGTGATCCGCCCACCTTGGCCTCGCCAAGTGCTGGGATTACAGGCATGAGCCATCCCGCCTGGCCTCTGTTTCTTCTTGAGTAAGCTACCATAGTATGTGTCTTCAACAGAATTAGTTTATTTCATCTAAGTTATGGAATTTATTGAAGTAAAATTGTTCATAATATTACCTTATCTTTTTAATATCTATATAGTCTGTAGTCAATCACAGCTTTCATTCCTGATACTGGTAATTTGTGCCTTCTCTTTTTTCCAGATCAATCTGGCTAGATGTTTATCAATATAATTGATTTTCTTGAAATAACAGTTTTTGGTTTTTTTTGATTGTCTGAATGTTCTTCTATTTTCAACTTCATTATTTTTCTCTGATATTTTTCTTTTTTTAGACAGAGTCTCACTCTACCACCAAGGCTAGAGCAGTGGTGCAATCTCGGCTCACTGCAACCTCCACCTCCCAAGTTCAAGTAATTCTCATGCCTCAGCCTCCTGAGTAGCTGGGATTACAGTCACTTGCCACCACGCTGAGTTCATTTTTGTATTTTTTAGTAGAGTTGAGGTTTTGCCATGTTGGCCAGGCTGATCACGAATTCCTGACCTCAAGTGATCCACCTGTCTCGGCCTCCCAAACTGCTGGGATTACAGGCATAAGCAGCTGCAACCAGCTAAATTTTTCTCTGATCTTTATTGTCTAATTTCTTCTCCTTACTTTGTGTTTAACTTGCTCTAGTCAAAGGTTTTTAAATTCACTAAAAAAGTTAAACTATAAAACAAAAAGTACAGAAATAATTTTTCATCTGGTTTGTGCTCTAAAATAAACTTTTCATTTCAAAATTCCTCAGTAAGTCTGAAAACACATTCAATCATTTATTCATCAAATGTTTATTGAGCACCTACTATGTGCTAGGCACAATTCTAGGCACCAGAGATAGTGAATAAAACAAAGGTCATGCCCTCACTGACCTTATGTTCTAATTGGAGATGGACAACAAACAGATAAATATATCATATGTTCAAAGTAATTATATAGACCAGGTGTGCTGGCTCACGTCTGTAATCCCAACACTTTGGGATACCAAGGCAGGTGGATTACTTGAGGCCAGGAGTTCAAGACCAGCCTGGCCAACATGGTGAAACCCCGTCTCTACTAAAAATACAAAAATTAGCCAGGTGTGGTGGTGCACACCTGTAGTCCTAGCTACGGGGGAGGCTGAGGCAAAAGGATTACTTGAACCTGGGAGGTGGAGATTGCAGTGAGCCAAGATCATGCCACTGCACTCCAGTCTGGGTGACAGAGCAAGACTCCATCTCAATAAAGAAAAAAACCACACACACACCCACAAATGGACTATGTAATTTGTTATTGTTGTTGTTGTTGGTTGGTTGGTTGGTTGGTTTGAGATGGAGTCTCACTCTGTCGCCCAGGCTGGAGTACAGTGGGGCTGTCTCAGCTTACTGTAACCTCTGCCTCCCGGGTTCAAGTGATTCTCCTGTCTCAGCCTCCAGAGAAGCTGGGACTATAGGCACACGCCACCATGCCTGGCTAATTGTTGTATTTTTAGTAGAGACGGGATTTCACCATGTTAGCCAGGTTGGTCTTTAACTCCTGACCTCAAGTGATCTGCCCACCTCAACCTCCCAAAGTGCTGGGATTACAGGCGTGAGCCACCATGCCTGGCACTGACTATGTAATTTAATAAATAAATTTATTTTTAAAATATGGTGTTGATAAATGTCTGCATAAGACAAATAAAGCAAGGTGAGGGGATCGAGACTGAGCAAGTTGTGGGGGAAGGGGCTGTTTCTATTTTAGATGAGGTCAACAAAGGGCTCATTCTGAGTAGAGACCTGATGGAAATATGAGGGGGAACATCCGGAAATATCCAGGGAAAGGACATTGCAGGCTGAAACAGCAGCAAGGGCAAGTTCCCTGAAACCAGAACATGTTTGTCTTTTTGAGCAAAAGTAAGAATGTCTAAATGGCTAAGGAGAGAGGTAGCTAGGGGCCAGAACATGTAAAGCCTTATAGGCCACTGTAAAAACTTCATATTTAATTCTAAGTGTGGTAGGGAGGATTCTAAGATGATCCACCAAAATCCCCTGCTCCTTGGTTTGCCCCTATACATAATCCCAGGACTGTGAATACAATAGGTTTCACTCCGGCAGTTAGGTTGTTCCATGGCATAGCTGACTCTAAATATGAGAGATTATCTGTGGCCAGGCCTGGTGGCTCACGCCTGAATCACATGAGCTCAGGAGTTCAAGACCAGCATGGGCAACATAGTGGGACCCCCTCTCTACAAAAAAATTTGAAAATTAGCCAGGTGTGGTGGTGCACACCTGTGGTCCCAGCTAGAGCCCAGTAGTTCAAGACTGCAGCAAGCCATGATCACACCACTGCACTTCAGCCTGGGCGACAGAGTGAGACCTTGTCTCAACGACAACGACAAAAACAAAAAGAACTCAGTTCAGCTGACATTTTGATTTCAGCCTTGTGACACCCTGAGTGAAAAGCCCACTCACGCTGTCCCTGCCTTCTGACCTACAGGACTGTAGGCTAATCAATAGGTGTTATTTGGAGGTGCTAAGTTTGTGGTCATTTGTTACACAGCAATAAAAAAGCTATTACGTTCAATATGATGGGAAGTCATAGATACACAGACCCTTTCTTATGAGTTTGACTTTAATGTCACCCTAATTAGATAGTAAGCTGCCTGAAGGCAGAAACCAACAGTCTACATGTCTCCTACACTAGACTGTGTCAGGCACCTAGTGGACACACAGGAAATACCCCACAAATAAGTAAAAAAGTGTTGATCAAAGCGAGCTCTTTGGAAAACTTGCCTAGCCTCTTGTACTGATCACTTTGAAGGACTGCTGATATTTGTATAAGTTCTTTCAGAGAAATTGAGTTCTGTGTATGCACAGCTTGCCTTCAGTCCTGCCTTGTATGTGGTGGGGCATGGGGTAGGATGACCTCTCTTTAAATGCAGCATGTTGCACCAGAACTCACCTTCCATTCAGACATGGCTCCAACAGACTTCCCTTTCTGTTGCCACCATCTTTTGGGGACCCGAGTTCTGAATCTTGGGCTGAAGCTCAATACCTCCTTCTCTTACCCTCTCCATAGTCAGAGCCCTGGAGATTGATTTTCCAAAATGCCTTTCCATAAGTCCTAGCATCTGTGTTCCCACTGCCATCAACCCACCTGAGGCCTCTCAGCTGTCACCTGTGTGATGGCAAAGGGCTCCCAACAAGCTTCACCATCTCTTCTCCCCTGTGCTCAATCCACCTTGGTCACCACCACCTGGCTAATCTCCCTTAGATAACACTTGGCACATGTAAGCCCTTCCTCTAAAACTTTCATAGGCTCATCACTGCACACTCAGGTGAGCAGAGTGCCCCATAGTGAGCTGTGAGCGTCTTGAGAGCAAGGGCCATGTGCTGAATATCTTTGAGGCATCATTGGTATTCAACATCCATATGAGGTTGTTGATGGCAATGGTCATGACCATGAACATGAGAAGGATGTCTTTTCTTTTAGGTCAGAGAAGACAGCCTGGTCTGTCAGTCTTCCAGGCCCTAAAGACTTAACCAGCAGCAGGGAAAAACTATGAAGTTTGTCCACTCTTCTCTTTAACCCTCTGCCCCCAACTCCTCCCCATCCCTGGGAATCTTGGCCAGCATGCCTCCCACCCCAGTTACTCCATATCAATGTCAGCTGTCAGATCTTCTGTTCACGCTGAAGAGGTTTCCTTCCCAAGGGTATTTGCAATTTCACAAGGAGATGACCGTAAAGGAGGCAAATATTACTGGTAGGGTTTCAAGTATCAGCTACTGGGTGGTGTGAGATGTTTGGAAAGGGATATAAAGCTTTGCTCCTGCACCCAAAAATATGTCCCCGCCCATGCAGCAGGACTGATGTTAATCAAAGAATAGCATTGAACACATGTACCCTCCCCCGACAGGTGGGGACAGAACAAGTCCATGCGGTAGGCAGGATCCGGAGTAGGCTGCTGAAAAGCTCCAGCCAAATGATGAAGAAGAAATTCAAGAGAAGTTGAATGCCCTATAGATCTTAGAAAATAAAGAACAGCTCCTCTCCGTCCTCCCCTCCTGAGACCCTTCTCCTACACCCACCAAGGGTCAGGCTGGGTTGGGATGATACTCAGTTTAGAAGCACAGGGAAAATTTCTATGCTTTCGGGTTTTTTGTTTGTTTGTTTGCTTGTTTGATTTTGTTTGCTTGTTTGTTTTGAGACCGAGTCTCACCATGTTGCCCAGGCTGATCTCAAACTCCTGGGCTCAAATGATTCTCCCACCTTGGCCTCCCAAAGTGCTGGGATTACAGACGTGAGCCACCACACCCAGCCAACCTTTGATCATTTTTATGTCCCCATCCTCAATACCAACTCTGAAGAGAGTGGACCCCTTTCCACAGAACCGGCCCACCCCCAGGCATGGACCATAGGGAGAGAGAAGCAGCTTCCAGACCCAGGAGCCCCTCCATCTTCCTTTTGTTCTGTTCTCCCTGCTAACATGTTGGAAGGAGACCTTTTGCACCCCTTTCTTCCCCTGAACAGTGGCTCACAGCTTCCTGGGCCCAGGGAGGGGAAGCCTGTGATGGGGGTGAGGGGGGACGTGGAAAAGGAGGAAGGGAGGAAGTTGTGCACAGCTTGGGGGAGCGGGCCCTCTGGCATCCTGGGGGAGTCGTCCTCCTTAATTGCTTGAGTTCTACAGCTGTCATTGCTAACGAGAAATTAAAAAGCACCCTGACCCCTGCCCCAACTCCTGCCCCCATGGCTCACAAGTGCTCCCTCAGCACGTTACTCTCAGAAGAGCCCGGGCAGTGGAAGATGCCGTGGAGACGTGGGGACGCCTGGAGCTGACCGCTCCCAGCCCCCCAAGGGAGGGGGCAGATGCCTAATTGGGGGAATGGGAGTCAGTCCCAGGCCTGGCTTCTCCACTCCTCCTGCTGCCATCAAGTTCCAGGTTCCTGGACGGCCCTGATTTCACACATCCTGCCTCGTAATCCCTGCAGCTCTTCTGGGACTTGTCAGACCTCAGGCCCAGATTTTGGGGGTTGGGAAACAGAGTTCCTGGAACTGCAGATTGAAGATCTACACTGAGCTGCCCTGGGCCCAGTGAGCAATGATATCAAATGCAGAGAAACGAAGAGGGGATGGGGAAAAAAACACAGCAAGAAGGATCTTAGTGTAGGGAGGAACTTCCCGCTGTGTCTCACACCACACCCAGAGAGGACATCTCTCTAAGGATAAGGAGTCTCTACCTCACATGGCCCACCGGAGCCTGTGTGGTCTGGCTCTTGCCTGCCTCTTCAGCCTCCTCTCCCCACCCCTGAACTCAAAGCCAGACACTAACTTTGCTCTCAGAAGGGACTTCTCAGCACCCACAGATTTCAGCCACCTGCACAGCTCCTTCCTGTCACTTACCTCCCCCTCCTCCCCTAGAGACCACTGAATTTTCACAAGCAAAACACTGCGTTCTAATACGATCCCTTCCCATTCTTCCCATGCGCCCTCCTCCACACACAAACATACACACACACAGTTTTATACAGTACAGTGCTGCATTTACATGGCGGAATCAAGTACCCAAGTAGGGGACAATATCTCCCCACAGACCCTAGTTATTTGACTTTAAATTATAACGCTATCATGAACATCTTTGCTCACATAGTCAAGTGAATAATATTCCTGAATGCATTTGCTATTTTTCTTTCAAACTTATGCAGATACTGTGGAGATCAATAATATGTGATAATTTCAAATTATTTCTAACTTTACCACAGTTGGTTGTCTTCATGAATTTTTCTCAGATGATGAATATCTGTTATACAATCACTGTCTTTTGGAGTTCTCTGAAGGTTCTGTTTTTGTTTTTTAGTGTTCAAATAGGGTTTTCCAGCTCAAAATGTTTGGGAATCACTACCTGAAATCAACCAGCCATTGCCACACACACACAGTCCCCAAACCAAGTTAGTATTCTGTTCTGGTAAATCTTAAGTAAGTCCCTTTTTGCATGAGTCAAAATTCTTTCAGGTAAGAAGATAAACGAAGCAGATGTCCGCTTGGCAGCAATGTAAACAGAGGGAAGAGCACAGAGACTGGGTAGTGAGGGTGCCCCCAGCTCTCCTTGCCTGCAAACAAGGATTACTTCAGAGCAAAGGTGCCCGATACACACACTTACACCACGTCAGCCAGAGCACCCGGCAAAACTGGTGGAAAAGCCTGACTCAGGCCGCGTTTACCTAAGTCACCCTTACGTAAGCATGCCTATAAAGATTTTGGAAGGTACAAGGAGAAAAGTAAATAGCTGGGATTATGGGTGTGAGTTTAATGTGGGGTGCCTGATATTGCAAGACTGCTTTAAAAATAATTTAAGTATACTCAAAATTAAACTTGGGCACAATGCTTATATGTGCCCAGTCCTGTGGAGGGGTTGTCAGATAATTAAGAGATGTTATGAGATGGCCCCTGCCTTAATGAAGCTTATGATCAAGTTGCAAAGAGGAGCTCTAGATTCGGCCAAAACAGGCCTGCCGTCTACCTCCCCTTTGGCTGGGCTGAGGTTGGCCGCTGTTGGCTCACTCTCAGCACCCTCCACTCCCTCACAGGTCCCATTGCCCTCAGCCAAGCCCTCTCCTCATACGGTCCCCAGCTCATCCCCGCAAAGGAGCCCTCTTCATATTTGGGGCATTCCTTTGCATGTCACTGATATTCACAGCCACGGCAATGTCAAAAGGCACCCTCTCCTGGGTTCCCCTCCCCTGGCTCCTTTTCATGCCTCCCCAGTATCTCTGGGGGACTCTGGTGTTTCTGACTCCTATCTCTCCCCAGCCCTCCCCTCAAGACACAACCCAGAGGAACTGCCACCACCATCTGCATGTTCTCAGCAATCAGTCCTCCCCCAGCGCCTGTCCCCGGAACTGGGAGGGGGCAACTGCTGAGTCAGCCTATTCCTCACATTCCCTCCCTTCTCCCCTGCCAGCCAAATGCCACGGACCCTGCCTCTGAGTGACAGACCTCAGCTGAAAGGCTGCCCCTCTCCACCCTGACCCCAGCTCAAGACCGACCTTCCTCCCTCACACCCCAGCAGGAGGCCCAGAAAGGAGGTCACACTGCCCACTCTCCACTGGAGCCCTGGCCGGGCATAGGGCTGGGGTGCCTTACCGCCCCATCTTCCTCCCTCATTCCGCTCCATCTCCCTAACCAGCCTCACTCAGAGGATCTGATCAGGAAAGGACAGGAAAGGTGACAGAAAACCAGAAGCAAACACTCCCCACGCAACACACACACACACACACACACACAGCCAAGTGGGCACCACAGCAGGCCCAGTCACCCCTCTAGTGCAACGTTGGGCCTGCAGAGGGAAGCCTAGGGGGAGTCCCAAGAAAGACTTCCAACCCCAGGGACCCCCAGTCTGAAGGGAGAGCTTGCCCTGTCCTCAGAGAGCTCCTAGTACGATGAAGGAGACCCCCAAAGAACTGTGGTCAAGGGAAGAAGGAGGCTGCTCTCTGTTACTCACATGAAAAGTAAACAAAGGCTCAGAAGGTCAAGGGAAAAGCTGTGAGAGAGCCTGGAAAGGGGAAGAAGCATGGGACTAGCCAGCAGGTAAAACTGTCCAAACAGGAAAGGAAGACTTGCTGGAAGAGGAGAGCTTGGGGCACAGAGAAGCTTTTTGGAGGCCCAGGAATAAGCAGGGGGAAGGCAAGTGAAGGCCCAGGATGGAAACAAGGCCTTCCTGGCACAGCCAGGCCTGGGGTGAGCACCGGTTAAGGAGTAGGAGCGGCAGGCTCCATTCCTGGCTGTGATGTTGCCTTCCAGGGTGGCAGAGGCCAGGGCCCTTCCCCTCTCAGGCCACAGACCCCCTCCTCAGCACAATGTGGGACTCATAGTTCATTTTTCACTGGGCCCACAAATTATGCAACCTGTCCTGCCCTCCGACTTGGAAAGCCTATTTCCTCTCTGTGTCTTCTGCTTTGGAGAAGCCCTAGTGGGAAGGCCTTAGCTCCCCATCCCGCAGGAACACAGGTGTGAGTTTAATTTGGGGTTCCTGATATGGCAAGACTGCTTTTAAAATGATTTAAGCATATTCAAAATTAAACTTGGGAAGAATGCCCATCTGTGTCTAGCCCTTGCTCCTGGAGGCTGTGTGCAGAGAGGAGACTGACCAGAGTCTCAATGCACGCAGGTCCCCAGCCTGACCCTTGGCAGCCCACGGCAGCCCACTCAGCCCATAAATGGCCTCATCTCTTGGAGAGCCCAGCAGGATCGTTTCACAACCATGTGTGCTCGACAGAGCCTGTTCTTGGAAAGCTGAGGACGGGACAGCTCAGTTCTGGGTGTTGGAGAGGCCTCGGCCCCTGGGGTCTGCACTTGAACCATAAACAACCGTGGGCCTGCTTGCGTAGCAGGGGAGTGAGGACAAGGTTAGCCGGTGCTCTGCAGCTGGAGGGGAGCAAAGGGCCCCCTGCAAGAGTTCACCACAGAGTGTTCCCCCTTCAGGGGGGCACCCCAGTCTGATGAAGGACAGGCACCATAGGTCCCCACTGGATGAGGCTGGGATTCAAAGCAAGAGGGATGTGATGTGGTAGAGGTGGGGGGACATTATAGCCCAGCAGGCTGAGAGGGTTCTGAGGGCAGGGCCACCCCAGCGCCTGTCACGGTGCCTAGCTCCCCAATAGCACACCGTACAAATTTGGGAGGTAAAATGCTATGAATTGAAGGTGAGTCAGTATCCTAGTGTCAGATCACCTGTCCCTTTACAACTGGTGACTGGCCATGTGAGATGGGACAGGTAGGCAGGAAAGAAGCCCAGACCACAGGAGGGTCCAATTTGCAGGGTATACACTATATTCTGAGAGCACTAAGAAACAGGGCAGGAAAGCTGAGTGGAGGACAGACGTTTTCAAAGAAGGTTTTCTGAGAAGGGGCTTGAAACCTGTTGTGAAAGAAAGGGAAAGAGAGGAATTTCGCACAGCACAGAACCAAGAGTGTCCTGGCAGAGCGAGCAGGCTCTACAAAGGCCTAGAAGTGCCTAGGAAATGAAGATCCCTTCCGCTATTGTGGGTAAGACTGGGGATGGTGAGAGAAGGGGAGGAGCTCCACATCTTCAGGCTGATCCCTGGAAAGAAGCCTCTGATGAGGGATCAGGGCCAATCCCCCTTTGATGTGCCAGTTCGAATAGCTGAGCCTGGATGCTCCTAACGGGCAGGGGCCAGGTGGGGGCTGCTGAAGGAGGGACTTAGCACAGTGACTGTCACGGTGCAGATGTTCAGTAAGTGTCTTAATGAGTGGATTGATAGGATGATTGATTGATTGACTCATAAGGGTAATAAGTCAGGGGCCTCACTTTTCTGGGGAACTGGCAAAGGTAGTCTTTGGGCTCAGGCTTCTTCTGATGCCTCCAAAGGTTATAGGGACACTGCAGACTTCACACATGGAACAGCACCTCCTCCAGGCTGCCTCCTCAGCTTTCCTGGCACCTCTGACTCTAGCCACTGGTGTCCTCAGACCTTAGCCTCTAGGACAATGAAAGATTCGGGAGCCGAAGGACTTTCATATACATATAAAGTCCTTGTACATATAATAGCAACAGCAATAATAGTTAATATTTAATGACAGTTTACTTTATACCAGGTCCTGTGCCGATGGCTTATATCATCTTTTACATCATATATTTATGCTTAATCTCAGAAACTTCAGTAAACACTTCTAAGTAAACACTACAAGATGCAGAACACTATGGACAATATGTGTCCAAGAGAAATGTTGATAGAAATGTTTTTTAACTTTATTTTGATTCTCTGACACACATTTTCCACATTTAACATCTCTGAAATCAGGATGTTCCCTGCGATCAATAACAAAAAGGCACTGTGTCAGAGTTTAATTAGCAGCGGTCTTCCTTCTTAGTGGTGTGTAATTTAATTGAGCATCTCGCTTTTGATGAAATACAGTTATGCATGAGGTCTACATAACTGACCACCTGCCCCTTTCAGCCAACACTGGATGATATAGAGTGTGTGTTTCTCTAATTTCCAAACGTGGTTTCTGGGGACAGAGGCTGTGCCTTGGCCCATTAGCCTGGGAGGCTGTCTGTCTTCCCTTCCCAGAGCTCCCAACAGCCCCCAGCCCAGCATCCCCAACTCAGGAGGCCTGGTAGATATGGGGGGACAATGGTAAACCTGGAAAACCTTGGGCCTCCCAACAAAGTCCTTTTAATGCAGCATGGAAGGGAAAGGCTTAGAGAAGCTGCTCTCGGCAGAGGAATGGAGGTAAAAGGGAAGGAATGATATTGCTCCACGCCAGTGGAAATAATGCAGGCCAGCACTTGGCCACAGCGACCAGGAGCCAATTGCAAACACTTAGCAAACGCTGACCCCTGCCTCCTCCTGCACTTGCTATGCTTACCTGTCAAAATGTGTTCCTCTTGGCCTTTCCCTCTGCCCTCATGCTGGCCCGGAGGGGAGGCAGGAGCAAGTGAGGAAGTGATCTGCCCCATTGGAGAGCAGAGGAAACTGAGGCCCCAAGGGCCCCTGGCCTGGATCCTGGGCCTTCATTGCTCCTTTCCAGCAGAGATGCCCTGAGCTGGGTGCCTGGGACTACCCTCTCAGGACCCCTCAGCAGGGGATTTCCGGGGTGGCAAGGGTGAAAGGAAGGGAGAAGTGTCTCTTGCCAGGGACTCTCCCACTTGGTCAGGACATTGCCACCACCTCCTCCTCCTATCCCTCTTTTCCCAGGACTCCTCTCCTCAGAAGCCTGTCTTCTCCCTTCTCCATTTCCCAGAAGCTGTGTCTTGGGGTCCCAGTGGTCCCTAGATGCCCACTGACCACTACTTTAGGTGCCTAGGCCCAGCCTGGTTGTGCAGAGGGACAGAGACTATGACTTGTCCCCTCCCTGCCAGACCTGGGAGTGGAGGCCTCTGCATCTGCAGTGGGGGCTGGAGGATTAGAGTTTTTAATGAGGACCAAGACCAGGGACTTAAGGGGTTAGAGAAGGGAGCTTTCATCCTGGCCTGGTTGGGGAGGGGAGGCCGGGGTCCCGTGCTAGGCTTCCCAAGCCCAGTCTTTCAGCACCTCCTCCCCACTCCACTGCCTTGGGAGGCCCACTGATGGATCCTGCTGGGGTGTAAGTGGGAGGCCCCTCCTGTCCATGCCCCACCAGGACTCTGTAGCCAGGGCCTCCCTGAGCCGCATGCTCAGGATCCCACTCATAGCTGGGGGTCTGGGAGACAAAGCTGTCCCTCCTTCCTGTTTTACACCATGTGCCCCTGCAGGCAGATTTCAGAGGTGTCTTACCCTCTCCCCTGACCACAGGGAGTAAGGAGTGGGTCAGTAACCAACCTGGGGCTCCTACGCCCCCGTCTAGTGAAAACGAACCATACGAATGCTAAGAACTGTCCAGGTATTAACTCACATGATTCCTCTATGGGGAACTGAGGCCCAAAGAGGCCAATAACTGGGAGTCACACCCAGGGAGTCTGACTCTAGAGCTTGTAAATGTCTAGTTCAGTTATCTCTCCCAGTCACATCTTGGATTTGAGGCCCGAATCCTGAGGTTGGAGCTGACGGAGTGTCTCTGGGGGTACAGTAGTACAGGAGCTGGGGGTTGATCCAGGAGTAGGGAGTCTCCACCTGGTATGGGCACAGAGCTGGTCCGCAACCTGCCAAGACTATCCCAGTTCCCACCTGGAGGACACAGGGTCGGCAAGGAGACATGTGTCTATTTGCTTGTGTCCCTCCCAATGTGGTGGGATCACATTGTAGGTGGAGCTGCCTTTGGGGTTGTCAGCTGAGCCTGGGCTCCACCATCCCAGCTCATTCCACAGGGATGCAAGGAGACACTAGGTGGCAGGAAGGCAGGTCTCCATAAGTCCAGAATCTCTCTGTGAACACTAACCTAGGCACAGAGCCAAGTGATAAGGGCCATATCTTCTCACCATCATATCTCCTATCCCCTGGCACAATGCCTGGCTATTGAAGACACTCAGTAACTGCTAAATGAATGACTGGGAAACATAAAGATCAGTGGGGCACGGATCTGGCCTCCAAGAGGTGACACTCCAACAGGAGAGTTAGTCATGTAGACACTAATTGTAACACAAGACAGAAAGAGTGCAGTAGGAATTCAGCTGAGGGAGAGATTAATTCTAGCTGTGGGACTAGGGAAGGCTTCCCAGAGGAGGCAGCATTTGAACCATCTAATAATAATAGTGATGATGGTTTATACCTATTGGATGCTATGTGTCTGGCATACTTCTCAGTGCTTTGCATATGTTAACACATTCATTCTTCATATTACCACCAGATGTGGATACTATTAACATATCCATTTTACAGATGAGAAAACTGAGGCCCAAAGCCACATAGCTATAATAAATGAGCAGAGCCATAATTTGAGCCCGATTCTGGCACAGAGGCAGATATAGGAGAGTCCTATACAAGGGAACAGCGAAAAGTACAGTTTGGCCGGATGAGAAGGTTGCAAACTGGCACCCCGTGGACCACATCCGGTCCTCAGACATGTTCTGTCCGGCCCACCCGCACTGGCCTGCACGGAGTCCTCAGAAAAGGTGCAGCCCATCACCACAGCCAGAAGGTAAACAATGGGCTGGGGGTGGGAGGATGGGCTTTGGAGTCTTAAATTCCAGAAATGCAACAACCTTTGAGAAGTTGAGTAGCACACCTCCTCCCATCGCCCCGCCCTCATCCTCATCCTTTTCTGCCCCAGTCCACTTCCCTTGTCCCCACTTACCTGTCTGGTTCCTGAAGACAGTTAAGTTTGAGAACCTGGAGTCAAGCCCAGGGCACGGAAGGGAGCAGCAGCGGATAACCACGGGAAGGTACACACAAAGGGCCTTGAACACTGACCGGGCTAAAGAACAGGGGCTTTATGTCGGCAATAGCTCTGTAACTGCAGGCCCTCTAACCACCAGCAGTGTGGCAAGAAGAGCATGCATCCACACACACACCCCACACTCACAAGCACCCACACACACACCACACAGACACACCACACACACAGACACCCCCACACACACAGACACACACACACAGACACCACATGCACACCCATAGACACCCCACACACACACAGGCACACACACACAGACACCACACACACACACAGACACCCCACACACATACAGACACCTCCACACACACACAGGCACACACACACACA
>NW_012118599.1:13219880-13257713 GCF_000951035.1 Colobus angolensis palliatus
CACACACACAGACACCACACACCACAGACACACACACAGACACCACACACCACAGACACACACATAGACAGCACACACACACACAGACACACCACATACACACAGACACCCCTACACACACACAGGCACACACACAGACACCACACACACATTACAGACACACACACAGACACCACACACAGACACACACAAACACACACAGGGGCTGAGACAGTCTAAATTGGTGTCAGCTGGACCCTGAGTCTCAGGAGAAATCTGGCACATGTCGTCACAGCCCCAGCTTCCCTCTCACATCCCCGCCGCTCCCAGGCCCAGCCCGCGGTGGGCCCAGCTGTGGCCACATCGGCCCTCCCTCAGCAGGCCCTCTCTCTCTCTCTTGTTTTCCCTCTCTCTCTCTTCTTTACGCAGAAGGGAGTCCCAGAGCCGGTTCCCTTGCAGCAGATGTTCCCAGCCCCGGGAGCTCCCAACCCCTTTGCAGGCTGGCTGACCAGAGAGAGAATTCCGGACAGGATTTAGGCCTGGAATTTCCCTCTGAATGGGCGGTGTCGATCAGGTGAGCCAGGTTACTGGGCTGGGGGCTGAGTGGAAAAATTTTATCTGTCCCAGCCCCTTCTCCTGGTGACTCAGGCCCACAGTGGCAGTGAGTCTGGGGAGGGAACGAGACAGGAACCCACAAAAAAATTTTCCCTTGTCTCTCTGGCTCTGCCACTGCCCAGCTCCCCTCCCCCATTAAGCACACGCCCCACCTCACCGCTCACTAGAGCCACTGCCTGTACCTGGGCAACAGCCATGGAGCCTGCACATCCCAGGCCCTTCCTAGCTCCCCTGCGGCAGGGCGGCTGGCCCACCGCCACTCGGGCCTTCCCCACGCCAGGCAGCCTGGACGGAGAAAGGTGTCCCTGATGAAGGCCAGGGTGCACACTGGGGTAGGGTTGCCAAGTTTTACAAATGAAAATACCCATTGGCCCATGCAATATTTGAGGCATGCTTATACTAAACATTTATTTGTTGCTTATTCTCTCTATGCAGAAGGGAGTCCCAGAGCTGAGGACTCTGAAATTCATATTTAACTGAGAAGCCTGTATTTTATCTGGCAACCTCTTGTGAGGGGCAGGGGTGGGGGTGAGGAAAACCTAAGGCATCCTCTACACCCAGGATCACCCATTCCTGTGAAGGGCAAGACCTTCCTGTGCCCCTCACCATGTCACCCTACAAGGCCTTTGGCCTCAGGGCCTCTCTCGGCCCTTCCAAGCCTTCAGGCACTAGACTCTCTGAAACGGAGAACCCTGGCACCTCAAACCAACACCAGACATGGAGCCAGCAAGGCTGTGATGGAGGAATTTTTGTGCCTCAGGATACTCCATGCCCACAGCCTCCAGCTTCAGCTGGAAGGCCACAGGGAGGAGGGGGCCCACAGCTCCAGGGGACCTCTTAGACACCCGTCTTCTACTCTCTGAAGTTTCTACCCAAATCTGCCCCTCACCCATGGTCTGGTTGAAAGTACATCTCTTTCCCTCTCTTCTTTTGTACCCCACATCCCTCCCAAAACACTCTTGCCCATGACCTTGTAATATTCCCCATCTCAAAGCCCCAGGTGAGGGGCTTTGTTGAGAAAACAGGGAAGCAGTCAAGAATTGAGTTTCATCAGCCATTTCTTCCTTCACCAGATGAGCACCTCCCATGTATAGGCACTCTGATAGGCCCCAGGATAGCAGCACCCAAGGCCTCACTGTGCTCACATCCTGGTGGGAGGCAGAGGACTTTCATCTAGCAATGAGGGAGGGGCTGAGAGAAGGACAAAGGGCCATAGCTGCCTTTGGACTTGCAGATGCATCTGGCCAGCCACTGAGTCTAGGCTGTGGCTGTGGGGGGCTTCTTCTCCTCCTCCTGGGGTTTAAATTGGGGCTCTGTTGGCCCCATCTGTGGGCCGGCTGGCTCTAACAGTAAACTCCCTGAGGGCAGGGCCACGGCCTGCCTGCCCCTGTGTCAGATGTTCTCTGGAGATGGAGGTGTTTTGACTCCGGATTGATTGACAATTGTGTTTGTGGCAGCAGCTGCCTCCAGCCTTGGGGTGAGGGATGGGTAGAAGCTAAAGGACCATCTTGTGCCCGAGACCCACCTTCTTTTTCCTGGAGATTCCCACACCCACCTGCAGCAGAGAGGGCAGGGTGAGGACCCATTGTCCAGACGGAGAGGCCAAATCCCAGTGACTCACCTAGAGTCATGCGCTCATGGGGGAAGGGTAGAATCAGGAGAAGAACCTGGCAGGTTCAGAGCACCCCTCAGGGCTCCCACAGCCTCCCTACCTCCACCCACCTACAGCCTTGTCTGGCGATGCTGTCTGTTACAGGCAGCTCGGGCTGTTATAACCAAATACTACAGACTGGGTGGCTTACATGATGGATATTTATTTCTCACAGTTCTGGAGACTGGGAAGTCCAAGATCAAGGTGCTCGTCAATTTGGTTTCTGATGAGGATTCTCCCCTCTTCCTGGCTTGCAGACAGCCACCTTCTCACTGCATTCACATGGAGAGAGAGAGAGAGAGAGACCCAGAAAACTCTCTGGTATCTTCTTATAGGGGCACTTTATCCCACCATGGGGAACCCACCCTCATGACTTCATCTAAACCCAATTACCTCCCAAAGGCCCATCTACAAATACCATCACGCTGGAGTTTAGGGCTCCAACATATGAATTTGAGGGGATACAATTCAGTCCATGTCACTGGGCAAGAGGGAAGACTTTAGGACTGTGACCTTAGTAAGGCTCTTTTACTCTTTCAAGTAGGCCAGCCATAAGTAAACCCAAGCACGGTGGCTCACATCTGTAATCCCAGCACTTTGGGAGGCCGAGGCCAGCAGATCGTCCGAGGTCAGGAGTTCAAGACCAGCCTGGCCAACATGGTGAAACCCTGCCTCTACTAAAAATACAACAATTAGCTGGGTGTGGTGGTGCACACCTGTAATCCCAGCTACTCGGGAGGCTGAGGCAGGAGAATCATCGCTTGAACCTGGGAGGCGGAGGTTGCAGTGAGCTGAGATCATGCCACTGCACTCCAGCCTGGGCAACAGAGTGAGACTCCATCTCAAAAAAAAGAAGTGAGAGAGGGAAGAAAAAGGTTTCTCTGACTTTCAGGACCCTTGAAAGGGGCCAGAGCAGGGCATACCACAGTCCGGACCCCATGATTCCTGGCTTCTGGGTATGGCTCAGCAGGCCTTCCCCAACCTGCTTCGCTGGGAATCCTGACTTCTGATTCCATGCGTCCTGCACAGGTTGTTGCCTCCATATCTTTACACATCCTTCCCACACCTTGAGTTTGCCTTGAACAATCAGGTGCTGGCAAGTCAAATGTCAGGCTGGATGGTCCAGTGGGCAGAGCACTGAGCTGTGAACAAAGCAGAGACAATCTGGCCACTGCCAAACCAGGCACTCCCCCACACAATAGCCTCTGGTCTCTTGGTCAGCAGCAAGAATTATGTTGTTGAAACAGAGGCTCCCTGAACCTGCTAGAAGTGAGGCTTCCCTCACTCCACCCCCAACCACCCCACCAGTAAACCTGGACACTTTAGCAGGGAGAAATTGGGAGTGGGAGAGGAGAGAGAGGCTCCAAGCAGGCCCAAAATATCAGAGCTCGAAGGAAGTCTAGAGACCTACCAGACAGTAGACAGAGAGGGAAACTGAGGCTGTGGGGATAAAGGAAAGAAAAGAAGGCACCCAGAGCTCTGGGTTCTGGTCCCAGCTCAGCACTGTATGGCCCTGGGCTGGTGCCCTTCCCTCTCTGTGCTCTGGGCCCTCTCCCAGGCTTGCTGTCCCGGGGTTCTAACTGAAGCACCTTGCCCAAGGAGCTCAGGCCCAATCAGTCAGCCACAGATGGACTCCTGATTTCCCCCTCCAGGCCCCTGCCTTAGCCAGGTCCTGGGGACTTATGGCAGATGGGCTGGGGCAGGGGTGGGGTGGGGAGAGGAGGAGGGGGAAGAGGTAGGTGTTACGCCAGGGAGGGGCAGCAGGGAAGGGAAACTGAGTGTGTCCCTGACTTGCCCCAGCCTGTCCCTTACATCCGGGAAAGGGTGAGAGTGACTGTCAGCAGGGGAAGGGGGGCAAGAAGGGTAAGCTGGGGAAGGGCAGGGAACCCCCGTCTGGACTTGTTGGGGCAGCCGGATGTAGCTGTTTCCGGCTGATGAAAGGGCCCTGATTGATATGATAGCAGTGACTGACTCTAACCCCCAAGTCTGGGTTCTTCCCATCCTCCCCAACTTGGGTGTACCCAAAGGCCCACTTTGGAGACAGGCAAAAGCCAGAGAGAAGGGAGAAGAGTGGGGCTTCTGCTGCCACTGGGGACGACACCCCAAGGACAGGGTGGAGGGAAGCTGGTCTAATCTTTTCCACTCCAGCATAGCAGGGACCCAGGCCAACTCGCAGTGTGGAGGGAGGGGAATTGAGCCAAGATCAGAGGACAGGGCCAGGAAAGAGGTGCAAAGGCCTTGCTCCCTCCTCTCCCCGTGTTGGACATTCAAATATACATGTACAGAAATGGATGTACAGCCCCAAGGATGGCAGAGAGGAGAGCAGGGAGTGTCACTGAGCATTTTACAACCTGTGTAGTCATTTGCCTTTCGCCAGGCCGATATAATAATAGCAAACATTGGTTGAGCATATCTTGTGTAGCAGGCATCCTTCTAAGTAAGACCTTTAGTGCATGACCTTGCTGACTCCTCACCACAGTCCTATGAGGTAGGTGCCATCATCTCCCCTATTTTAAGGATGAGGATATAGCAGCCCAGAGTGGTTAAGGAACTTAACCTTAGGGAGAGTGGAAATGTGAACCCAGACTACACTGCCTGGAGGGGGTTATCATGGGATAGGGGGACAGGACCAACTTGTAACCAACTTGTAAACAGATAATGACCTTACAAGTAGGAAGGCTTTCAAAAAGAGATGTGTGAGGTACAATGAGTCCCTGGAGGAAGGGCACGGTGGACAGGGACTGAAGGGGAAAGGGAGAACCAGGAGAGCCTTCTAGGACAATAAACATTTAAATTGGATTTGGGGGGTTATGAGGTGTTTCCTAGTTTAGGTTGTTTTATTTTCTTTTTCACTTTTTTTATTATGGTAAAATATGTATGACATAAATAGTCACCATGTTAACTATTTTACATGTACAATCTAGTGGCAGGTTTTAATTTTGATGAAGCCCAATTTATCTATATTTTTTCCTTTGTTGCCTATGTTTTTGGTGTCATACTAAAGAAACCATTGCCAAATCCAAGGGCTTGAAGATTTTCCCGTTTTGTTTCGTTTGTAGAGATGAGGTCTCACTATACAGCCCAGGCTAGTCTCAAACTCCTGGGCTCAAGCAATCCTCCCATCTCGGCCTCCCAAAATGCTGAGGTGACAGGCATGAGTCACCACACCTGGATCACCTATGTTTTCTTCTAAGAGTTTTACAGTTTTAGCTCTTAAATTTAGGTATTTGATCCATATCCTCTGCAAACAGAGATCATTTTATTTCTTTCTTTCCAATTTGGGTGCCTTTTATTTCTTACTTAATTGCTCTGGCTAGAACTTCCATTACTATGTTGCATAGAAGTGACAAAAGCAGGCATTCTTTTCTTGTCCCTGATTATAGGGGGAAAGCTTTCAGTCTTTTGCCATTGAATATGACGTTAGCTGTGGGTTTTTCATATACAAACTTTTTCATGTTAATGAAGTTCTATTCCTAGTTTATTAAGTGTTTTTAATCAAGAAATTTTTGTATTTTCTCAAATGTTTTTTCTGTATCAACTGAAACAATCGTGTGTGGTTCTTTTTTCCTTCATTTTATTAATGTGGTACATTACATTGACTGATTTTTGTATGTTAAACCATCCTTACATTCTGGGGATAAATCTCACTTGGTCATGGTGAATAATCCCTTTAATATGCTGCTAAATTTGGCTTGCCAGTTTTTTGTTGAGGATGTTTGCATCTCTATGCTTGAGGTATATTGGCCTATAGTTTTCTTGTAGTGTCTTTGTCTGGCTTGGTATTAGGGTAATGCTGGCATCACAGAATGAGTTGAAAAGTTTCCCTCCTCTTCAATGTTTTGGAAGAGTTTGAGAAGGATTGGTGTCAATTTTTCTTTACATATTAGGTAGAATTCACCAGTGAAGACATCTAGTCCTGGACTTTTATCTGTTGTGAGGTTTTTGATTGCTGATTCAATCTCTTCACTTGTTATATCTCTATTCAAATTTTCTATTTCCTTTTAAGTTCGTTTTGGTAGTTTGTGTTTCTAGGAATTTGTCCATTTCATCTAAGTCATCTAATTGGTTGGTATGTAATTGTTCATAGTATTATCTTATAATCCTTTCTATTTCTTTTTTTTTTTTTTTTTTTTTTTGAGACGGAGTCTCGCTCTGTCGCCCAAGCTGGAGTGCGGTGGCGTGATCTTGGCTCACTGCAAGCTCTGCCTCCCTGGTTCATGCCATTCTTCTGCCTCAGTCTCCCTAGTAGCTGGGACTACAGGCACCCACCACCATGCCCGGCTAATTTTTTTTTTTTTTTTTTTGTATTTTTAGTAGAGATGGGGTTTCACCATATTGGCCAGGATGGTCTTGATCTCCTGACCTCGTGATCCACCCACCTTGTCCTCCCAAAGTTCTGGGATTACAGGCATGAGTCACCTCACCCAGCAATCCTTTCTGTTTCTATAAAATCAATAGTAATGTCTCCACTTTCATGTCTGATTTTAGTAGCTTGAGTCTTCTCTCTTTTTCTTAGTCAATCTAGCTAAAGGTTTGTCAATTTTGTTGACCTTTTCAAAGAACCAATGTTTGGTTTTGTTTATTTTTTCTATTGTTTTTCTATTATCTATTTTGTTTATCTCTACTCTAATTTTTATTATTTCCTTCCTTCTGCTAGTTTTAGGGTTAGTTTGCTTTTCTTTTTCTAGTTCCTTAAGGTGTACAGTTAGGTTATTGATTTGACATTTTTCTTCTCTTTAATGTAGGCATTTACAGCCGTAAATTTCTCTCTGAGTACTACTTTTGATGTACTCCGTTAGTTTTGGTATGATGTGTTTTCGTTTCATTTTTCTCAAAGTGTTTTCTCATTTTCCTTGTGATTTCTTCTCGGACCCACTAGTTGTTTAAGAGTGTGCTGTTTGAATTCTACATATTTCTAAAATTATTGTCTTCCTTCTGTGTTGATTTCTAGTTGCATCCCTCTGTGATTGAAAATATATTATTTCAATCTTTTTAAACTTAATAATATTTATCTTGTGACCTAACTTATGGTCCATCCTGGAGAATGTTCCATGTATACTTGAGAAGAATGCTTATTCTGCTGTTGTTGATTGAAGTGTTCTATATATTTCTGTTAGATATAACTGACTCATGGCATTGTTCAGTTGTCTATTTCTTTATTGATTCTCTGTCTGATTGTTTTATCCATTATTGAAAGTGAGGTGTTGAAGTCTCCAAGTATTATTTTAGAACTGCCTACTTCTCCCTTTAATTATGTCCATTTTTGCTCCATATATTTTGGGTTTAGGTATGTATATGTTTTCAGGTATGTATATGTTTATAACTGTTATATCTTCTTGGTAGACTTTTTTGACTTAATATCTATTTTGTGTAGCAATAATATAGCTATCCTAGCTCTTTTTGGATTACTATTTATTTGCATTGGATATCTTTTTCCATCCTTTTAATCACTTTACGCTCTTATATCTAAAATGAGTCTCTTGGAGACAGTGTATCATTTTTTATTCAATCTGCCAATCTCTGCCTTTTAGTAAGAGAATTTTACTCATTTATATTTAATGTAATTACTGATAAAGAATGATTTACTTCTTTCCATTTAGCTATTTGTTTTTCTGTATGCTTGTGTGTTTTTGATCCCCAATTCCCCCATTACTACCTTTTATGTATTTAGTTGATTTTTTTCTAGTGTACCATTTTGATTCACTTCTCTTTCCTTTTTTGTACATTTTTTAGTCATTGTCTTAGTTACCTTGTGATTACAATTAACATCTTAACCTTACAACAATTTAGTTTTAATAATACCAACTTAGTTTCAATAGTATACAAATGTTCTGCTCCTTTTTTACCGTATTTATTTATTTATTTATTTATTTAACATGGAGTCTCTGTCACCCAGGCTGGAGTACAGTGGCATAATCTCAGCCCAATGCAACCTCCACCTTCCAGGTTCAAGTGGTTCTCCTGCCTCAGCCTCCCTAGTAGCTGGGATTACAGGCACACACCACTATGCTCAAATTTTTGTATTTTTAGTAGAGATGGGGTTTCACCATTTGGCCAGGCTGGTCTTGAACTCCTGACCTCAGGTGATCCACCCACCTTAGCCTCCCAAAGTGCTGGGATTACAGGCATAAGCTACCATACCCAGCTTACTTATTTATTTTTTTAAAGACAGGGTTTCACTCTGTCACCCAGGCTGGAGTGGTGGCACAATCACAGTTCACTGAGGCCTCCATCTCCAAGGCTCAAGTGATTCTCCTGCCTCAGCCTCTCAAGTACCTAAGACTACAGGCATGTACCACCATGCCCAGCTCATTTTAAATTCGTTGTTGTTGTTGTTGTTGCTGCTGTTGTTGTTGTTGTTGAATGGGGTCTCACTATGTTATGCAGGCTGGTCTCAAACTCCTGGCCTCAATTGATCCTCATGCCTCAGCCTCCAAAGTGCTGAGATTACAGGCGTGAGCTACTGTGCCCGGCCTCTGCTCCTTTACCTAGCTATTCCTCCCCTTTTATATTATTATTTTTACAGATTACATCTTTATACCTTGTGTGCCCATTAACGTAGATTTATAATTATTGTTTTACGCATTTGCCTTTTAAATCAGTTAATGACCTTATAATTGGCAAAGATTTCAAAGAAAGAGGTACAAGGTACGATGAGTCCTCGGAGGTGGGGCACTGTGGGTGGGGACTGGGAGGGAAGTAGGAAACCAGGAGAGCCTTCCAGGAGAATAAACATTTGAATTGGAATTCAGTTTTCAAGAACAAAAAATTATTATGTAAAACTACTTATTCACAGGAAAAGATACTCAAAATATTTTACTCAGGGCAAAAAGTAGGTTACCATATAGAAGGAATTATCTCATGTTTGCAAATATGTATGTATGTATACATATTTAAAGATATATGTGTATATATGCATAGAAAAACATTCATGATTTTAACCATAGTATTTTAACAGTGGTTATCTCCAATTGTTGAAACTATGGGAAGAAGAAACATTTCCTTTTTTTTCTAGTTTATTCTATAGTGTTTGAATTATTTACAATGAGCACTCTTCAGTCTCATAACTGGGAAAAACAATAATGCCATTTTTGTTCTGAATGGTAAAATGAATACGTGGGAATTCACTATGGAGACAAAGTTGGAAAGAACCTGATAGGCAGAGGGAACAGCACAGGTAAGAGCAAAGAGGCATGAAAATAATACTCTATTACAGGAATTGCCAGCCATGTGGCATGGCTGGAGGGCATTGGGGGTGACTGCAAAAGAGTTGTTTCCAGGGACCACGTTACCAATGCCTTTCATCCCATAAAAAGAGTTTAAAGCTGGTTCTTGGCACAAGACCAGGAGAATAACAAGTTTTGATTTACATATTCAGCAAATTAGTTAATAGGGATAGGGAAAAGCCCAGAGGCTGGGAGACCAATAATTGAGGAAAGAGAAGCTGGGGCTGGAGCTGAGTCAAGGCTTAGAAGGTAGAAAAGAAAAATGGAAATAAGAGATAAGTGGAAGCCAAATTAGATAATAATTATCCCTGAGTGGGAAGTAAGTTTGTCTGTCTTACCAGGATTTCCAGGGTTGCAGCCCAGCCTGGCATATTAATGGCAGGAGGCCAGGTCTAGAGATGATCATGATCATGATCATGATCATGATGAAGATGATGGTGATTCATGATGATGAGGAGGAAATTTCCATTAAAAGATCCTGATAGCCCTTTATAGCTTACAAAGTCCTCTGACTTCCATGTCCCAGAACATCAAAATGTTATGTTCCTAGTCTACAAATGAAGGTCTGAGGCCTGGAGAGGTGATAGAACCAGAGCAAGACCCAAGCACAAAGCACCTTCCCCTAGGCACACAGGTGGGCAGCTGCTGCTGTCCCCAGCAAGCCTGAGCAATGACTGTGTGTTCACTGGCTAGCTATGCGATCATGGAGGACATTGCCCATCTCTGTGCCTCAGTTTCCTTTTTTATAAAACGAGAAAAATATTTACTTCATGTGGTTGCTGAAAGGATGATATGACTGAAAACAAGTAAAGAGCTTGGAGTAGAACCTGGCACATAGTATGTGCTCGATATATATGAGCTCTTATTGTTTGTTTGCTTGTTTGTTTGTTTTGAGACAAGGTCTCACTCTGTCACCCAGGCTAGAGTGCAGTGGCATGATCATGGGCTCACTGTAGCCTCAACCTCCTCAGGTTCAGCTTCTTGAGTAGCTGGGACTACAGGCACGGGCCACCGCATCTGGCTAATGTTTCTATCTTTTTTTTTTTTTTTGAGACGGAGTCTCGCTCTGTCGCCCAGGCTGGAGTGCAGTGGCCAGATCTCAGCTCACTGCAAGCCCCGCCCCCCTGGGTTTACGCCATTCTCCTGCCTCAGCTTCCCGAGTAGCTGGGACTACAGGCGCCCGCCACCTCGCCCAGCTAGTTTTTTGTATTTTTTTTAGTAGAGATGGGGTTTCACCGTATTAGCCAGGATGGTCTCGATCTCCTGACCTCGTGATCCGCCTGTCTCGGCCTCCCAAAGTGCTGGGATTACAGGCTTGAGCCACCACGCCCGGCCTAATGTTTCTATCTTTTGTAGAAACAGGATTTCGCCACATTGCCCAGGCTGGTCTTATCTTAAACTCCTGGGCTCAAGCAATCCACCTGCCTCAGCCTCCCAAAGTGCTGGGATTACAGGTGTAAGCCACTGTACCTGGCAGAGCTCTTATTATTTTTTACAATTACTATTAGTCTCTGCACAACACCCCACACAGATCATCTGGAAAGAATGACTGGGAAATCAGGCTTTAAGTATTCACCAGATCCCTTCCTTACTTTCAGACCCTGACTCATGGGCAAAGGACCAAGGCTGGACTCTTTGTCCCTGGTCTGGTTCACCAGTGCTCTGAGGTCCTTTACAGCACTTACCCTTTCTACCCATTTCCATGCTCCTTTGTGCTCATGTGTGCATTCATTTATTTGCTCATTCATTCATTCAGCAAACATATCATATTCTAGTCTGGGCCCATCCTAGGGTCTGGGACTACAAAGAAAATCATGGCCCGGGCCTTTCTTTAAAGGCCTCACTCACTCATTCATCAAACACTTACTAGGGGCCTCCTCTGAGCTCACACATACACATTCTGTTTCTCTCTTCTCTTGCCTTTGGACATGAAGTAATTATTCAAGGAGTCATTTCCCAGAGATTATTTTGTTTCCAATCTTTTTCTCATGCTTTCTGCCCTGTGTACCCACTCTGTGCACACATACCAAATCACACAGAGACACCAAAACAGAGATCCAAAAAGAATATTCTCCCACATCTCCTGTGGCTGAAGACTTTCCACTAGTTCCCAGAGTCTGGAAGGAAGAGCGACAGCAACTGAGTCCTCTGGAATTTTTTTCCATTCATTCATTCATTCATTTTTTCACTCAGCAAACAGTTTACTGAGTGCTGTGTCTGTGCCAGGCCCTGTGCTAGGAAGTGTGGGGGTAACAGAAATGAATAATCACAGAGTGCACCCTCAAGGAGTCTCCATTCAGTGGGCCAGTGGTTCATTCTTTTCACAAATATTCACTGAGCTTCTTCAAAGCATCTGTTAGGCTTTGCGAATGTGAACAAGAAAGATGAAGGCCCTGCCCACAGGGAGCTTGCTCTCTATGAAGCGATGTCTCGTGCTGTCTGTGAGACAGACAATGGGCAAGCAAACACATCAATAGACCACTGTTTTTCCAAGCAAGGCTCTGAAGAAAATAAAACAGGGTGATAGGACAGTGACTGAGGTTAGACAACACAAGTGAATTAAATTTGAGCAGGGCACTTGCCTTCTCTGGGCTTCATTTTCCTCAAGGAGAACAATCATATCATCTCCACTGTGGGGAGGAAATGAGTTAGCATATGTGAAGCCTGGAACATAGTGAGCACTATGTAAGTGTCATCAATTATTTATTTTTCCGAGGGCAGGGGAGGGTGGAATGGAGGAGTCTCACTCTGTCACCCCCGCTGGAGTGCAGTGGCATGATCACAGCTCACTGCAGCCTTGACTGCCTGGGCTCAAGAGATCCTCCCACCTCAGCCTTTCTGAGTAGCTGGGACTACAGGTGTGCACCACCACACCTGGCTAATTTGTTTATTTTTTGTAGAGATGGGGGTTTCATAACGTTGCCCAGGCTGGTCTCAAACTCTTGGACTCAAGCAATCCTCCCGCCTTGGCCTCCCAAAGTGCATCATTTTTTATTTTTAAGTAGATGCATAAACAGATCATCAAAACATCAGGTGGTTAGTGCAGAATAAAGCAATTTAGATCCAGTGCATCCTGGGAGCGCTGGAGAGGAGCCCCAAGGTGCCAGGTACAGCCCAGCCCGGGAAGAAAGTTAGGACACTGGACATAGATGCCCTCCTTGCATCACCTAACCCTGCATCCCTGGAACCCACTGGTCACCCCCAAGGATGTTGCCTTTCTGAAGGGCTGGAGCAAGTGGAAAGGGGCAGAAGAAATGCATGTGCCCCACTTCCCTGTGGACAAGATGGGAGAGAGGGTACACAGATGGCCACGGGCAGGCAGGATAGGGCCTGTTTTCATGGGCCACCTCCTCCCAGGATCCTGGCTCTCCAAAGTGCCTGCCACCCTGTCAGGTGATAGAAATGCTGGGGGGTTGGGAGGAGGGCGGGTACCCTAACACTCAATCCACACGGAGCAGAATGAAGGGGCAACTCCCCTTCACGGGGTTCTTTCCTAGACCCTAGAGTTCAAGAGTTCAGGGCTCCTGTTCACAGGAGCACACTATCTTTCCACCACTCTCAGCGAGGAGTACCACTGCCCCCACCTCTTAGATGAGCACACGGAGGCTGAGAAGAAACAGTGATCTTTCTCAGTCACCCAGTTCAGAAGTGGCAGCAGAAAGTCAGCATCTGGGCTGGCTGCAAAGTGGCCACTCTTCTTCTCCTCCCCCATTCTGCTTCTCCCAATTTGGGGAGCGCAGGAAAGCCTATTATGTGGGGAGGGCAGGGCTGTGGGACTCAAGGGGGTGGAGGGAGTGAGAGGCAGATATTGCTGTGCAAAATGACCTGGCTCTGTGGTGAGGGCTCCAGGATTGTTGGAGAGAGCAGGGTGCAGAACTGGGTTGGGGGGTTACAGCCAGGAAGAGATGGAATCACAGGGAGGAAGCCCCGCCTGCCCCCTACCCTCATCACAATAGGCATCCTGGCAAACAGGATGAGGAAGGGGCAAGGCCCCAACCCCTCCTCCACAGTGTCACCTGGCCAGGCAGCCCCATTCCCAGCCCTGCGCCTACAGGGACCAGGATGTGGGCAACCAGGGATAGACAAGCCCTGACGTAGATAACTGTGCGACCCCCATGCCTGGCCTCCACAGCCACAAGTCAAATACTCTTTGTGGTTTGGGCACCAGCCAAGCGCCCACACCCCAGCTCACGGGACCACAACTTCCCTGTTGCATCAGGTTACTGAGCTCGTGCACACGCCCCAGGCCTGTTACACAACTGTAGTGCGCGCGCACAGCACCCACACACCCTGGGTGGCTCCACAGTCCCACAGAAGAAACCGCAGCCTTGTTCGGAGGGCACAAGGCCCTCTCCAGCCTCTTGGCATTGACAGCTGGGGATGGGGGTTAGGGGGAGGAGGGTGCCTGGTCTGGGGCCAGGATCTGTGGGCTCCACCACTGGCTCATTGTGAAACTCCAGTAAGTCATGGTCCCTCTCTGAGCCTGTTTCCCCACCTAAAAAGGAAGCTCACCTTCCACCCTGATGATCTACATATTGAATTGCACTCCGCGCCCCTCAGCACCCTCCAAACCGCCACCACCGTCCCTCTTCCTCTGGGAATGTCAGCAAGAGAGGGAAGCAAGAATCTGCGCAGAGAGGAGACAGAGGGGTGGATGAGATGACCTCTAAAAGGGCCCTTTCCTCACGGGGCTTCTCCCCAGTAGAATTGGGTGTGCCTTGAGGGGAGCCCCATCATCGCCCTTTCTCTAGGAAGACCAAGGACAGTGGCCAGAGCTCTTTTGAGAAGGGACTAAGGAGCAGGAGGCGGGGGATGGGTAGCTTTCTTCTTTGTAGTTTTTTCCCCCATTTTTCTACAACAGACATGTGTCACACACTACTTGCAATGGGTGGAGGAAGGAGTGTGATTGGAGGGCAAATGCTCTTGGGGAAGGTTAATGTATCAAGCGCGCCCCCTTTTCCACCCTTAAGCCAGCTTTCCCTAACTGTGTTGTGGCAAAAGGGCTCAAATAAGCATAGGAAACCGGAGTTAAACACAGTCTAACAGGTTTTCTTGACTGTGGGACTTCTCTGAGCCTCTAACGTGAGAATCTGGGCCACAACCCTCAGAGAGGAGGGACGAGACAAGGAAATCCATTTAATCTCAGAGCTCTTTATAGGAGAGCATCTCAAGATACACTTACTAGGCACTGCTGGAACCCAGAGTCCGGTGGCATGCCAGGCCCACACCCCATTGGTGAAGACCCTCCATGGAGGAGAGACAGCCGAGGCCCGGGAGGACACCAAGGGCAGATGCCCTAGGCAGCCACCTCCCACTGTGTGAGTCCAATCCCAAACCCTCTGACCAGAACTGGTCCAAGACCTGTATCCCAGTTATGAAGGCAGGTAGTAATGTGGGAGGGCCCATGGGTGGCCCTGCCGCTTCCCTGAAGTTACTTAGATCTACAGTGACCCCTGCTGGCTCTGGCCAAAATCACCCCTACCCTTACTCCTCACCTTCCTCCTTGCCAATCCCTGGCCCTCCAGCCTCTTCCCCACGGTGGGTCCTGATGGTAGCCTTAACCCAGTCCCATCAGGACCCACCGTGACCACACTCGAACACCAAATCCCCTACTCTTTCCTTCATGCCTGGGGTTGGAATCTGGCCAGGCTTTGATTGAGCAACATGTTAGTGAGTTCTGAGGCCTGTGCTGGGGAGGCCCTGATGGCATGAGAAAGAGGGCTCCGAGGACAGCCTGACCCCTTACCAAGGGCACAGTCACCCCCATGGAAGTTCAAGACCACTATCATAACAGCAAACATTCATTGGCTTTTTCAGGAACAGAGCTAAATCGTTTATGTCGAGTATTCCATTTAATTCTCATAAGAATTCTACAGGCACTGTTCCTGCATTGACCCAGTTTTCCAATGAGAAACTGAGGCTCAGAAGTTTAAAAATTACCCAATGGCAAAGCTCAGATTCAAATCTGGATTTCTGGATTTGAACCTACCCGTTCGTTCCCTGTGCTATTTTGCTGTTCTTGCTTCTGCCCACCTACAGTGTTCAAGTGTAGTTTTGTCTGCCCAGTGTCCATGGTTTCGGGGAAGCATGACTCAAGTGGCCTTGCCTCATGTCCTCCAAGCATGACCTTGTGAGCAGACCTAGCCAGTCATTATACCCTTCCCCCAGTCAATGGGGATACAGATTGGGTTTTCATCCCCCGGGCCCATTCTTTCTTCTGATAATAGTGTCTTGATTTACTTTGGGCAATCCCTACACTCTCAGTAAAAGTGGCTTGGATGGAAATGACTCCATCCCCCTATCTCCATGGGAAGATTCAGACCACTCAAGAACAGGGGGAAAAAAAAAAAAAAAGTCCTATCCATAGCGATTGGTTCAGGAAGGACATATGACCAAACCAGGCCCATCAGAGTCAATCCTGGGATTTTACTGGAGCCACTGGGAAGAAGAATGGCTTTCTGCTCCCTCCGAAGTTGCTAAATGGGTATGTATATTCCAAGAGTTTCCAGGAGTACTGCCTAAGGAGAACATGCATGAGAAGGAAGCCCACACAGAGGAGAGCAGAGACCAAGCCCTGCAGACATTGTCCGGGCTGTGCCAAAGATAGACTCACCCCTGGACTCTTCAGTGATATAAGCTAATAAATTACTTTTTTGTTGTTGTTTTTGTCTTAAGCAAGTATGAGTTGGGTTCCTGTCCTTTGAAACAAAGATCTATCGAAGCCTCCCCCCATTATTCCTCATTGTTAACAGCTGTGTTTCCTTCTTGCCCTTTTTCTCCCATGCTTATACAGACATACTGGACACTCTCTAAATAAAAATTGACGCCACTGGCTACTCCTTTCTTCAAGATATACTCTTTCGCTTATTTTTGTAAAACCTAGCTCCCAGTTTTCGGCTTTCTTCCTGCCCCTCTGAAGTCCTGTCCATCTTATTTTCCTTCACTGGCTCCTCTTTGTTTGCAAGTAACAGAAACCACCTCTGGCACTTATAAGAAAAAAATAAAAAGCAAAAGAATTCACTGGAAAAATATTAAGGAGCTAGGTCAGAGAATCAACTGGGAGTCTGGAGTACCTAGCTGGAAACCAGACGGAAGTGACTTGGCTGAACTCCAAAGGCCCCTTCCATCCTAGTGTCAGGATGCTCAAGATGCCCAGACCCAAGAGTCTGACCAGATGGCCAGCCCTCGGCTGCCCCATGGAGGTGAAAGGGAAGGCTAGGTGCAGTGAGTCTCCAGAGATCCTTCCAACTCTAGAGCAGGAGAGTAGATCGTTTGGTTTTTCATCCCACAAGGTGGAGGAGAGACAATGCCCCAAAAGGGAAACTCAAAATGAGGGTGAGCGTGTTCCCAGCGTTCTCAAGGTTGTGCCCTGGGCTTTTTCTCTTCTCTTCACTGCTCCCTGGGCCTTCTCATCCCCCCTCTTTGATGGCTGCAGCTGCCACCAGTATGCCTACAATGCCCAGGGTAGACTTCTACCCCAGACCTGTCTCTTGAGTCCAGACCCACATATCCACGAGCCTCTCTACATGGAAGATTCACAGGTCCTTCAACTCAATGGGTTCAAACTTAACTCATCCTGGTCAGCAAACTTGCTCCTTCTTTGAGGTCCCTTAGCTTAGCAAATGCAACTGCCAGCCACTCCACTGGTCACAACAGAACCTGGGATCCTTGAGTCATTCTCAATGTCCTGTCTGCCTGAGGGCTTTTGCACATGCCAGGCCCTCACCCTAGCAGTCTCAACTCTAGCACTCCCATTTTCACCTGGATAGTTCCTTGTGGCATAGATGTCTAGCTATCTCCCTTTCTTCTTTAGTAATAGGCCCATGGCTGCCCAGAATAAAGACAAATTCCCTGGCATCCTTTGCAGCTAGGAGAACCATGTGGCTGAGCTCTGGCCAAAAGTCTGTGAGTAGAAATGGTGTGTGCCACCTACAAAGATGTGTCCTTAAAGGAAGGGGCATATCCTCTTCTTCTCTCTCCCCTTTTTCCTTCCTGCTGACTGGACTGTGAACATAATGGCCGGAGCTGGAAAAGCCATTCTGGACTGAGATGGAAGCTGAGTATGTGAGAATAGGGGAGCCACGGATTTAGCTAGAGGGAGCCTGGAACCTGTGATGACTATAGAGATTCTCCATCACCCCTGGACCACCCAGTTCTGGGCTTCACTTATGGAAGAAAATTAAACTTCTGTCTTATTTAAACCACTCTTATTTGGGGGCTTTTCTGTTACTTACAGCTGATGCTAATCCTGACACATTGCTCTCATCCCTGTAAACTTCAGCTTAAATGTCACTTCCTCTGAAAAGCCTTCCTGGATCACACGGATTCAGGCAAGTCCAATTGTGATAAACTGTCATAGCATAGCAACTTAACCTGTACTTCCCTTCGCCACTTCTCAGATTTGTATTGAAATCTTTTTTTTTTTTTTGAGACAGTCTCGCTCTGTCACACAGGCTGGAGTGCAGTGGTGCTCTGTCACACAGGCTGGAGTGCAGTGGTGCGATCTTGGCTCACTGCAACCTCTGCCTCCTGGGTTCAAATGATTCTCCCACTTCAACAGGCACACGCCACCGTGCCTGGCTAATTTTTTGCATTTTTAGTAGAGATGGGGTTTCACCATGTTAGCCAGCCTGGTCTCGAACTCCTGACCTCGTGATCCACCCACCTCGGCCACCCAAAGTGCTGGGATTACAGGTGTGAGCCACCGCACCCGACCTGAAATCATTTTTCATATAAAAATTGGTTCATTGTCTTTCTCTCCAATGGAACACAATTTCCAAGAGGGCAGGAACTGAGGCTGCCTTTTTACTGCTGAAGTTCCAGTGTCTGGAATATGGTAGTCACTCAATAAACTTTGTTGGTGAATGAATGAATGAACTTACTATTTTACATGAGATTATCCCCCATTTCACAGGTCAAGTTACTGCAATCACTTTTCGTAAGAGATGAACCCAACGAGACCTACCACCTCAGACTCACCAGCTTCTCTAAGTGAGCCTCACTCCCCACGTGGAAATTTGCCCTCCGCTACCTTTATCTCAGTTCTGTGGCTCTGTGTTCCTCTTTTTCTTAAAATTCTGGGATCAGCTGGGCGCAGTGGCTCAAGCCTGTAATCCCAGCACTTAGGGAGGCCAAGACGGGCAGATCACAAGGTCAGGAGATCGAGACCATCCTGGCTAACACGGTGAAACCCCGTCTCTACTAAAAAATACAAAAGAAAAACTAGCCGGGCGAGGTGGCGGGCGCCTGTAGTCCCAGCTACTCGGGAGGCTGAGGCAGGAGAATGGCGTAAACCCGGGAGGCGGAGCTTGCAGTGAGCCGAGATCCGGCCACTGTACTCCAGCCTGGGCGACAGAGCCAGACTCCGTCTCAAAAAAAAAAAAAAAAAAAAAATTCTGGGATCATCTACTTACCAAACTCAAGTTGGCCTTAACAGACTCTAGGGTTCCAGCTCAGCAAACAGGCTATGGTCCTGCTTGAAGTCATCTCCAGCAAGGGGAAAGATAATACCCCCATCCTCTTTCCAGTCAAGCAGCCTAGGTAGTCATCCCCAAAAAGGGGTCTCAGGACCAGGTGCACTCCTCCCAGGGCCTGCTGGCTCCAGCTCCCACTCTTGCTGCCTGCTCTGGTGCCTCCAGACCTTCCCTGGCCTTTGGGCCCTAGAGAATCCCTCCCCTGCCCTCTGCCCTCTGCCTTTGATGATCCTCCAAGTGGCGAAGCATGGAGGGCAGGGAATGAGGGATGGGTTAGGGTTAATTCCCACTAGGCTGTGAGCACCTGAGGGCAGGAATTGAGCTTTTTCCATCCCTGTCTTCTTACACCTGGCACAGTGCCTGGCACATAGTAGGCTCAGAAAATGCGTCTGGATAAAAAGCAAAGCCATCTAAGGTATGGCTAGGAGAGGAAGAAAGGGCTGGATGGGGTGAGGAGGATAATCAGAGATGCTTGCTGCCCACACTCTGCCTTGCTCTGAAAGGAGGGTAGAGGGGGTGAGGGTCTGCCTACTCCTATCACCACTTGTGCGGGGAGGGGCCCAGTCAGGAGATGCTGGAGGAGTCCAGGGTTGGTGGGAACTGGATCCCAGTGGACCCTCTCCCCACCCCACTGCCAGGCAGGGGTCTGTGGGTGAGTGAGCATGTTTGGCTGTTGTCTCTGATCTGTGCTGCTGCCGTTCCTCTTGATGAAGCACAATCAAAGAGGTAGCTGCCATGGGGCCATGTGAGAGCTGTCCGGACACCCAGGGATGCTCCGGGCCATTGGGTTCCACCCTCCAACTCCCATCTCCCTGCCATTCCCAGGGCCCAGGCTGTCCCCACAAACAGAAACAGCTCCAAGCTGGGGTAGTGCGGCTCCAGATGTCAGGCCGGGAGGGCTTTCAGTAATCCCTAGATCAGCCTAATGCTGGCACAGTGGGCAGATGGGGAAACTGAGATCAGAGAGAGCAAGAATTTGCCCTCAGCCATAGAGCAAGGTAGAGGCACAAGGCCCCAAGCCTCCTGGCTCCCATTTCTATGCTGTTTGCCATACCAGGTAGGGACCCTGGAGAAGAAGGGGTCTGCAGGTTTGGAGTAGGGACTCAAAAAATCCACCCCACTCCACCCCAGAGTAAAGAGCATGAGCTCTGAAGCCAGAAGAGCTGGAATTTGTGATTCTAGCTCCACCTCCCATCATCGTAACCTTCAGCAAATGTCTTTACCGGTCTGTGCGTCCATTTCCTTAACTGTGAAATACATATAACAGTAATTGTAATAACCTCATAGTGATATTCGGAGGACTAAATGAGTGGACACATATAAAGTGCCTGGACAGGGCTCCATATGTACTAAACACTCAGTAAACACCAGCTATCACTATCTTACGGTGCTCAAAGGGTCTCCGTGTCCTGCTGAAGTCCAAAGTCATTCCTAAGCCAGTAAAAGGCCTTCCCCCAGGAGTGATTGTAGTGAGAGGTGGCTCAGCCACAGCCATTTCCCAGGGTGTGGGTGGAAGCCGGGGCCCTTCCCCAGTGCTCTCACTGACTCCAGCCTCCGACCTCCTGTCTCAGGGACTCAGTGGCGATTGGCCCCTCCAGTCGCCAGCCTGTCTGCCGGGCTCTCACGCCTGATGCAGAGATAAACACATCCCACGATAGTATTGTTTCCCATTTCCCGTAGCTCTCAAGTGAGATCTTAGAGGGTGGGATTAGCTGGGCATTTGGGCAGTTTAGGGGTTTGGAAGAATTGAGAGAGGCTGTTCCCAGAGCTGGCCAGTCCCCAGTCTCTAAAGGCAGTGTAGATGGCCAGATGTGCAGGGAAGGGGTGAGGAGAGCGGATGGGGCCCGAGTCTCTGGAACATTCTGCCACCATCTCCCTACATCGCACACAGTCATATTGAGCCTAACAAGGAGGAAGAGTGGATAAATGGGACGCCCTTCTCCACAGTCACTTCTCTCCCTACACCCAGATCAGAGCCTCTGGCCCCTGTATTCCCTCAGGTGGCTGATCCAACTAGCAAGATGTCACCAGGGAACGGGAAACCCAGAGCCCTTGGCAGAGACAGTCCGCAGTGCCCAGAACCCAGGCCCAGGGCAAGCTAGGCAGGCCAGAGGGAGGGCAGTCTGGGGAGATGCAGTGTCCAGGCTCACGCTTACTTCATCATTATGGGTAGAGTCAGCCAGGGGAGAGAGGCCTTCCTCTCCCAGCCAGGGCACACCCCTCCTTCCCACTCCACTCCCCAGTACTCCCAGTACAGCCACTCTCATGACCTCACTGCCACGGCCAGGCCAGGCAGGTGGCCAGGAGCCAGGGACCCGCCAAAATCCACATCCCCCAGAGACCATCGTAAGCCAGGCAGGGGCAGGATGTGTTGCTGGAATAGCCTCCACCCACCCAAACCAACGCCCGTGAAGACAGCCTGTCCTACCAAGTGTTTACTCCAGCCAGGCAGACTCACCTCCCTCTCAACAAGGCTGAACCTAGGGTAGTCCTTCACTACAGGCCCTGCCTGTCAGCCAGACACATCCCAACTCCTCCTCCTCCCCTGCTAAATCCTGCTTGGCTGCCCTGTCCTTCCCTGCGTGACTTACCTGCCACTCACCTCTCCACCATTTCGCAGTGATGGCCGTAGAGGTGGAGGGGTAGAGGGGCTGTGATGGAGATGGTGGTGTGGGCACAGAAGTACTGGTTGTGACAGCCATTAGAGCAGTTTCAGGGTGGTGATGGCAACAGTGAGGGGGACGATGGTGAAGGTGATGGCGGTGGTGATGGAGGTGGCAGTGATGGAGACAGCAATGGTAGTGGAGGGAGTCATGTGATTGTCAAAGTGGGAATGAGGTGAGTAGGGATACCTCCCTCTATAGGGCGCAGGAGCATGAAAAGACCATTGGCCATGTCATTGAGGCCTACAGGAACATCATGGTGAGTCGAGATTTTCCAGGGCATCCAGCACAGCAGGCCCCCAGAGCAGTGGGGGTAACGGCCTCTTCCCCAGTTTCCCAGTAGAGCATCATTATGTTCCCCTTTCGGACTCCTGGAGACCCCTCCAACTTGAAGCAAGTGTCATCTGCCCTGAAATCTGCTGAGACCTCCCTTGGAAGAAGGTGGACAGAGGCAAGGCTTGGGAGACAGAGGATCCTGGGTTGGAATCCTAACTAAATGGAGTTCACTTGGGTCTGAACCTCACTGTAAAACAGGAACCATAATTCTCCATGGCAGGGTCATTGTGAGGATAGACATAAATATCTTTAAAAGTGCCTGACACAGAATAGTGGCAAGACAAATCATCAATATTTTGTATCCTGTTTTCTAAGGCTTTCTTATCAAGCCTCCACCTACCCACTCCCCCTACCCCAACACTTCTGCCATATGCCTCCCTGTCTTCATTTTCTAGAGCTGCCGTAACAAATGACCACAAACTTGGTGGCTTAAAACAACAGAAACTTATTTTCTCACAGTTCTGGAGGCCAGAAGTCTGAAATTGAGATGCCAGCAGGGCCAAGTTTCTGTCCAGCTTCTGGTGGCTCAAAGCATCCCTTGGCTCTGGGCTCCAGTTTCTGCCACCACCTTCACATGGGTCTTCACATGGCTGTCCCCACCACATCTCTCGGTGTTTTTAATTGTTTCTTAGAAGGACGCTTTCATTGGTTTGGGGCCCACACTAATCCAGCATGACCTCATCTCAATCCTTACCTTCATTACCTCTGCAAAGATCCTATTTCCAAACAACGTCACACGCTCAGGTTCCAGGTGGGCATAAATTTTGGGGGTCTCTATTCAACCCACTACATTCCCCCAACCTGAGAGTGAGCCAAACTTAATTCCCCACACTCCCTATTACCTGGCACAGCCATGGCCCCTGTCCAAGCCTGCTTCCAGACCCCCACCGCCCTGCCTCTGCATGTCCCAGGCCCCCTGGCCCTGCGCCTGGGCTCCCCGGTGCCATGCGTGCATGCCTGTGTGCGTGTGCACAGATTCCCTCTTCACTTGGCGGTGAGAAAGGGGGATTCTAGGCTTCAGCAGGAGCCTGCAGGGGCCTCTCTGCTCGGAAATGCTTCTTCCTCTCCCCCTGGCAGCTGTTTGGCTTGGCGGGGGCCCAGCTGGCAGACTCAGCAGCCAAGGAGCCCTAGGGGGCAGTGGGAGGGAATGGTGAGGGGCAGGCAGCTCCGTCGTCCTCAGACCCAGGCCCTGGGAGCTGGGCCAATGGCGGGCCTCCCTGCTGGCTGGCTCCAGCCCCTTCGCTCTTGGTTCTCCTCCTCCCTGGTCTCTCGTCCTCCCCATCCCATAAAGGGGAATTCTGGAGACCCTCCACCGCCCTGCACTAGCCAAGGAGAAGACGTGCAGAAGGGGAGCAGCAACTGGCAAAGCAAGAAACACACCCAGGGAGAGGGCAGTCAGTGGCCCCTGAGGATCCGCTCATGGGGGCTCTGGATACTCTTTGAGGGCACCCTAGGACAACCTGGACTTCTCCCAACCTCTGATATTCTGTCCTCTGCTCCTTCCACGTTCCTGAAATTTCCTATCCCTGTTGTCTCCTCTAAGGCACTTGCCTTCTTCCAGGGCCCCTCTGAACCCCCAAGCTGTTGCCTACTTTTCTGGGTCATGCCTCTCTTCAATAAGCGGGACAGAAAATGATGCCCTCAGCCCCCAGCAGGTCCTACAACCTCTTTCTGCTGATGGGAAAATGGTAAAGAAGCACATAGGGAGGGGCACAGGATAATGAGCCCAGGCTTTAGAGTCCATTTGGCCTGGGTTCAAGTTGCAGTCCTGCACTTGACACCTGTGTGATCCTGGACAGGTAACTTAGCCTCTCTGAGCCTTGATATAGCCTCATAAAAGTAAGACTACTCATAGCTAACTTGCAGGGTTGCAAGGATAAAATTGCATAGCCTCTGAAATAAGGTAGGTATTCTCTAAATGACAATAACTTCCTACGTTCCAGGCACTGTGTTAAGCACTTTGCATAGATTATCTCATCTAATACTAATAATAACTTTATGAAATAGAAACTATTTCATGGCTAAGGAAGCTGAGCAGTTTCCTTTGGGTCCCAGAACTGGTGAGAGGTTGAGCTGAGATTTGATTCTAAGCACTGTGAATCCAAACCCTGCGCTTGAAACTACCATGCTCTGTTGCCTATGCCACTGGCAGTGTAGACATGGTAGATAGTATTAGTATTAATACCACAGAGAGCAGCTGGGCTGCAGGGGTTTTCCTGGGGCTCCTGCAGGTGCAGCTTGGAGGTCTGCCTTACCCTGAACACAGATTTGCATGCAGCTTGAAAGTCAGTATCTGCCTGGCTGCCTTGGTAATTCTGGAGTCCTGGACACGAAGGCCAACCCATCCCAGTCACAGGAGACCACTGAAACTGAAGCTCTCAAGGCTCTCGTGCCTTGGCACATCTGGAAGCTATTAGCTTCCTTTCTACCACCTAGCCCTCACCCCCGCCCCCCAGCCAGCCAGCTGTTCACAGTGGCTAATTCTGGGAAGTGCCCCTCAGCCAGTGGTTGCCTGCAGGGGATGGGGGAGGGGGGCTCCTCACCAACACATCCATGGGGTGGAGGGGAGGTGGGCAGGCAGCAGAGGGTTAATCTGAGTAACCACAGCTGCTGGCCTCCTCCTCCCCCAGCCCACAGATAGATAGCCGGTGGGGTTACTGCTGGTTGAGTAATGAGGAGGGAAGAGAGAGGGAGGAGGCAGGGGTGAGTGCGGAGGGAGACCAAGGAGCAGAGATTGAGAAAATGTTTCTGCTGGCAAAGATCCTTAAAAGGTCATCTGATATGGTCCATCCCCCTGTTTCCTGGGGGTCACGGTGACCTCATGGTGTAGTGGAAAGAGGGCAGTCTTTGTAGTTGAGCAAAGCTGGGTCACAATCCTGACTCTGTCGCTGTCAGTCTGTACAACCTTGAGCAAGGTCCTTACCCTCTCCAGGCCTAAGCAGCCTCATTTGTGCAATGGGAGAAGAGCACCCCTCTGGCAAGGCTGCCAAGAGAGTTCTGGGAGATACACTCTGGTCCGTGCCCAAAAACATTCGCTCCCTCATCTCTAAGAGTGGCAAGAAGCTTCAAGAGAGGTCTTCCCTTGGCTCCACTACCTGCCCCGCTTTCTGGGATCTCACTCTCTAGTTCCTGAATCAAGCACACCCACCTTACTGTGAGGCCTGCTCTCAAAACCACGCTCTGCCTGGAGCCTTGACCTGCCCTCTTCTCTGCCCAGCGCTGCCCTCCTCATTTTCTAAACTTGCCGAAGACCCCCACCACAGGCACTGACAGCTCCCACTGGCTCCCATTGTTCCAAACCTCCCTCCACCTCTTAGTACCTCTGTCATTCAGCAGGTTATCTGACATCTCTGAACCCTGGGGGTTAAATGTCGCTGCTGCAAAAATGCCTCCTTATATACTACTGCATGTAATCTTCATAGCAATTCTTGAAAATAAGGTTTAACTACCATTTTGTATATCGAGAGGAAAGAACAGATGCTAACTTTTGTTTTGTTTTTCAGACTTGAGACAGGATGTAGCTCTGTCACCAAGGCTGGAGTGCAGTGGCACAATCTGCTCACTGCAACCTTCGCCTCCTGGGCTCAAACAGTCCTCCCATCTCAGCCTCCCAAGTAGCTGGAACTTACAGGTGCCTGCCACCACACCCGGCTTTTTTTTTTTTTTTTTTTTTTTGAGATGAAGTTTCACTCTTGTTACCCAGGCTGGAGTGCAGTGGCATAATCTTGGCTCACTGCAACCTCTGCCTCTCAGGTTCAAGCAATTCTCCTGCCTCAGCCTCCCGAATAGCTGGGATTGTAGGCACCCACCACCATATCCAGCCAATTTTTGTATTTTTAGTAGAGACAGGGGTTCCACCATGTTGGCCAGGCTGGTCTCGAACTCCTGACCTCAGGTGATCCACCCATCCCAGCCTCCCAAAGTGCTGGGATTATAGGCATGAGCCATGGCACCTGGTCGATGCTAACATTTATTAAAGACTTGCTGCACACCAAGCCATGGACTGGGCCTGAGAGAAAAGCTGAGGAAATCCTGGATTTTCCCCTTAGAAGACTTTAATAATTGAAGAAATTTAATAAATGAAGAACTGGTTAATATCTCCTACTGGTGCTACTGCAAAGGGCCTGTGTCCCCAGGCACCCAGACAGCCTCCCCCTCATTATCCTGGCTGGGACACAGAGAACAGCTGCCGAGCCCTAACCCAAGGGACTGTTCCGTCACCTGCAATTGGGTGGCCCCTACACCCCCTTTCACAAGTCATTCCCCTTCCTGTTGCCCGATAAGCTCTAGTCCCTCTGGAACAATGAAATCACATCCCACATGCTCCCAGCCTCCATTCTTAGCCTTTCCTCGAATCCACACCCCCTTAACCCATTTGATGGTTGATCTGCAGCAGCCAATCCAGGTTAGCTCTTTGCTATTTTTTAACCACCGTTCACTGAGTGCTTCTTCTGTGCTAGGCACTGTCTACTATGTCTTTTGTTTGTTTTTATTGTTGTTTTTTGTTTTTTTGAGACAGAGTCTTGTTCTGTCACCCAGGCTGGGGCACAATGGTGCAACCTTGGCTCACTACAGCCTCCACCTCCCAGTTTCAAGTGATTCTCCTGCCTCAGCACCCCAAGTAGCTGGGATTACAGGTGTGCGCCACCACACCCAGCTAATTTTTGTATTTTTAGTGGAGACGGGAATTTGCCATGTTGGTCAGGCTGGTCTCAATCTTCTGACCTCAGGTGATCTGCCTGCCTCAGCCTCCCAAAGTGCTGGGATTGTACTGAGCCACCCACCCGGCCTCTACTATCTCATTGAACACTATACACACACACACACACACACACAGTAACCCCAAAATGAGTAGTAGTATATCAATCTTATGAATGAGGACACCAAGCCTTAGAAGCAGGCCCACCCCAAATCCTGCCCAGTCCTAGTCCACGGGAACAGCACCCACCTGCCTTGGGAAGGGAACAGCAGCAGCCCTGCTCAAGTGTTACTTTCACCCAGATCAAAGGATTCCAGATTTGAATAGTCAACCATGCAGGCATCAGCCCAGCAGCCCATCTCAGACTCAACATGGCCAAAGCCAAACCTCTGATCTTTTCCTCCAAACATGCTTCATCCACAGCTTCCCTATCTCCGCTAACAGCAACTCTATCCTTCCAACAGCTCAGGCCAGCAATCTTGGATCCGCCTTTGACATCTCTCCCTCTCACCTTCAGCCATCAGGAAATCTTGTTGGCTCAGCCTTTGAAATATATTCAGGACCCACCACTCCCAGCCACCTCCACCGCTTGCACCAAGCTCCCAACCCCTCTCTCTTGGACTACTTCAGTGGCCTTCCTGCAGGTTTCTTTCCTGCCCTGGGACCTTACAGTCTACTCTCCACTTAGTAACCAGAGTTCTATTTGACTCTTTTTAAGCCAACCACATCCCTCCTCTGCCCAACCCACCCCAGTGACTCCCTTCCCACTCACAGGAAAAGCCAGGACCTCACAATGGCCTTCAGAACCACACGATCTGACCTCAGGCCCCTTCCTCTCCACCCCCTACTCTTCTCGGTCCCTCTGCTTCAGCCACACTGGCCTCAAACACTCAAGGCACGCTCCTGCCTCACAGCCTTTGCTCCAGCTGTTTTTTTTGCCTTGAATGCTCTTCCCCCAAATATCCTTATGGCTCACGCCCTCATATCCCTTTAGCTTTTGATCCTAAATCCCTCTATCCTTACCAAGCTATTTATTTCTGTAACCACACTTCCCTTGACACTCTGTCTTCTCTCCTTATCTTCCTCAACTCTTATTTTCCAAAGCCTTTATCAGCCTCTAATATACCCTATAATGTGCCTATTTTTATGCTTTCCTCTTTATCTCCTCTCTCACCCGCTAGAATGTCAACTCTATGTGGGCAGGTACATCTGTGTTGTTCACTGCTGTATCCCAAATACCTGGAATTATGCTTGACATATAGTAGGTGTTTAGTAAACATTTTTTGAAAGAATGAGGCAACTGAGCTTATCCTGTATCCTGAGGATGCATTTGGGAAAGCACAAGTGAATTCGTTCTTTCACTAAACATTTTTGGAGGGCTCTCTTCCGTGTCAGGCCCTCTACTGAGCCCAGGAGAATGATTAAGAGTAGACGTGGTCCCTTAGGACACAAGCACCACCTCCAGCAAGGGATGAGGGGCCAGTCAACTTAATGCAATCATCATTGAGCACACAGCATATGGGAGGCCCCTTGCTGAGAGATCATTTTTGCCTTGCCCTTAAAATAGGTTTCACATTTGAAAACGCCTTCACAGCCATATCTCCTGGAACCCTCACCATCACCTCCCAGACATTAGTCTCCCTCCCTTCCTCCCCTCCTCTTTTCCTTCCACCCTCCTTTCCTCCCTCCCTCCATTTATTCTCTCCTTTCTTCCTTTCTTTCAGAAAACTTACTGGACACCTGCTCTATTCACAGCCCAGCAAGGTGGAGGTTATAAGGTACCAGTATGGCCAGGTGAGGTGGCTCACGACTGTAATCCCAGCACTTTGGGAGGCCAAGGCAGGCAGATCACCTGAGGTCAGGAATTTGAGACCAGCCTTACCAACATGGTGAAACCCTGTCTCTACTAAAAATACAAAAATTATCTGGGCATGGTGATGGGTACCTGTAATCCCAGCTACTCAGGAGGCTGAAGCAGGAAAATCATTTAGAACCTGGGAGGTAGGTTTTGCAGTGAGCCGAGATCACACCACTGCACTCCAGCCTGGGCAACAAGAGTGAAACTGCATCTCAAAAAAAAAAAAAAAGGTACCAATGTGGTTCCAGAGTCCAAGGGGATTAAAAACTGCAGCCTTGATTTCAATAACAAAACCAAGCTGTTAGATAAGGAACAGAGCAAGCTTTAGGCCCGGAGAGCAGGCAGGCTGAGTCGGAGATATAAGGAGCTTTTATGGAGAAAGTACGGAGATCTGAGCCAGATCTTTTTTTTTTAAGGGAATTTCCAGATATTCCAAGGTAGAAAAGAGGAAGGAAAAGGATGCCAGGTGGAAGGACCAGCTTGAACAAAAGCTTGGAGAGAATGAACCCAGCGCGAAGAGCACCAATCTTGTTGGAACAGGAAGGTCATTTGAAGGGTGATGGGATGAAAGGAGCACCTGCAAGTGACAAGTGTGAAGGTCAACAGCTGGACCTCACAGCTGTACTGGCCACAGGGACAACAGGCAGTGCAGCAAGCACTGGCTCTGGACTCACACAGACCTGGGTTCAAATCCTGGCCAAGTCTTTTGGGCAAGTCACTTTCTCTTGGCCTTGGATTTCTCACCTCTAAAGATTATTATGAAAATAATCCCCAGCTCAGAGAGTGTTTGGGAGGATTAAGTGAGATGATACATATGAAAAGCTCTTGCATCGTACCTCATAGAAATTCTTTTTCTAATGTTTACTGATTCTGAGAAAATGAAGGCAGTGGGTGTGAACCACTCATTCAAGTGGTTTAGTCACGGAAGGAAGGAAACATATTGCACAATGTCCAGAGAGTGCAGACCAGGGTCAAGGGAGGCTCTTTCTAAGTTGAGGAGACCTGTGGGTGTTTGAAAGCTGAGCAGAATGGGTGCTGCCAAAAGATGGGCTGGTGAGGAAAATGCTCTAAAACGGATTGTGTGGCAGTTGCACAAGTCTGTGAATATGCTGAAACCACTGAATTGTACACTTTCAGTGGGTGAGTTGGGAGATATGTGAATTATATCTCAATAAAGCTGTTTAAAAATAAAAAGGACAGGCTGGATAAACTGCAAGTTCCTTTGGGAGTCAGGAAGGAGTGGGGAGGAGGGAGACTCGGGTGAGGGCCGGACAGAGAATAGAGGATGATGTAGCTTTCATCCAAGACGCAGGATGGTAGCCTGGTGGCTTCACTCATTGGTCCCACAAACTTGATGAGTGCCTACTATGTGCCAGGCCCTGTGCCAAAAAGACTGAGATGCCCTAGAGCTGCCCACGGCCCCCAGGCAAGCCCAATACCAGCAGAGTTATGCAGAACTATGGGCAGTAAAGAGTGCGGTGAGTGGCCAGGTGCAGTGTTAATCCCAGCACTTTGGGAGGCCGAGGTGGGCAGATCACCTGAGGTCAGGAGTTCAAGACCAGCTTGGCCAACATGAAAAAACCTTATCTCTACAAAATTACAAATATTAGCAGGGTGTAGTAGTGCAAGCCTATAGTCCCAGCTACTCAGGAGAGTAGCTGAGGCAGGAGAATCGCTTGAACCTGGGAGGCAGAAGTTGCAGTGAACCGAGATCACACCACTGTGCTCCAGCCTGGGCCACAGAGCAAGACTCTGTCTCAAAAAAAAAAAAAAAAGAAAAAAAAAAAAAGGCCGGGCATGGTGGCTCATGCCTGTAATCCCAGCACTTTGGGAGGCCGAGGAGGGTGGATCACCTGAGGTCAGGAGTTTGAGACCAGCCTGGCCAACATGATGAAATCCTGTGTCTACTAAAAATACAAAAATTAGCCAGGCACGGTGGCAGGTGCCTGTAATCCCAGTTACGCAGGAGGCTGAGGCAGGAGAATCACTTGAACCTGGGAGGCGGAGGTTGCGGTGAGCCAAGATTGCACCACTGCGCTCCAGCCTGTGGGACAACAGCGAGACTCCGTCTCAAAAAAAAAAAAAAAAAAGTGTGGTGAGTGCACATAGTCCAGGCAGGAAACGGAGGAGCTGCCACCCTGCTCCATCCCTGGGTCTTCACCTGTGCAGTGGGTGTAGCCTCTGGGTCTGAGACAGACCTGCAGCAACAGTAGCTGAAAGTGCCCCATCCTTGGAAGAGGTCAGAAAGTCCTGAAGCCATCACTACCAAGTCACTAGCATTAGACCTCAGCAGGAGATGCTGAGAGCATTTATGGAGTCCTCATTGCGTACACAGTTCTACTCTGCATGTGGTTTATTTGTGATTCTTGAGTAAATGCTCCCCCTGCTGCCCCAAAAACACTGTGGGTGGGCCCTGCTTATCTGGTACAGTGATGCTGCTGATGACAGATGGGGAGAGAGGGCCTAATGGGCCTGGAGACAGGGCAAAGAGCCAGTTCAGGCCACAGAAACACCACCGAGGAGAAAAACCACAGTTGGAGAGAGTACTGAGAGGCAGGTACATTTCAGTAGTCAACATCAGGGGGCTGCAGGACACATCCCAGACGCACCTGTAACATCAGAGGGTCTGCATGTCTGCAGGCACCAGGCTGCCCCACCACTCTTCCGGAGGCATCACAACCATTCTCTTCACCCCCAGAGCCACACCCCTGCTGACTCCTGCCCCTCTCCTCGCTGGCGCCCCTCAGAGCCCATCAGGCAAACTGAGGTGGTGTGTTGGAGGGAGGACCTAAAGGGGTCCTGGGTTCTAGCCCTGGCTCTGCCACCAAAGAGCTGAGTGACTTCCCCCTGGGCTGTCTCCTCAGCAGTGTACAGAGGCAGAATGTGTGAGGAGTAAGAACATAGGCCCCAGACAGGCTCCTGGGGTTTTAGTACCAGCGCTTTGCATACCAGCTTTGTGAACCTGGCTGTGCTATGTATCTTCTTTGTGTTTCAGTTTCTTCAAATAGTGTGAGGATTAAATGAGTTAATAGATAAAAAGCACTTGGAATGCTACAGAGCATGCAAGGCTCAATAAATTTTAACTCTGTATTACTATGACTCTGAGGAGGAGTACTCAGTGGTCTCTGAGGCCCTTTCCAGCTGTGGCATTCTATGACCTTGAATTCTGCCTGTACTATTATCTTTGTCTGAATTTCTAATTAGGCACCACATGTTGCCATTATTCGAGCAACCCAGGCATCTAAAATCTGGATGACTTCTTGACCTTGGGCGTCCTTGACTTACCCTTTCCTGTAACACCCAGTGGGAAGGCTGGTGCCCCCACCCATAGACTGTGGAAAGTGCCAAGCCCTTCTCAGCGCCTCTGAGGGCTAAACCAGGGGGATTCTCCCAAGCCTTTCCTCATGGAAGCCCTCTGCTTTATGGCCATCTGCCCCTAAGCCCACATCTATGCATGAGACTTTCCCGAAGGTTCACTCTATAGTGGGAAATTGCAGCGCAGAGCAGGAGGCAAGTTCAGCACCAAGGTAAAACAACAGGAGTCCGGGTAAATAAACCCTGGTGCATCTACATAGTGGAACATTGTGCGGCTGTAAAAAATCGTAATAATGAGGGGACAGGTGACACTGGGAAGATGGTAGCTGGGTTCAAAACCACGGAACCTCTGGTATATTACAAGAGATTTCTGAAAGAGATTGGCCTTCCTGATGAAAGAGAACATTGTGAATTCAGAACCACGACTGTCAACACAGTTTCAATTACTACCGCAGTCGTTTCTCCTTTAGTGAAGCTGAGAAATACTACAGTAATGTGTAGGGTTAAAACAGAGTTTGCAGCACCACCCACAGATGCTTCCACAAAGGATCTGCGGCTCCCACTGTGGCTCTGCCACCCTTGTGTTCCATTGAGATTTCAGTCTGGACCTCCTGGAGAAGAGACCCAAGCCACTAGCCAGGTCACTGAAGATATCACCAAAATTCACAGATAATTCAGAAAGGGAATTTATGCATTTCTCCAGGAAAGCGTGCTTGAATTCTATGCTATGATCTCATTTGCCTATTTTGGAAACATTTTGGATGCCTGCACATTTGCTTTGTAAGCAGCTTTTTTAACATGTACAGTTGCCTGAAGTTGCTAGAAAGAGACTATTTTAGCAGAAGTTAAAAGAAGTTACTTGAATACTAGAACTTACCCAGCTGCAACTTCCTTTGCCATGTTTGATGACACTTTGCTCATAGCTGACCTTACTGGAGAGGAGGAATATCTGGCAACAGGAATCTTAACAACAGTAATGGAAGAGGAAGCAGGCTCTATAGTCCTCACCAAACAGGTAAAAGTGGGCTGACTGGAGCTAGACTCCAGGACTACATGAACTGAGCTATTACCAGACACAAAGAAATTTAAAATGCAATGGATGAAGAAAATAGTATGAAACCCGAAGAAATGACCACCACACTTTCAAAGCAGATTTGTAAAAATTGTGTTTGTTACACTGTGCACAAAACTTTTAAACTATTAGCTGGGCGTGATGGTGCATGCCTGTAGTCCCAGCTACTCAGGAGGCTGGGGCAGAAGGGTTGCCTGAGCCCAGGAGGCAGAGGTTGCAGTAAGCCAAGATCTGCACTCTGAGACTCTGTCTCAGAAAAAAAAAAAAAAGAAACTTTTATACTCAATAAATATCAATTACATTCTTCCGAAATATAGTTCTAGTATTTCTAGACGTTTCTAGTATTTATGGTCACTTCACACATATATTATGTACAGTGAAAGCACTTTTTTTTTCTTTTCTTTCTGAGGCAGGGTCTCACTCTGTCACCCAGGCTGGAGTGCAGTGGCGTGATCATAGCTTACTGTAGCCTCACAGTCGTGGCCTCAAGCAATCCTCCCACTTCGGCCTCCCAAATTGCTGGAATTACAGGCATCAGCCACTGCACCTGGCCCAGTGAAACCATTTTTTAAAAAGCAATGGCTTAGGCAAACCAACCCTAGTATGTTAAACCATTTCCCTGTTGTTATTTTAAAACCATAGGATTGTGCTTTATTAAAGTATGTACATTTAGCAGTGTAAAATACTGACACATTAAAAAACAAAAACAGAGGCCAGATGCAGCGGCTCATGCCTGTATTTCCAGCACTTTGGGATGCCGAGGCAGGCAGATACCTACGGTCAGGAGTTTGAGACCAGTCTGGCCAACATGGCGAAACCTTGTCTCTACTAAAAATACAAAAATTAGCCAGGCATGGCGGCAGCACACCTGTAATCCCAGCCACTCAGGAGGCTGAGGCAGGAGAATTGCTTGAACCCGGGAAGCGGAAAAGTTTGCAGAAGAGCTGAGATCATGCCACTGCACTCCAGCCTGGATGACAGAGCGAGAATCCATCTCAAAAATAAACAAAGAAACAAATAAAAAACCAGAAAAAATAATGAGGAAGCTCTTGCTGCTCATGGTACGCTCACTAAGTAAATACAGTGCAAGCAAATGCTGAGTAAATACAAAGCTAGGTGCAGAATACTGTGAATGGCATATTTATCAAAGAAAGGGGGAGGGAGTGGGAGTGGGGGAAGGGAAAACATGTTGATATACATTTGCTGTGTATACCTAGAATAGCTCTGGGAAACCACATAAGAATCTGCTGAGGGGAGGGGAGAGGGAGACTTTTCATTATGTATACTTTCACACTCTTAAAATTTTAAAAGGCCGGGCATGGTGGCTCACACCTGTAATTCCAGCACTTTGGGAGGCCAAGGTGGGTGGATCACGAGGTCGGGAGTTCGAGACCAGCCTGACCAACATGGTGAAACCTTTTCTCTACTAAAAATACAAAAATTAGCTGGGCGTGGTGGCGTGCCTGTAATCCCAGCTACTCAGAAGGCTGAAGCAGGAGAATCACTTGAACCCGGGAGGCAGAGGTTGGAGTGAGTTGAGATCACACCACTGCACTCCAGCCTGGGCAACAGAGTGAGACTCCGTTTCAAAAAAAAAAATTAAAATATGAAAATATACCACTACAAACAAAAATAATACTTTTTAAAAATCAAGATGTGGCTTAATTCTGCCTGGAGATTTCTTTAATGGTCGTCCTCACCCACTGGCCCTCTTCCGAGGGCCCCATCTGCCCTCCTCTCTGGCCAGTTGTCTCAGAGATAGATGCCAGCTTCCTCACATCTTATGCAAAATTATCACTCTCTTGATTTCATCTTCACACAATCAAGCCATGCCTTTTTCGCACAAAGGGCCCATTGCTGTGATTTTCCCACAAAAGAATCATTTCCCCAAGAGGAACCATGCCATGTCCCTAGAAAGCAGAAAGAGTGACAGTATCCTCCGTATTAAACACCCCTGGAGTGTTTCTGCCAGGTCTGTTTCCATGCTTGCCTCTTCCGGCCTGGATTGTGAGTCTTGAGAGCAAAAACCTATTTTACGCATCTCTGGGTCCCCGGCTTCATAGGCGGTTCCAAATGCACCCCATCCCTTCTTCAACACCTGGCACAGCATGGTTCACACAGAGGACCCCTAGTAAATGTTTACCAGGTTGAGTCGCTTTGGTGAGGTGTGTGGACATGGAGAGATAAGGCAGAGGGTGGAAGTTGGGCCAGATCTGGAGCAGAGCCAGAGGGTAATTAATAAAAACAGCTCACATTTATTGAGCATTTTACTACTTGCCAGGTGCTCCTCTCAATGCCTTTGTGCATTAGCTCATATAATCTTCACAACAACCCTACCAAGTAAGTTCTATTATTATCCCCATTGTACAGATGAGGAAACTGAGGCACAGAGCAACTAAGAAACAGTGTGCTGTTCAAATACTATCATGTTCTATGGGTGCCATGATGCATCTGTGGCTAGGAAGTAGTTTTCTGGAACATGGCTTTAAATTAGACTCACTTGGGTATCTTCTAAAACTCCTGATGCTCAGGCCACAAACTACACCAATTAAATCAGCATCTCAGGAGGATGAAATCATCAATGGTAGTTTTTAAAGCTCCCCAGAAGATTCCAAAGTGCAACTGAATTTGAGAACTAGGGATCTGGCCCAAACCCTTCCTTTATAATTAATGCACATGGAGATGTCATGGCGCAGAGAGAAGTGATGCATAGGGGCACACAGCAGAGCAGTGGCTGAACCCCCGTCCTCCAGTGCCCAAGGTAGGTCTTCTTCTGCACTCCCAGCCCCTTCCTCCATGTTGCTGTAGGCACTGAGCTGGCAGGCTGCCAGTCCCACATGGATCTTAGAGGTCTTGACTCAAGGCTGGCTTGGACGAAGATCCCCAGGACAGGCTAACAGATCCCCCTCATCCCAACGTGCCCCCATTCAAGCAGCTCCAGAGGCTGGATGCCTTAGGGCAGAGCCCAGCCTGGAAATTCTCCAGGCTTGGACACCACCCTGGATTTAACCAGAGCTCAGGGAGACTTGGGACGGGTGGAGCTTGGGGCAAAACACCACGGGAGTGTGCCACAGTCACAGGCAAAAGAGCTGGGGCAGGCACAGAGGCTAATTTCCCTGACCCCGCCCTGTGGCGGCCTGTGTACTCCCCTCCTCCTCTCTCCACCCTCTGATGACGCACTGACCCCTGCCCTCCCCCTCAGTTCCCTCACCCCTGATTGGGAGGTGACGGAAATTCATTTCTGGCGGCCTGAGGCCCGTCAGCAACTTGTTTTCATTGTAGGGTCTGGCTCATGTAGATAGGTCCATCCAGGCCCTAGGTCACACAGGGAACACACACACACACACACACACACACACACCCCAAACAGAACCTCTGCAGGAAGAGAAAGGAGGCACTCCAGGGGTTCTGAGTCACGGGATTCAAGGCATTCATAGCCAAATGCCACTCTTGGGAAAGTGGTGGAGCAGTTCACAGGGAAAGTCAAAGAGGCTGGACGGGGAACCAGTTCTCCTGTAGTCTTGCTCCCCTCTCCTCTAGCCCAGTGGTTCTCAACCCTGGCTGCACACAGAACCATTTAAGGAGCTTTTAAAAAATGCTGCTGCCTGGGCTCCAGCCCTGAGAGAGTTCAATTCAACTGTTCTGTTAACTCCGGGGAGAGGCCAGGGCATCATCTTTTAGTTCCCTGGTTGATGCTGATGAGCAGCCAGGAATGAGAACACTCGCTGACGGAATCATCCAGGCAGGACGGATTCACTCCCAATCTCACTGGGCAGATGGTCAGGGGAAGAGTCTGCCCTTTCTGTTGGGGAGGGGAGGGAGATATTGCAGGCAATATACCCTGGACCCCATCTTCATGTCCATCATCAACACAATGCAGTGAAAGGGTGGTTAAAGAACAGAAGCAGGTGCTCATTCTGGCTCTCCCCTTTCCTCACCTTGGACAAATGAATTGGCTTCTCAGAGCCTCAATTTCTTCATTCATAAAACGGAGAGAATGTTTGCCACGTAGGAGGTACTTGTGACAATTAAGTGATTAAGTCTACACGGTCCTGAACATGTAATAAGCAATCAATAAAAAGTAGGTTTTAATAATAATAAAATGGGCCGGGAGAGGTGGCTCACACCTGTAATCCCAGCACTTTGGGAGGCTGAGGTGGGCAGATCACAAGGTCAGGAGATCGAGACCATCCTGGCTAACAAGGTGAAACCCCATCTCTACTAAAAACACAAAAAAATAGCCGGGCATGGTGGTGGGCGCCTGTAGTCCCAGCTACTCGGGAGGCTGAGACAGGAGAATGGCATGAACCCAGGAGGCAGAGATTGCAGTGAGCCAAGATTGCACCACTGCACTCCAGCCTGGGCAACAGAGCGAGACTCCGTCTCACAAAAAAAAGTATATATATATATATATATATATACACAAAATAATAATAAAATGAAAGCCGGTTTGTACACCTACGTTCATAGCAGCTTATTCACAACAGCTAAAAGGCAGAAGCAACCCAAGTACACATAAGTGAAATGTGGTTTGTCCATGCAATGGAATATAACCTTAAAAAGGAAGGGAATGGCCAGCCACAGTGGCCCACACCTGTAATCTCAGCACTTTGGGAGGCCAAGGTGGGTGGATCACTTGAGCTCAGGAGTTTGAGACCAGCCTGGGCAACATGGCAAAACCCCATCTCTACAAAAAAAAATACAAAAAGTAGGCCAGGCACGGTGGCTCATGCCTATAATCCCAGCAATTTGGGAGGCTGAGGTGGGCAGATCACAAGGTCAGGAGATTGAGACCATCCTGGCTAACATGGTAAAATCCCATCTCTACTAAAAATACAAAAAATTAACCGGGCGTGGTGGCGGGTGCCTGTAGTCCCAGCTACTCAGGAGGCTGAGGCAGGAGAATGGCATGAACCCGGGAGGCGGAGCTTGCAGTGAGCTGAGAT
>NW_012118599.1:13258393-13258734 GCF_000951035.1 Colobus angolensis palliatus
TTTTTTGAGACGGATTCTTGCTCTGTTGTCAGGCTGGAGTGCAGTGGTGCAATATTGGCTAACTGCAACCTCAGCCTCCCAGGTTCAAGCAGTTCTCCAGCCTCAGCCTCCCAAGTAGCTGGGATTACAGGTGCGTGTCACCATGTCCAGCTAATTTTTGTGTTTTTAGTAGAAACTGGGTTTCACCGTGTTGGCCACAATGGTCTCGATCTCTTGACCTCGTGATCCTCCCACCTCGGCCTCTCAAAGTCCTGGAATTAAAGGCATGAGCCACTGTACCCAGCCAATGTTTTGTATTTTTAGTGGAGACAGGGTTTCACCATGTTGGTCAGGCTGGTCTC
>NW_012118599.1:13259279-13263881 GCF_000951035.1 Colobus angolensis palliatus
GTGGTGGCTCACGCCTGTAATCCCAGCACTTTGGGAGGCTGAGATGGGCAGATCACCTGAGGTCAGGAGTTCAAAACCACCCTGGAAAATGTGGCAAAACCCCATCTCTACTGAAAATACAAAAGTTATCCAGGCGTGGTGGCACACGCCTGTAACCCCAGCTACTCAGGAGGCTGAGGCAGGAGAATCCCTTGAACCCGGGAATGGAGGTTGCAGTGAGCCAAGATTGTGCCATTGCACTCCAGCCTGGGTGACAAGAGTAAAACTCCGTCTCAAAAAAAAAAAAAAAAATGGTTAAGATGACAAAATTTGTGTTACGCATATTTTACCACAATTTTTAAATTGGAGAAAGAAATAAAATAAATAAAAGACAAAATTAGCAATCCAGCTGCCCTGAGTGACTCTGTACTCCTAGAAAAGGGCGGACATATGGCCCTGGCTTCAGGCCTCCCATTCTGAGATAGATACCAGGGGACAGATGCTCAATGAATGAACTCAGGATTTATACTGATAATAAACAGGAAATAATAGATGGGTTTAAATATTTACACGGTGTGCAGGCTTCAGGGCAAGGACATTACCAGGGAGGGGAGGAAGGGGTCGGACAGAAGACACAAAGAGAATGTAAATGTTAGTGGAACACACGGCTGAAGCCACCCAGACGTGTGTTTCAAGCACACTCAAGAAGAGAGGGACAACTTTAGGAGGGGAAAACCCCAGTCCAGGCCCAGGGAGTCTGCCAGAAGCCTGGGCCACCCGGTTCCTTCCTTCCAGGAGAGATCCTTGTTTACCTTGCGAGGCTGGAAGATAATGTAATCAAATTATGACTCATTATTCTAAATGACTGTCTCCAGTGGAGAAGGCAGGCAGGGAGGCCGGAAAGGGGACACAAGTAGTTTTCCAGGACTTCGGTTGCTCATTCTCCAGCTCCCTTTGTCCCCAAGCCCTTTCCTCGCTTTCAGCCTCCCCCTGTCCTGGCCTCTCCCTCCCTCTTTCCCCACTCTGCTCTTTCCCCACCATCTGCTCCTTGGACATACCCAGGTTTGAGGGGGCAGAGCAGGTTCTTCTCAGTCTCGGCAGGTGACAATGAATAGGACAACAGGAGTATCCTGCCCGCCAAGAAACCCCTTCCTCCCAACCAGAGAGCAAATGCAATCCCTCTATTTGGAATTGAAGTCAGGTCATTTGATTGACTAGGACTCCATCTCTGACTTGCTGGGTCACTTTGGACAAGTCACTTGTCCTCTCTGGAGCTAGTGGGAGTAGGAGAGTTCATTCCAAAAAGAGGAACCCCCTCTGCCTGCCCTTTCCTGCCTTCCAGAACTGGTGTAAGAATGAGGGGCAAGCCCACCCATCAGAGACCCTCAGATCTCAGAGACTCAGAGGCCTGAGGCAGATGAAATACACAGGTTTTCAGCAACATTCCATCACCTCAGACACACCCCTGGTATCTAAGGTGATGGAAGGCCCTGAGCCTGGACCCCGACAGAGATCTGGGGACCAACCTAGCCTGGAAGCAGTGAGCTGGATACCTCCCTAATGGTCCATGTTCCCCCATCCCCCTCCCTGCCTTCATTCAAAACTGCATGCAGTTTCTGAGAGGAAGGCAGCAGGGCACAAGTCCCTTTAAAAGGTCAGATGGGCTAAAAAAAAAAAAAAGGCAAAGAAACATTCTCTCTCTCCCTCCGTTCTGGCCAGTTGCCTCCCAATGACCCAGTAGGAGTAAGCAGAGAGCCTGGCTCCACTTCCTCCCCTGGGTTCTCACGTTCCATGACCTGGCAACTCCTAGTGACAAATGCATCAGAAAATCTTCTCTGGATAGCTGCTCATAGAGCTAAAAAAAAAAAGAAAAAGAAAAAAATCTTCTCTGGGGTCAAAAGGAAATTGTAAGCAAAGGGAAAAGCGTGGCATTTTTCCAAATATCGAGTTATGACAGCTCTCTCTCTCACATACACACACACACGCACACACAAGCTGTCTGTGGAACACATACCACACGGGCATGAATACCCATGTACCAAGCAAAATCTAGTTTATATTATTTGAATATGAATACCTTCAACTTTAATAAATTCACCCTGAAACCATCAGATCCAAAGTTCACTCAGAGGTTTCCTCAAGTCATGAACAATATTAATGAAGGAATGTCGTGACTGCCCCTGTCCTGCCTGCCCCCCAGCCTTCTCAGGCCCTGTACCCCCTGCCACCCCCACCTAAGCACAGTCTTCCTGGAGGGCTGCAGTGGCACTGGCAGTAATGGCAGGGGCAGGGTGAGAGAGGGAAGAGGAAGCTGCATTCCCCTGGCTCCACCTCCCACTCTGTGCCCGCCCAGCCCCAGGGATGGAGATGCTAAGAAAGTACTTTAGCTCTCCAGTGACAAAATCATAAAGTTGGAAGCTGGCTCACAGCCTCCTTTACCCAGCCTTTCACTCTACACTGAGGTCACTCCAGCCCAGAGTAGTCTGGGGATGAGCCTGGGGTGCCACCGCCCATCAGAGACAGACCCAGTGCTAGAAGCACAGGTCCCCTACCCTCCACATCAGCAGGAACTCCCAGGCCTCTTCAGCCATCTCCTTTCTCCCTCTCCTGCCACCACTCTGTGATACTTCTTTCCCCCTAGGCCTTCCCAGGATTTCGAGGAAAACCATTCTGGACAGTAGCATTCACCAGGGGCCCGTGCCAGCTGAATCCTAAGGTGGTCCCCCTCTCACTTACATGCCTGTCCCTGGCCTGGGGCCCAAGTGATCTCCTGGCCTTCTGGTGATGCCCACAGCACCCTCCAGGTGGGGCTGACAATTTATAGGAGGACCTGGGGATTTCCTCAGGGTTCAGATCAGGCCTTTTGAGGGAGGTCCTGCCAATCCTACTGCCAGATCAGGGCCCACCTTCAGCCCATCCCACAGGTGACTCCCAGGATACCATTTCTTGCAAGAAGAGAAACTGAGGCTCAGAGAGGTGAATGGACTGGCCCAATCTGACCCAGCTGGTCAGCAACAACTCTAGGGCCCCCAGGCCTTCCACTTCCATACTCCTGCCCAGAATAAAGGCTATTCCCAGAAGCCCTGGCAGCTCAGCATAGCCATATAAATAAGTTCTGGCAAATGGATATAAGTCATGGTGGGTACAATTTCTAGGAGGTATCTTTAAAGGACGGCAGGTTGGTTCTCCTTTCTGCTCTATGGAGGATATAGGCATGATGGCTAAAGCTTAAACAAGCATTTAGGACTATGAGGGGGCAGGGCAACAAGCTGGAAGGAGTGTGGATCTCTGACTACTTCCAGAGTCCTTTGCCATCTATTTAAGCCACTGCTATTTTACATTTCCTGTCACGCGTAGCTGAGCTAACTCCTAACTAACACAGTGGTGAACACATTAGTTTTCCTGCTCAGCACTTTCCCTTTTCCCCTTCTTTGGAAAAAAACGCCCCTTCTTTTTCCTTTCCTGCACTTTCTCCATATAGGTCAACTGGGGCCTGCCAATACTAGTGTCTCAACCTCTGTCTCCAGGCCAGAAACCGCTGGCAGCCCCATGGAGAAATAATAATGAGTGAATGAAGTGAAAATGCAGAGAGAGAGAAGGAGACGAAGAGCCTGAAGGTGCTGGCAGCTCTGGCTGCAGTTGCCCTGAAGCCCCACTGAACTCTGCCCATCCTGGATTGGTTGTAAGAGATAATAAACGTCCTTCTACAAGCTGGGGTGATTGCCACTTGCAACCCATAATGACCTGGCCAATGTGGAAGACCGTGTAATCAAGCAGCCAGAGATAAAAGCAGACCAGCTCTGGGGTGGCAAGAAGGAAAGAAAGAATCTGTAGAGAAATGAGATGGAGTCCTGACAAAGAAGGCAAGACTCAGGCCAAGACTGAAGGAAGCGGAGACTTTGACTGGCAGATGAGTAATGGAGGGAAGGAAAATGAGCACGGAGTGGGTTCTCAGGGTCTGTGTGGGAGAGGAGGGGAGAAAACATGGGAAAGGTAGGGAATGCAACATCTCGAAAGGCCCCATATATTAAGTTCAGGAGCTAGGACTTTAGTCACTTTGATCAGCAGGTCTCAGACTTTTAGTCTTCTAGGAGAAGCATTCCCTAAAAATACAAATTCAGAGCCCCACCATTACAGGTTCTGATTCATTACCTTTGGGGAGAAGACCAAGACTGCACCAGAAGTAAGCCTTATAAAGGCCAATGGTAGGCAGTGAGAAGTCATTGAGCAGGAAAGTGACCAAGGGTGTTAAGAAAAATTAGACCGAGGCCAGGCACGGTGGCTCATGCATGTAATCCCAGCACTTTGGGAGGCCGAGGCGGGCGGATCGCCTGAGGTCAGGAGTTTGAGACCAGCCTGACCAACATGGAACCCCATCTCTACTAAAAATACAAAAATTAGCTGGGCATGGTGGCACACACCTGTAGTCCCAGCTCCTCAGGAGGCTGAGGCACGAGAATCACTTGAACACGGGAGGTGAAGTTTGCAGTAAGCTAAGACTGTGCCACTGCACTCCAGCCTCAGTGACAGAGCAAGACTCAGTCCTAAAAAAAAAAAAAAAGAAAGAAAGAAAAAAACAGAAAGAGGCCGGGCACGGTGGCTCAAGCCTGTAATCCCAGCACT
>NW_012118599.1:13264135-13269684 GCF_000951035.1 Colobus angolensis palliatus
AGAAAGAAAGAAAGGAAGAAAGAAGGAAGGAAGGAAGGAAGGAGAAAGAAGAGAGAAAGAAAGAAAAAGAAAGAGGAAGGAAGGAAGGAAGGAAGGTTAAACCATAGTAGTAGAGCAGATTGGAGGTGGGGAGCCTGAAGGCAATGGGAAAACCAAGGTACTAGAAGGTGGCGGGAATTGAAACAGCAAGGAAGAGGGGGAAATAATGAGGTAACTTTGAAATTTATGAAATGTGCGAAAACTGTGAAAATTGAGGGGAGGGCAGTTGATGATGACTCTGTGAGTGACCAGGAGACCAACATCAGGGATGGCATTTATTAAGAAGGTGGTAATGGCCGACTGGGCACAGTGGCTCACACCTGTAATCCCAGCACTTTGGGAGGCCGAGGTAGGTGGATCACGAGGTAAGGAGTTCGAGACCAGCTTGGCCAATATGGTGAAACCCCATCTCTACTAAAAATACAAAAAATTTAGCCATGCCTGTGGTTCCAGCTGCTTGGGAGGCTGAGGCAGAAGAATCACTTGAACCTGGGAGGCAGAGGTTGCAGTGATCTGAGATCCTGACACTACACGCCAGCCTAGGTGACAAAGTGAGACTCCATCTCAAAAAAAAAAAAGAAGAAGGTTGTGATGCCCTTACCTAGACACTGTGCATTTAAGCTCCTTCAGAAGAACCAGACAGAAACTTTTGTAGGCAGTTGGATACTAAAGGCTAGAGCTCAAAAGAGTATTGCTGTGGCTTTGGGGCTTATCGGCTTTGAGGGGATTGCTGAGGATAAAAGCGGGTAAGACCTGAAGAACAGCAGAGCAGGGAGGAGGCTACACACTGAACTTGCACCACTCTAGGGACCAATGATGGGCCTGTTTATGGAAGCTGAATTCTAGAACCAGACGGGACTCTTTACAGATGGAGAAACAGAGAACATGAATATCTGGTTGTATATTGCCAGTTGGTTAGGGGACAGCCTGATTTTCCATCTGCAGTGCTTTCCTCCTGCTTATATATCTTTTTTTAACTTTCTTTTTTTAAGACAAGATCTCACTCTGTCACCCAGGCTGGGGTGCAGTGGCGTGATCTCGGCTCACTGCAACCTCCACCTCCCAGGTTCAAGTGATTCTCTTGCCTCAGCTTCCCAAGCAGCTGGGACTACAGGTGTGTACCACCACACCTGGCTAATTTCTGTATTTTTAGTAGAGATGAGGTTTTGCCATATTGGTCAGGCTGGTCTAGAACTCCTGGCCTCAAGTGATCCACCCACCTCAGCCTCCCAAACTGCTGGGATTACAGGTGTAAGCCACTGCACCCAGCCCTGTATCTTTTTTTAAATTTTAATTTAAATTTTTCTAGAGACAGGGTCTCACCCTGGCTAGAGTACAGTGGCACATTCATAGCTCACTGTAGGCTTGAACTGCTAGCCTCAAGCAATCCTCCCACCTTGGCCGGCCAAAGTGCTTTGACCTATAGGCATGAGCCACCTCACTCGGGCTTGCTTTTATGTATTTCTTCATAGGGGAAGAAAGAGACGACACACAGGGATGTACACAGGAGAGTGCCTCCCCAGGGCGCCATTTTGTACGTGTTAGTAAAAATAGGCAATAGTTCCAAAGTGTCCTAAGAAGCTAAAACCCTTTCCTTACACACAAAAAAAACTGCATGTGGACACCAGGAGAAAGGAATTGGGTGCATCTCTTCACGTAACAAGGACATCGCGGCCTTTTCAGAAAGGGCATCTGGCACTCTGCAAAAATGTCTGGCCAGGGTTTGCTTACATTGGGAGAGACCTGAGCTGAGCAGGCCTCCCTGGCCCCAGTCACAGCGTGAACCTCTCACTTGGACTGGGTCCTGGCCCGTGCCTGGGAGCGCACCCAACGGCCACAGCAGGCCTCCTCCCCTGCGGCAGGCAGTTTTGGTTGGGGCCTTCTTCCTCTAGCCTCAGTTTCCCAGAACGCTTTGGGATCTGAAGGTCCCTAACCCTACCTCTCGCCAATTCCACTTCTTTTTTGTGTTTTCCCTCATTATCCATATTAGGGCAGCTGCATAGCCTAATGCTCCAGCATATAAATGAATCAGGTTTACTTTATAATTAATCGGTTATACAGTACATTTAAGTTGTATACTTTTCCTGGATGTGTGTCTTATTTCACAATGAAGAAGTTAAAATTTTAAATTAAAAAAAGAGAGAGAGAGAAAGTAAATTGCAGGGCAACCATCGAGTTTACAAAATGTTTCTTTGTCAGACAAAAGCTTTCACCCCTAGAGTGTTCACTAGTGCATGTCATCATTTGTTCATAAAAGGCACATAGTAGCTCCTCAATTGATACCCATTTGCAAAATAAATGATGAACAAATGTGTGGATAGAATGAGTAACTTGGGCAGAGTAAAAGTCCTTGTGAAAAGACAAACAGCACTAAAAAAGCAATGGGAAGTGTTGAATTAGCAGAGACTCTAGACACACCCCACTTGTTTCCAGGCCTATTGCGTCAAGCAGGACACACCTGTAGAGCAGCCACCACCAGGCAAGGGGTTCTTTGTCCAAGGACTCCCCACCCCACCCCCGCTCATACCTGTTTGGGAGGCAGAGCTCTAACAGGAGGGAACTGCCCTTTATAAAGGTCATAGGAAACAGAGGCGTGTCACCAGGCCAGCCCAAAGCGGCCAGGCCCAGGCCGTTCCCCATCACAGTTCTCTCCCCAGCTTAAGGTGCTGTCCCTTCCTTCATCTGCACAGAGCCCTTGAGGCGGAGGAGGACAGCGGCTGCAGATGAAACCAGACTCTTCTTGGGAGGCTCAAGCCTCAGTTCCTGGCCTAGGCAGGGCAGGCCACATGTTGTTATGGCTGAGTCGACCAGCTGGGAATCAGCAGGGGGTTTGTAAGGAAACTGCATTAATTAGGAAAAAGCAAACATGACTGTCACTCCAGTCTGCCAGCCCCTTCCTCTGATTTCCCTTGCAGTTCCCCCAGCCCCACGTGGTCTCCATCAGATCAACTCTCCCTCCACCTTCCCACCCCTTTCCCCTTTCCGTTGCCTCTGCTCCTTCATGGCTCACATCTGCACTGCTCTTGGCTCTGACCCCTCTTCCTGGGCGAGGTGGGAGGAAGGCTGGAAGAGCACATCCATCCACAGCTGGGACCAGAACCTCCCCAGCCCTGAAGCCATAGATGGGCTGACCTAACTCCTTCCTGGGCTCTGGCCTGAGCCTCACTGTCCTGTTAGCCAGCAGCGCATCACTCCACCAGATCATCCCTGCTGCGAATTTAAGTTTTCCTTGGCAAAATGAACATTTCTGGGTTCATCTCCTGTGGGTTTCCCTGAACATCTTCATCGAGAAGGTTTATTTGGGATGTAAGTTTATCTCCAGAATTAAGACAGAGTCCAGGACAAGATGTGGAGAAAGAAGGGCGGTCTCCTTGGGAAATGGGGTGGAACCTAGGGGACTGGGCTCCTCTGAAGAGGAGGTGGTAGAAGAAGTAAAGAGAGGTTCGAAATAAAAAGAGGTTCCTCAGCCTCCCTTCTCTCATACATGTGTATACAGTGTCATTGCTGCTCTTCGAGTTCCAGGATTGCCACTGCAGCTGGAAATAATTCTTCTCATGCATGAGAATGGCTCTGTCAACAACCCTAGAGACTTAGGTTCAGAAAAAGACCCTTCCTTTGGGTGGCAGCTAACCATCTGCAGCTCTCAGACAAAGGCCCTGACCCCCTTTTATTCCACAGCACAGTTGTACTTACAAAAAGAATCCACAGCATACTCAACTAGGGAGAAGGGAATAAAAGACTCACTAATTAAATAGAACATACTGTTTTTGGAGTAGGAAGCTAGATATTAGAAAAAATTTTGGGCCAGACGCAGTGGCTCATGCCTGTAATCCTAGCATTTTGGGAGGCCGAGGCAGGTGGATCACCTGACGTCAGGAGTTGGCAGCCTGGCCAACTCGGTAAAACCCCATCTCTACTAAAAATACAAAAATTAGCCAGGTGTGGTGGCAGGCGTCTGTAATCCCAGCTACTCGGGAGGCTGAGGCAGGAGAATCGCTTGAACCCAGGAGGCGGAGGTTGCAGTGAGCCGAGATCGCACCACTGCACTCCAGCCTGGGGGACTAGAGTGAGACGTTGTCTCAAAAAAAAAAAAAAAAAAGCAAGCTAAAAGCTTAGCAATTGGAGATTGGAGATTGAACTTCCATACAATGAAATAGTGCATAACCATTAGAAATAGTGCCAAAGCATGCCTGTAGTCCCAGCTACTCAGGAGGCTGAGGCAGGAGGATTGTTTGAGCCCAGGGGGCTGAAGCTGCAGTGAGCCATGTTCAAGACACTGCACTCTAGCCTGGGTGACAGAGCAAAACTCCATCTCTGAAAAAATAAACAAATAAAGATATACATGTATATATGTATGTGTATATATACATATATGTGTGTATATATACGTATATGTGTATGTATGTATACGTATGTATGTATATATATGTGCATATATGTGTGTGTATATATACATACACACACACATACACACACACATATATATAGTGCCAAATGACAGAAAAAGAGACCACGGGAACTAAACAGAGATTCTGGAAACCAGACCAGATGAAATGCAGTGGGGGAAAGTGTGAAACTTTTCATTAGTCAGGCATGGTAGCAGGTACCTGTAATCCCAGCTGCTCAGGAGGTTGAGGCAGGAGAATTGTTTGAACCCAGGAGGCGGAGGTTGCAGTGAGCGGAAATCGCACCATTGTACTCCAACCTGGGCGACAAGAGCAAAACTTCATCTCAAAAAAAGAAAAGGAAAAGTGTGAAATTTTTAAATGGTGCTAGGTCAGTTAGATACTGAAACTATAGGGGAAAAATGAATCTTAACCCCAGTTTCAGACCACATAACTAGATGACTCAAAGACCTAAATGTGAAAAGTAAACAATAAAGTTTTCAGGAAAAAGACAGAACATCTTCATGACCTTGAAGAGGACAAAAATATTATTATTTATTTTTTACTTTTTATAGAGACACCTTCTTACTCCGTCACTCAGGCTGAAGTGCAGTGGCATCATCATAGCTCAGTGTAACCTCAAACACCTGGGCTCAAGTGACCCTCCCCACCTTAGCCTTCCAAGTAACCTGGACGGCATGCAGATACCCAGATATTTTTTTTTTTAATTTTTTTTTTAAAATAGGGTTTCATTCTCATCACTCAGGCTGCTGGAGTGTAGTGGCACAATCATGGCTCACTGCAGCCTTGACTTCCCGGGCTCAGATGATTCTCCCACCTCAGCCTCTGGAGCAGCTGAGACTACAGGCATGCACCACCATGCCTGGCTAATTTTTTTGTGTATTTCCAGTAGAGACGGGGTTTCATCTATTGCCCAGGCTGGTCTCAAACTTCTGGGCTCAAGCAATCGTCCTGCCTCAACTTCTCAAAGTGTTGAGATTACAGGCATGAGCCACCACGCCCAGCCAGAAAAAGAATTGAATAGGAGGCCAGGCGCGGTGGCTCAAGCCTGTAATCCCAGCACTTTGGGAGGCCGAGACGGGCGGATCACGAGGTCAGGAGATC
>NW_012118599.1:13271174-13272778 GCF_000951035.1 Colobus angolensis palliatus
TCGGAGAAATGTAAAATAAATACACAGTGAGAGTCTACTACAGACCAACCAGAATGGCAAGATTAAAAGGACAAAAAAAAAATCAAATATTGACAAGGTGTGGAGCAATTAGAACTGTCACACACAGTTGATACCAGAGTAAACTGGTACAATCATTATGGAAAATTGTTTGGCAGTATCTAGCCTGGCCTTTGGGCCAGACATGGTGACTTGCACCTGTAATCTCAGCACTTTGGGAGGCTGAGACAGGCAGATTTCTTGAGCGCAAGAGTTCAAGACAAGCCTGGGCAACATGGCAAAACCCCACCTCTACAAAAAATACAGAAAATTAGCCAGGCATAGTGTCATGTGCCTGTAGTCCCAGCTACTCAGGAGGCTGAGGTGGGAGAATCACCCGTGCCCAAGAAGTCCAGTCTGCAGTGAGCCATGATCATGCCACTGTACTCCAGCCTGGGTGACAGAGCAAGACTCTGTCTCAAAAAACATTTAATTTAATTTAAAAAGGCTTTTGTAAAAACTGTTAAGGCAATATATTCTACTAAAGCTGAGCATAGGCATACCCTGCAACCTAACAGTTCCACTGCTGGATAGACCCCAAAGAAATTTGTTCTTTTTTTTTTTTTTGAGGCAGAGTCTCACTCTGTCGCCCAGGCTGGAGTGCAGTGGCACAAGCTCAGCTCACTGCAAGCTCCGGTCCCGGGTTCATGCCATTCTCCTGCCTCAGCCTCCCGAGTAGCTGGGACTACAGGTGCCCACCACCACACCAGGCTAATTGTTTTGTATTTTTAGTAGAGACGCGGTTTCCCCGTGTTAGCCAGGATGGTCTCGATCTCCTGACCTCGTGATCCGCCCATCTCGGCCTCCCAAAGTGCTGGGATTACAGGTGTGAGCCACCACGCCCAGCCCCTGGAAGTTTGTTCTTGTGTTCACCAAGAGTCACGTAGAAGAATGTTACAGCACTATTTGTAGTAGTCCCAAGTGGAAAGTATCTAAATTCTATCAACAGAAAAAAAAAAGTGATTTTTAAAAATATGGCATATTCACAGTGGAATATTATGTAAAAGTCACATGCAGGGAAAAGTAATGTATCGTGCTAAAAGTCAGGATAATGATTATCCTTGGGAGGTAGTGTCTGGAAGGGGACACAAGGGGATGTTCTAGAGTGCCAGTCATGTTCTGCTTGAACATGCCACTCCACTCCAGTATAGGTAGTGTGTTCCCTTTGTGAAAATTCATCAAGCAGTACACCGATGATTTGTGGTTGTTTTGTTTTGTTTGTTTTGTTTTTGAGATGGAGTCTCACTCTGTTGCCCAGACTGGAGTGCAATGGCACGATCTCGGCTCACTGCAACCTCCACCTCCAGGGTTCAGGTGATCCTCCTGCCTCAGCCTCCTGAGTAACTGCGATTACAGGAGCCAACCACCACACCCAGCTAAGTTTTGTATTTTTAGTAGAGATGAGGTTTCACCATGTTGGCGACACTGGTCTCAAACTCCTGACCTGAAGTGATCCATTCTCCTCGGCCTCCCAAAGTGCTGGGATTATAGGCATGAGCCACTGTACTCAGCCTGTGTATTTTTCTTTCATGGGTAATACCTTTTTT
>NW_012118599.1:13273003-13278510 GCF_000951035.1 Colobus angolensis palliatus
GGCCTCCCAAAGTGCTGGGATTACAGGCTTGAGCCACTGCGCCCAGCCGGGTAATACTTTAATTAAAAGATGTGTTGTTTTTTAAAGCTAGTCTCCTGATCAAAACCTGGTCTCACAGAATTGTAGGGACTAATCATAAATGGACTCAGAAAAATAAGATATTATAAGGCAAAGAATATCCACAGTATTATTTCATCTTGCCAAATGTAAACAATGCTTATCTCTGGATTTTAGATGACATTTATTTTCTTTTCACTTTATATATTGTTTCATTTTTCTACAAAGATCACATGTTACCTGTTATAGTTGTTTTTTAAAATAAAATTTGGTTATGATAAGTTAAGATAAGATAATGAGAAGAGGGTTGGCATTCAAATGCTTTAGCTCACTATGTCCAAAGCAAGCCCTGGGTGGGGCTCTGTTGCTGCCTTTGTCTCTACCAGATTCCTGGAAGTTGGAAATGGGTGAAGAAACAGGGGATGCAGTACAAACACAGAAGGTCATCTATACAGAGGTCATCTATACATCCATAAGCTCAAGGTCATCTATACAGAGCAAACTTGGAAGATATAGGGAGAGTCAAAGCTTTCTTGATCCTGGCTGGGACACCTAGACCTACACCCCACTAAGACCCTCTGCTTCACTCCTAATCCACGTGTCAGTCTCTACCACCTTGATTGACTTTTCTTTTAAGTTTCACCTTCACCAGGTTTACCTTTGCTAAATGAGATGTTTTAATGTACCCCAATGCTGCATTTCTCCTGTTCTCCCCGTCTATGATGATGCCACTCAAACTTTCCATACAGCAGCTGCTCTGCATCCTCCTAGCCTACTAGGGTGATGGTCCTAACTGGATGATGGGCTCATCTCCCACTCATCAGAAAACATCCTATGTCATTTAATAAGCTTGATTTTTCCCATCTATGAATCAGAGATGGATAACTAGAAAATCCCTCTTCAGGCTTATTACGGAAGGTGGAAATTATCCTCCCAAGTGGAAGAACTGAGTTGTGAATGATTTTCCTTTCCTATGGAGCTCCAGAGGAACATCCTATATGTCCCACAAATCTAAAAGAGGAAAAACTGGGCAGCTGTATTTTCTCTTTGGTACCATAAGCTTCCTCACAACACAGGTGAGTCCAGCTTGTGAAAGGAGTCATCTCCATAACTGCTCTATTAACTAGCTTATGTTTATTGAGCACTTTTGTTTTGTTTTGTTTTTGAGACGGAGTTTCACTCTTGTTGCCCAGGCTGGAGTGCAATGGTGCAATCTTGGCTCACTGCAACCTCCGCCTCCCGGGTTCAAGCGATTCTCCTGCCTCAGCCTCCCAAGTGTCTGGGATTACAGGTGCCCACCACCACACTCACCTAATTTTTGTATTTTTAGTAGAGATGAGATTTCACCATGCTGGTCAGGCTGTTCTTGAACTCCTGACCTCAGGTAATCCACCCGCCTCAGCCTCCCAAAGTGCTGGGATTACAGGCATGAGCCACCACACCCAGTCGATCACTTATGTTTTATCACATCTAATTTTCAGGGTCTAGTCCTCCCCTAGGCCCTATAAAATAGATTCTACTCATTCATTCAACAAGTATATATTGTACTCTTATTATGTGTCAGGAACTATACTAAGTGCTGGAGATGTGAGAGTCAACAGAAAACAATGTTCCTGCCTTCATGGAGCTTACAGTCTGGTGAGAAGACACATACAAAACAAACATAAAACTGAAATTGTCCCAAGCACTAAGATAGAGAGGCATCTGGTGCTGAGAATGGGCAGTCAAGCAAATAAGGAAATAAGGTTTGAGGTAAGCTCTAAGAAATAAGTAGATGCTAACTAGACAACTAAAGAGTAGACAAAGGAAACAGCTTGTGCCAAGGCCCTGGGGCTAGAGAGAGGTCAAAGTACATGCAAATCAAAGATCAGTGTGGCAGTGGTCAGGGAAGAAGGTGGTCAATTCTATCCATGGTCTGCCTGATATCCTATACTCCAGAGCCAAAGTTCCTAACCATTTCAGCCTCTCCTGTAGAGGTCTAGCCCAGTCACAGAAGCTGAAAGTCCACAGCTGACGTGCAGTGAAGAGAAAACTTTAAAGACTTAGGTAGGGGTGTTGCGTGCGATTTTCCTAAGAAAGCCTTCCAGGAAACGAATGTAACCTTGAAGATTTGCAGGCATTGGCAGACAGGAGCTAGAAGACCTCCCCTAGATCCTTAACACGAAATGTAGGCTTGACGCAGAAGCCTCTCTTCTTACCCCAAAGCAGACAGGTGAGAGAAGTAACGTGACAGGAGTAAGCGAACTACAACCCCGCCCCCGCCGTTCCTGCCCCACCACTGCGGCGGCGCGCGCCACCTTCCGGAAGCGGAAATGGACAAGAGGTCAGGGTAGGTTTCTCAAGATGGCGGCCTTCAAGGGTCTGTTGTCCGCCTGTGGGCGGCTTTTCCGTGGGCTCCTAGCGGGCCCGGCAGCGACCAGCTGGTCTCGGCTTCCAGCTCGCGGGTTCAGAGAAGGTGAGTCATACGTACCAGCAACCTCCTGAAATTGAGAAGAGCGGCGGAGATTGCTTCTGCCAGCCCCGGTGCGCCCCTTCCTCCCTTTCCTTCGTGCGATTCTGAAACTTAGGAGGTACCGGCTCCCCAGGCGTGCTTAAAAGCCCCTTCCAGACCCTGGTGCCTTATCTTGATCTCCTGCCCCTTGTGAGTATCCTCACGAGACCGAGGAGGACGAAGAGAAAAGCCTGCTTACTTAGCAGGAACAGAAAAGAAACCCCTCCCAAGGTTCAGAAAAGTTTTTGGAAAGGGTTTTCATGTTAATTCTCCCTTCTATATTCTCCGAATCGCAGTCTCTTTTATTAAAGAGTCTCTGGATCACGAAGGAAGGCCATCTGGGTACCTCCCCAGAGCCTCCCTTTCCACTTTCTCTTCTCAAAATGCTGTGATCTGATGGCGGCTTTCTCTGCCCGGGCCGCTAGTCTCCCTGTGAAGGGGAGGCCAAAGTGGAAAGGCCATTGAATAGCTGAGACACAGGCAAACGCAGAATGGCAGTTCAGCTTTTCATTAATCTTAATCTGGGAAAGCGGCCTGAGTCGAGCATCAACTGAGAGCTTACTGAATGCCAAGTGCTATGCTTCAAGCTGTGAAGGAATTCTGGAGACAGAAAATACAGCCTTTTTTCTGAAAAGCTTAGGTTCTAATGAGATTATGTATATGCACACTCCAATAAATGCAAGTTAGCCTTTTACGTGATGAAGTACAGGGAGACTCAGTTACTGGAAACAGCAAACCCAGTTGGAAGTTTTCATAAAGAGGATGTGTCTTGAGCAGGCTCACAAAAGGATGGAATCTGGCGGAGAGTGAAACGGTCTTTTAGGACATAGCCTTCCTTTGTGTACTCCTGGAAGCAGGAAAGGATGAGTGATGTGCAAAAGAAGAGATGTGGGGTTTTTTGAGGATCTGGCATAGTATTGGGCAGCATATCCTTTAACGAAAGCTGAGAAGTATCCAGTGGAAAAGAGTGATCATTGTTGTCAGAGGGAGCAGAAAAGTCTAAAAAGAAGAGCCTAATGAAGGGGCCATTGGATTTGTCTCAGAAGAGGTCTGTTTGTAGCTTTCAAGCAATTTCAATAGAGTGGCAAACAAGGAATCCAGTTTGGAGAATTGAAAGAGATAGTTGATGAAGAAATGGAAATAGCAGATATGTTTGAAGAATTCAGCCCGTAAGGGGAGTATTTGCTAGAAAAAAAAAGTCTGGATACTGCCTGGTTAACTTATCCATTAGTAGACCCATTAATAAAGACACTAAAGAAATCATGCAGATGATAGAAAGAATTTGGATGTTTCATCTGTTCCCATGCTGCAAAATAGGCACATCTCCATACCATTTTGGGGGAGTCTACCAAGTGTCAAACACTATTGGCTACAATTTGCATATTCTTTTGAAATTCAGAGTTGAGGCAGATTTTGCTATCCAGAAAAAAAGGCAAGAGGAATTGTTTTGTTTTAATAACGAATATTTGAAATGAGTCTTAAAGAATGTTTTCAGTTGGAGAGTTTGTGAAATGATGGACTGTAAGCCAGGTACAGTGGTACATATCTTTAATGCCAGCACTTTGGGAGGCCAAGGTGGGAGGATCACTTGGGCTCAGAAATTGGAGTCTAACCTGGGTGACATAGTGAGAACCCCTACCTCTTTAAAAACACGAAAAATTGATCAAATGGGTCTCTGAAGGCCTTCATCTAAATGTTAGGTTGAATTAATGTGATTCTACATGAAGGCACTGCTATATTCTGTATTCTTAAGAATCACCTGTCTTCAAAGCTTTTAAATGAAAACGTTTTATTTTGCTATTCTATCCATTATTTGTAAGGCATAAAGTATTGTACATATAGCTAATTTTGACTAGTCTAAGCTGGTATATGTGACACTCAAACAATATTGTACACATAGAATTTAAATGTGTGGGAAAGAAGCTGGGTCTCTTGCTGAAAATATTCAAGCATCTTACTTTTCGAAGTATCAGATAATAATACATGATTTTAGTCAGCTTATGAGGACTGAGCACCAATTTTCCTGTCTATGAAAACTTTCAGTCTAAAGTGTCAACTGGGGGCGGGCAGTTTTGTCCCCCAGGAACAATTGGCCATGTCTGCAGACATTTTTGGTTGTCACAACTGGTACTACTGGCATCTGGGGGGTAGAGGTGAGGGATGCTGCTAAACATAATGCACAAGTCAGTTCCGCACAACAAAGAACCTTCTGGCCCAAAATGGCAGTCCTGCTGCTGTTGAGAAAGCCTGGTTTAAAGTTTGACCAGAGAGATACACAAAACCAAAAAAAGATTATTATGGAAAAAGCAAGACTGAAGGAGGACAGAAATAGGAACTGTGACTTACTGTGCCTGCTTCAAATACTGTGCTAGGTTTTCCACATACATTTATTCAGTTTTCTCAAAAACACCTTAAAGGTGGATATTAACTGTCCTCATTTTTATAAATGAGGAAATGCAGTCCCAAGGGGTTTAATAGCTTGCCCAGCATCACATGTCTAATAAGTCATGGAGTTGGAAGTAGAGCCAGCCCTCTTCCCTCTCCACCAGTAACATCACCTTGGTATTCCATGGCAGGGCCTTCCGTATTGTTCCCTCCTTCCCTGAAAGCTCTTAGCAGTTAACTTGCCAAAGACCATTTAGTGCCTTTATGGTTGGCACTGCCAGATTTAGCAAAGACTATATTGGATCTCATTCCTCCCTTATCCCTCTTAGAGTCCTTGTGAAGGAAATGTATTTAAAATAAAATTTAAAAAAAATTATATAAATTAAGTCATGATCTATCAGCCACTTAGAGAAGGGTATATTGAATTGAGCAAAGGCCAAAGGGAATTTGCTTCATCTCTTTCAGTCAGTTAAGAAGGCCTTCTGGGCCGGGCGCGGTGGCTCAAGCCTGTAATCCCAGCACTTTGGGAGGCCGAGATGGGCGGATCACGAGGTCAGGAGATCGAGACCATCCT
>NW_012118599.1:13278595-13300253 GCF_000951035.1 Colobus angolensis palliatus
GTAGTCCCAGCTACTCGGGAGGCTGAGGCAGGAGAATGGCGTAAACCCAGGAGGCGGAGCTTGCAGTGAGCTGAGATCTGGCCACTGCACTCCAGTCTGGGCGACAGAGTGAGACTCCGCCTCAAAAAAAAAAAAAAGGCCTTCTGGAAGACCTAACATTTCAGACAAGGATATGCCTGGCAGGTTGGGCAGTCTCATATAAAAGCTTTGAGAGAGGAGTGAGTTGGCGTCTTTAAAGAATTCAGGGTACATAGTCCAGAGTAACCTGCTAACTCCTCATTCTGAAGCATAGGTCAGAGGGACGTTCCTTCAGGGGTCCAAGAGAAAGAAAGGGAGGTGATGAGGGAACCAGAAACTTCAATGGTAGAATTAAAGATGAACTGGAGGAAGCAGGGCTTGAGGCAGGAAGGTGTTTGCGAAAGGTGGTCAGTGGCCAGAAATGCAAGCACACATCCCAAACATGGCACTCCTCTCCCTGACCCTACATAAGACTATTAGGGCCACTGCCCAGCCATCAGTTACTTCAGTCTTTCCTACTCTGCTTGGGCCCTGGTTTCCACAGATCCTCTCCAAGAGGGACCTTGGTCTCTGGGCACTTCAGCAGTGCCCTGCACTCCTCATTCTTTTTCACTTCCTCTTTTACTAAGCAGTTGGGTCTTTACATGGCTGCAGTTCACTATGTCTGTTCATGTGGCCATCAAGGTTTTTTGCATTTTCCATGTTTGTTGTTGTTTAAGAGACAGAGTCTTGCTGTGTTGCCCAGGCTGGCCTCTAATTCCTTAGCTCAGGTGATCCTCCTGAGTAGCTGAGACTATAGGTGTCACCCCCTCTCCTCCTTTTGCATTCACTGCAATCTCACCACAATGCCATTTGTTCTAGACTATTATAATTCAGTTATCTTGGACTCCATCCTAGGCAAGTATTTACTGAAGTACTCAAAGGACCTTTTTACAAGGCATGGACTTTATTACAGTCAAGTTCCCATACAGAGTTTAGTTCTTTTCCTCCTCTAGGGCAAAGACTGCGGCTCCTATTCTACTGTAACTCTCCACAGTAGGTAGAACGAAGCTGTACAGTCCACAAGTGCCCAGCAAATGTGTTGCCTCATTTGGGACAAATTATTTCATGTGTATGAGAAGTGCTTATCTGGAAAGATTTTGGCCCTTAGTTCTAGTTTAGAAAACTACTTCATCTCTTTGCTTAGCTTACTAGATACTGCCATATCAGAACACAAGGGTGATTCCATCTTTTTCTAAACAAGTTTTCTATTAGTGCCTAAATCTCTCAGTCCAGCTTTTCTTAGCCACCCCCACTTCTCTTGAATAGGGAGGCAGCCAGGAACAAAATGGATCTCAGGTTTTGTTTGGTTTTGACACATTTTTGTATGCACGCTGTAAATCAATACTATTTTGATTCCTATCTCCTCTTTCCAGAGGCTTAAAACCTACTAAGGGCCTCCCCAGGCTCCAACAGGGCCTTCTCCTGCACTAAGACACCACCCTGATCGATGTCAGTTCAACGTGAGTTCTCAAGTCATTCCTTCTGGTTTGACAGATTGTCTCTGTTAGATAAGCATCTGCCTATTGTTTTACCCACTGGCTTCTAGTAAGATGATTCGCTGGCTCAGAGTTGCTGTGTGGAGGGGGAGCTTGTGAACAGTGGAGTTTGCCATGGGCTTTGATCTGTTTTCCAGGGGCCAGTGGGATGACTTCAGGATTTGGTACTTTGCCGGGAGTGATGTGTGTTTTGTTAGACTTGTTTACCTCATGGTTAGGACCCAAGTGCCTCCACCAAGCAGGGAACCACATGTTTATCCACTTGTGTTTCAGGGCATTGTTCTTCTGCTGACTCCAGTGGTACCAGAACATGTCTCTCCTTTTGTTTCCTTTGGGGATTCTTGGAAACTTTCCCCCCTACTTGTTGCTCAGATTAGGTTGTCTCTCAACTTGGTTTTTGCAAATTTGCAGAGTTGCAGGGTGCCTGGAACCCCTACTGGACTGGGGATGTGCCGGCCTTCTACCTCCCTTCATTTTCCCCATCCTCCATTTGTAGGTTGATTCTGCAGACTGACGTATTGCAGTGACCTTCCCTCTGCAGCTGTGCTGGCTTCCAGACTGAGGACCACATTGAGTCTCACTCAAATCCCATTCTTGGGTTGGTCTGTGTTCTGTACAAGTAGATCTGTGTGTGGGGTGATGCATTTTCTTTTACACTGAAAAACCTAGGTTGTCTTTGAATTGATTAATAACTACAGTGTTCTCTAGAGAAAGCCTCAGGGCTTTTCTAGTCATTGTTATTCCTTTGTATGTCTGGCGTTGGACACTGAGAGGCTGTCAGGTTGGTTGTTTTGGAGCAGTGAGTCTTTATGAATGGGTTGCCCAGAAGACAAATAAGGGACAATTCCAAGCAGTCTGTGTCCAATTAAGTGTTGGTCACAGAGCTCAGTGATCACAGATGCTGCCATGGGCCTCTGGTTGGGTTACAACTGCCTTTTTCCTTAGATGGTCCCTTCTCTTTTTATTGGTGTGTGTTTGTTTGTTTGAGATGGGGTCTCGCTCTGTCCCTCAGGCCGGAATGCAGTGGCATGATCATGGCTCACTGCAGCCTCAACCTGCTGGGCTCAAGCAGTCTTCCCACATCACCTTCCCAAGTAGCTGGGATTACAAGTGCATGCCACCATGCCTGGCTAATTTTAGTAATTTTTGTAGGATTTTGCCACATTGCGCAGACTGGTCTCTTAACTCCTGAGCTCAAGTATTTCTTCCCACCTCAGCCTCCCAAAGTGCTGGGATTACAGGCGTGAGCCACTGTACCCAGTCTGGCTTCTGTCTTTCTAAAGAAACTGTCAGCAAGGGAGTATCTCCAAGAACTATCTGATTATATTATCCGAAATGTGGGCTATTGGCTTGGTTCTTCTTCGAATGATGGTTGAAGTTGTCATTCTGCATCTTGGTTAGGTAAGGTAGTAAGATAGGAAATGTATTTAGCCTGACAGATGTGTGCAACTGGTTGTCTTGCCTTCAGGTTCTCTTCTGACTGCCTCTCCTAAATAGGCAAAGCACGGAGGGCCTCCCTCTCCGTTTGGAATGGCAATACTTGAAATTCTTCTTGGACCCAGTATCTTCATGCTCCTTATTCCTACCTGTCCATCAGCCCTCTCCAGTATAGATAATAAAATGCAACCCTGCAAGGAGAAGAGGAGAGGATTTCACTCACAACCCTCAGGATGTGTTCTAGGAGTGAACTTGTCTTTTTGCTCATTCACTGGCGTGCCACTGGAATAGTGTTAGTTCAGTGCTGTATCTTACATTGTTAATTCTTCAAAGCAGAAACCATTCTTATCTGATTCTCTTTGTGTAGGAACACACACTGCTTGGGTACTTTTGAAGGTCTTTTAGATACCACTACCCCACCCTCTTATTGCTAGCCGCTGTAGGACAGGATCTGACCAATCCCTTTGGATAGAACCAAGATAAATCTTTGCATAGAAAGGCAAAAACAGTGTGGAACTCCTTAATCCCATACCAGAGAGGTGATGCTACCTGGGCATCCTGGGCTTGCCCCCACCCCGCCTCAAGGGCATAGAGCCTTGGCAGTAGTGGGGTGAACCCTGCGTGCTTTCTGTTCCAGGTGGAGACCATGAGAGAGTACAGACGGAAGGCTGCTTTTTTCCAAATGTGTAGAATTTGAGCTGTTATTTGAAACTCTCTGTTCCTTATTAAATGGCTGACCTAATTTTTACCCCTTTATCTCTGTAGTGGTGGAGATCCAAGAAGGGAAGACAACTATAGTAAGTATCATTGAGTTGGCCATGTATAACCTCTTTAACACTTGCAGCTGCCTGGCCGCTCCTCTGAGGGAGGGAGGGGCCCAAACTGGATGCCCAGCTCCAGGATCAGCTCCCTCAGTGACCATAATCCCACAGTCTACTATTTTTCAAGCTGTGCGCTATAGTGTGGTTAATCAGGAACAGTTGCTATGCCTAGGCTGAGGTATCTGCTCTTTGATTAAAGTGGCCTTTTGTATAGCAAGGTCTCAGAGGCCTTTGCTGATAAGCTCTTCGGTGGGTGATGAATCAGTTTCCCAAAGGGGAAACTAAGGCATTATTGCACGCCTAGAGAGCCAGAGTAAGTTGACCCAGAGCCAAGAGCCTGGACCTCAGTTCCTTTCTTTTCTGCCTAGAATGACTAAACTACTCCTTAAATGATGCATTTAAAAAGTGACATTCTCCCGGCCCTGGCCTTACTAGCTGGCGCCCTGGCTTGTCTGTTGGTAAGAAAGTTGGAACAATTCTTCATCTACCCACTCCCCCCTTTCGTTCCCTGGGCCCATCCCACCTCCCTTCCTTGGGGAGTCATGGGGCCTGGATTATCCTATAATCCTTAAAAGACAACAACGTTGTTTTCACATGGCCTTCTGCGACTCCACAGAGCTCCCAGAGGCCTCTGTAACTTCCATGTCAACCAGAGATTTAACCCTTTAGGTAGCCAGCCGAGCTCAATCCTTCCCAAGGCAGTCTTATTCCCAGGACAAGTCCATTAGGTTTCCCCCTAGAATGCTCCCTCTGCCTTTCCACTACTTAGCCTTAAAACGGTTCTTTTTACGGGACCACCCTAGTCCCCTTAGGGTACCTTTTAGGCTTCTTGATTCAAAGCCAAAACAAGCATTCACTCTATAAACTCCACACTGGAGGAAAGAAATACATCTGACTTTTGAGTATAAAGAGTGTTTTTCATGTGGGTCATGAGTCTGCTGTTTGTAGAAGAGATGTGGAGGCATTGTGGCCTGTGAGAGCCCTTGGGGAGGGAAGAGCCCATCCGTGCCTTTAGCAGCATGGCCATGGCTGACTGGGTATTATTCTCTCCCCTATGAAATAAGATCAGACACCTACCTCACTAGATTCTGGAGGTTAAATGAACTAATATATGTGAACCATTCTTAGCACTGAGCTACACATATAATAGGGAGTCAATAAATGTTAATTCTCCCCACCCCCCAACCCCTGACCCACTGCAATCCGCCTCCCAAGGCCTACCATGTACTTGGGAATTTTCTCTGACATCTCAGTTTCTGGCATAGTTGTGATTGCCGTGGCAGAAGGAGGGTAGCAGTGCCCTGCACGGCCAAGTAGTACTTCCAGCCCCTTTCCCTTGTGCCACTTCTCCCCCAAGAGACAGTGTTGCTTCCCTCCCAAAGCCTCTCAGACCCATCCCAGCCTCACTCTCATAACCCATGGCCTCAGTCAGCAAGGCTCTCTAAACTCCCCTCTTGCAACTGGAGCTAATTCCCAGATCGTTGGTTTACTGCGCTTAGTAATTCCAAAACTGTATCACAGGATACAGCAGCGACAGGGAGGTCATTTCACACTTGGCCTCAGCATGGTTTAAAAGGTGGCATCCAAAATGATAAAAGCAAGGAGATGACAGGGAAGTGTATCCTCCCATCTGTGTCGTGTTAGTTTTTCCTTTCTCTGTAAGACAGAAGGAGTGCCTGCATATCTGCTTATATGGCACAGCCCGGGTTTTTTCAGCCTTGCTATTCCTGGCATTTGGGGCTGAGTAATTCTTTGTTGTGAGGGCTGTCCTGTGCAGTAGAGGATGGTTAGAACATCCCTGCTAGATGCCAGTAGCACTCCCTCCCCCAGACATGACAATCAAAAATGTCTCCAGACATTGCCAGATGTCCCCTGGGAAGCAAAATCACCTCTGGTTGAGACCCACTGGCATAGCCTTAGCTCTGTAAGATAAAGCTGGGAACTGCATTTTCCCCCTAGGAGGACATGTGGGATGGAAGGGATGCTTTCTTTGGACTCTATATCCCTGTGCCACTTGAAACTTTTTACCATGTGCATGTATTTTCCCCCAAAAGCCAGGGAGGGGAAAAAGTATAGTGTTCTGGTGCCTTTTTTTTTTCTTTTGAGGAAGGAAAGGTAGCATTCAATTGATACAGCAAACCCCTCCCTCCCTCTTGCCACTGGTATTAAGTTCAGATGGTTTCCATTACCCCTGTAAGCCACCAAACCACATCCCTGTAGCTATCTCAAGGCCTAGCATACAGCAACTACAGAGTAAACACCACAGTTCAGGCAGAGAAACCTCTTAGCTACTCCCACAAGAACCCCCAAGGTAAACTTTCACCAGCATTCCCATCATTTTGGGGTTTGTGCAAAGATAATGTGGCTCCACGCAGGCCCTGTCTCTCACATTGGCTCTCTTTCTCTGTCTCCTAGATTGAAGGCCGTCTCACAGCGACTCCCAAGGGCAGTCCAAATCCTCCTAACCCCTCTGGCCAGTGCCCCATCTGCCGTTGGAACCTGAAGCACAAGTATAACTATGACGTGAGTCTGGGTACAGAGACGCTGAGTTCCGTGTGTCATGAAGCTCTCAGATTCCCTGGTTAACTGGAGCAGTGTCCCCCTGCTTTAGCTACTGCTGCATTTCATGGAACCACCAGAGATGGGAGCATTTTGTCCAGTTGTTCTCAACCCTGGCTGCGCATTAGAATCACCTGGGGAGCTTTAAAAAATAATGATGCAGGCCGGGCGCGGTGGCTCAAGCCTGTAATCCCAGCACTTTGGGAGGCCGAGACGGGTGGATCACGAGGTCAGGAGATCGAGACCATCCTGGCTAACAGGTGAAACCCCGTCTCCCCTAAAAAAATACAAAAAAACTAGCCGGGCAAGGTGGCAGGCTCCTGTAGTCCCAGCAACTCGGGAGGCTGAGGCAGGAGAATGGCGTAAACCCGGGAGGTGGAGCTTGCAGTGAGCCGAGATCCGGCCACCGCACTCCAGCCTGGGCGACACAGCGACACTCCGTCTCAAAAAAAATAATAATAATGATGCATGGGCTCCACCAGGTCCTTCCAAGCCACTTCATAGATGTAGTCTCATTCACTGCAGCTCTCCCTCTGAAGAAGACCCATCACCATCTTCAGTAGCCTGGGAGACTGAGGTCACGGTGCAGAATCAGCCTCGGGGGGTGGAGCCTGAGCATTTTTTCAGTGCTCTCCCATGGCTCTAATGAGCAGCCAGGGTTCAGAGCCACTGATTGAGTTTGTGGTCTGGTTGTGCCTCAGACCACTAGGGCCCTTAACTCAGCTCAAAGGGGTTGTCCTCTTGTGGGATGGAATCATGATCTGGGTTTGGCTTTCCTCTTTTATGATGAAGGTGTATTTCAACAGACTCTTGGTTCTCACTGTGATCTGGGAACACATCACGCTGTCGTTCTGTATTGGAGCTATAAAGATACCTGATTGCTCAAGCTCTTCTAGTGCAGTCGTTTCCAGGGAAAGAAGAAAGTAGTGAATAATAACAACAAGTGACATTGAGTGCATACTCTGTCAGGCACTGAGTACTTACCTGTTTTAGTTCACTTAGTTTTCACAATAACCCTATGAAGTAGGTACTGGTTTCATCCTCATTTTACAGATGAGGAAATTTGAGGCATGGAGAAGTCAGTGAACTTGCCTCAGATCCCCCAGCTAGCATCAGAACTGGGATACAAACTCCAGGGACGAAAGCCCAGGCAGAGCCTGTGCTCCTAGTGACTACACTACCTCCTCCCCAGAGATGGGGAGGGCGTGGGACTAAGGACACAGCCCTGAAGAAATCCTTACTTGTTCTTCAGAGCTCTCACTGGTGACATGAAGCACCCTATTTTTGGGTTTCAGGTGATTCAGGCTCTGGGCCAGTTTGACCTGTAAGTTGTCCCTATGCCCCTTTGTGGAATAGGATGACTAAAGGCAGAGATCCTGGTCAGGTGATAAGAGCAGGAGAAGCCACATGCCCGTGGGATCTGAACAGAGTGACCCAACTAATCTCGTGGGCTGGAAGCCTTGGCTTGAGGCCACCCTGAGGGGTGGGGGGTTCTTTCTGTCCTGGGGCCCTTCTCCTGATGGCCGTCTGGAGTAACAGAAAGCAAACACACAGGCAAAGGGCAGTGTTTCCAGCTGCTCACCATGCGGAAGTGAGTGGGGTTGTGGGCATCCTTGGAACCTCAGCTGCTGATAGGAAAGCAAACCCCACACCCGCCCAGCCACCGTAGGGCACTCTTCCTACCAGCTTTTTCCAGGAAACATATTTGGCTCTCTCCAGTAGAAGAAATCTAATCCCGTCTGAGGTAAAGGCTAAAGTTGTTTTTCCTTTTACCCCTTTCCACTCAGAGCACCATTAGCCTGAGCTTCACAAAGCTGTTAGCTTGCTGGGCAGCCTACGGTGGAGGGCTGGGGCCTCCAGCCCAGTTGATTAGCCCTGGATTAATCCAATCCAAATTCTTTTCATCAGATTCTGAAAAGTACAGGGGTGGGAACTAAAGGCCTGGGTCCCTCAGGAACTGTCCAGTGATTAAAACAAATCTGCAGTTATGCAGCAAGGCGCCTGCCAGGGCAGCAAGTTGGTTTGTGGAACTTGACTGCTAAGATTGGCATGCCAGGCACTTGCAGGGAGGGGAATGGTGAGTTTTCTTTAACCTGTTAAGCCATTCTATGAGAATGGGGTCTTGCTATGTTGCTCAGGCTGGTCTCGAACTCCCGAGCTCAAGCAGTCTGGGAATCGTAATCTTTTAGACCTGGCAGGGAAGTGGTCCCTTTTCTTGATTCTGGCTCTGTTTATCTGTTCCTTTGACCTGTCCCAAGCAGCTTGGTGAGCATGTGATGGTCTGAAGGAAGCCCAAGAATCCATTCAGATCTGGCTACAGGGGGCCTAGATCATGTGAGATTAAACTTCACAACCCTAGTTCCATCCTCCTTGGCTTTTATGCCTTCCTAGCACTTCAGAGGGAATGTCAAGAGATGGAGGGGCTGTTTGCATATACTCTGGCTTGTGGTATATAGACCTTAAGGTCTAAAACGTTACAGGTTTTCCTCTTGTGTGGAAACATATGGCATGCCTCCTAACCCCACCTGAGCAGACATTTTATCCAAGAAAGATGCTTCAGGTTCATAAAAGATTGGTGACACTTCTTGAAGAGTTTCTGTTCTCTAACCTAGTCTATCAGAAGATCTCATGAGGCTAGGTGTAGGGGTGCAATCCCAGAACTCTGGGAGGCCAAGGTGGGCAGATTGAGCCCAGGAGTTCGAGACCAGCTTGGGCAACACAGCGAGACCCCATCTCTAAAAAATTAGCCAGGCGTGGTGGCACGCACCTGTAGTCCCAGCTCCTCAGGAGGCTGAGGTGGGAGGATCACTTGAGCAAGAGATTGGGAGGCAGAGATTGCAGTGACCCAAGATTGCACCACTGTACTCCAGCCTGGGCAACAGAGTGAGCCCTTGCCTTAAAAAAAAAAAAAAAAAAAAAAAAAAACTCATAGAGAAGCTGGGAGCTCTTGGGGTTGGTAATGGGGTACAGAAAATCTTACTAAGTTGGGATTAACCTTTGTTGGGTGAAGGTAGCAGACCAGTGTGCAAAGCTCTGTGTGGAGGAAGTGATCTCAGCCAGGTTCCCAGGAGACATCAGCCTCCCTTGTAGACCATGAAGCCCTAGCTTCCCAGCATCAAAAGCAAGCCCAGCTGACCCTCATCCCCTATTTTCGGTTTCCACTAGGATGTTCTGCTGCTTAGCCAGTTCATCCGACCTCATGGAGGCATGCTGCCGCGAAAGATCACAGGCCTATGCCGGGAAGAACACCGCAAGATTGAGGAGTGTGTGAAGATGGCCCACCGAGCAGGTAGAAGGCCCTGGGGACCAAGAGGGGCAGAGGGTTGCAGGTGCTCTCTCCCTACCCAGCTGCCCCATGTTTCAGCCCCTCCTGGTTTAGAGGATATCCAGAGTGTTAATTTTACTCACCACCCAATGCCAACCTCCCCACTCCCTTGGGCTTTCCCTCTGGCCCCCTCAGAGCTGCAGAGGGAGCTGCAAAGACTATCCCATCTTCCCCCCACTCAGGTCTATTACCAAATCACAGGCCTCGGCTTCCTGAAGGAGTTGTTCCGAAGAGCAAACCTCAACTCAACCGGTAAGCAAGCCTGGGTGTGAACAACCTGAGCATTCTGTGGGCCCTTAGCCCTCACTGGCTTCCACTGTGGAAGCTATTTGCCGGAAATCATCCCACAGCTCAGGAAAGCTATGGACCTTGGCTGTCTGTTCCATTCCCTGCCAGCTTGAGCATCCACCCCTATCAGTCCACCCCTGCTGCAGTCTTTGCTTCTTCTGTTGCCTTCTTTGCCTCAGCCTCTTTCCTCTGCTTCTTCTTTTGCCTCAGCCTCTTTCCTCCCCTGTAGTGCCCTTAGTAAAGGGGCAAGGAGGGTAGAGGCCTGCTGATTGCACATTAGAATGTGCTAATCCCCCATTTATGACATCACACTGGGTTGCTATGGGGACGTTAGTACTACTACAAACTTTCAGTATCCCAGCTCTCTCCAGCGCTGGGGTTATTAGAGGACAGAAGGCCTTAGAAATGGGAGGGCCTCCTGGGTTAGTGCCACTGAATAAAGCTGTGCAGGTCGCACACTGGACAATTTCAGGGTAATATCCATGTAGACTAGGTCACAAATAGTGCTCCCCAGAGTTGTACAGTTAACAACCTACACAGTGCCATGTAGCAGCCTAGGAGGCCTTGAGTTCATATAGAGAAGGAGAGGATGGCCCCCAGCCCCTGGAATCACTCTGTCTGCCTTTTAGTCTAAGCAGGACCCTGTAGAATGGGGGCAGATTCTTGTCTGACATTCAAGTAGCTGTCCCATTGCAAGTTCCCTTCTTCCCTCCTCTCTGGCATCAGCACACTCACATAGTCTTAGATCTCTAGTATCCCCTTGTTGAGAGTAGAGCCAGGTCTGTAGAATTGATTTGAGGGGGTTCCTCTTCCCTGCGAATGGCCCTTTCCTCCTGTCCAGCTGGTGGTTCCCAGACTGGAGTGAGGAACATATTAGGTTGGTGCAAAAGTATTTGCAGTGTTTGTCCTTTTTTTAATGGAATTGCTCTCTATAAGGTATCAAAGATGACTGACACAAAGCAAACACCTCAGCCCCCAGCAAACCTCCTAGGCTGTTCCCCACCAGAACTCAGGCATGGAGGGTAAGGGACTGCAGGGGTTGTGGGATGTGGGAATGCAGGGCTTCTTCCTGGTACACTGCCTCTCTGTCCCTGGAGGCTAAGTCAGAGCTGGACCTTTACCAACACCATGCCAGCACCCTGGCTGTGTGTCCATCTCTACCTGCACCCCTCACATTGCTAGCTCAGCCATCTGCCAGCAGCTCTTGGAGAGCAGGACATGCTAACCTCTTCCTATGTCTCCTAACTGTGCTATGGACCATTTGGGGGTTGAGCCCACCCCCTCTGGCTTTTTAAGAGACAGCAGCAGGCCTGAGGACACAATCCATCCTGCCTCAGGCCTTTGAAGCTAGGCCAGGCACCCTCCCATACATCCGGCATCCTTTAACGTGACACAGGATTGATGATGTGTGGGGGCTTGTCGGTTGCAAAAGGCCACCCTGAGCGGGAGAGGGAGTTCAGGCTACGAAGGAAATGGATTCCCTTGCAGGGGAGTCTCGTTTAATGCTGCCATGCATGGGCCCAGGCTCTGCTGGGGCCTGGTGGAGCCATACTTTGTCCCTCCTCCTGCTGCCCCTTCAGGAGAGGTAGGAAGGGGCTGGTTTAGGAAAGAGACTTGGTTCTTGCTAGAGTTGGGGTGTTCCCAAAGAGCTGGCTAGAGGCCACCCAGCCCACCCCCTGCCGGCTGGCTGCTCCATGTGTCACAGGCCTCAGGCCCAAGGCCAGCTAAAGCCCAGCTTGCCTCTCCAAGGCACGGGAGAAAGAACAGCTTTAGGGCAGTGGCTCTGGAGAACCTTTTCAGCTTATCCTCTGCATCCCCAAATCTCAATGAGCACCCCTTCTGAGGAGCCTGCTCCCATACCCCATCTCTTCATGTACCCCTCTGAAGCCTGGGAGAGGCCAGCAAAGGGGCCATCCCTGGTCCCCTCCCTTTACCTTACTCTTCCGTCACCCAGCACCACCGACCATAGAAAAAGCAGTCTCCTCACACCTGTAATCCCAGCACTTTGGGAGGCCAAGACGGGTGCATCACTTGAGGTCAGGAGTTCAAGACCAGCCTGGCCAATATGGTGAAACCAGGTCTCTACTAAAAATACAAAAATTAGGCCGGGCGCGGTGGCTCAAGCCTGTAATCCCAGCACTTTGGGAGGCCGAGACGGGCGGATCACGAGGTCAGGAGATCGAGACCATCCTGGCTAACACGGTGAAACCCCGTCTCTACTAAAAAATGCAAAAAAAAAACTAGCCGGGCGAGTTGGCGGGCGCTTGTAGTCCCAGCTACTCAGGAGGCTGAGGCAGGAGAATGGCGTAAACCCGGGAGGCGGAGCTTGCAGTGAGCCGAGATCTGGCCACTGCACTCCAGCCTGGGTGACAGAGCGAGACTCCGTCTCAAAAAAAAAAAAAAAATTAGCCAGGCATTGTGGCGGGCACTGTAATCCAAGCTACTCCAGAGGCTGAGAGGCAGGGGAATTGCTTAAACCCAGGAGGCGGAAGTTGCAGTGAGCCGAGATCGTGCCACTGCACTCCAGCTTGGGCGACAGAGCAAGACTTTGTCTTAAGAAAAAAAAAAGCAGTCCCTGTAGCTAGCCTCCTTCACAGTCATCACCCTGGCCAGGGCAGTGACAGTTCCGGGAGACACACGGAAGGCCCTCCCCTCCCTGCCCAGCACACACTTGGAGTGCAGGTCAGCACCTCCCACAGCAACGCAGGGCTGGCAGCAGAAAACCAAGGTCCGGCAGAGCTCAGCTGAACTGCATAAATCAGCAATCATTTTTTCACTTCTTTTATCTAAGAGTTTTTAGCTAAGGTTATTGATTTTTTTAATAAAAAAACTTTTTCTTTGACGGTCTCTAGAGACAGCGGGGTTGAGCCCCAACCTAGAATGGAGGCAGGGGAGGGTTCCTGGCGTGTGTCATGGCTGAGCTTTCAGAATGAAGGATGGGCCTTTCTGGACAGGATCCAAGTTTTATTCTGGACAGAGTAAAACCCAGTCCCAGCCGGCATGAGCCACTTTTCTGGGAACTATCAGGGCCCTGGCCATCCCCAAAGGAGGCCAAAGGTCCATGGGCGGCAGCCATCTTTCCCCACCCCCCTCCTACTTACAGGAACCTTCCTAGGCTAGGGCCGCGCCCACGGGCCCTTACCCCTTGATTCCCATCACAGGTTGGGTGAGGGGCAGGGGTCTTACACCGGTTATGATACCCTGGGGAGTTCCCTGAAGGCTGGGGTAGCTGAGTGAGCCAAATGGGGAAGAGTAGTGGGTTCTTCCAGGCCCTTACATCAGCTCTTCTCGCCCCATGGTTGAGGCCAGAGAGGAATGATCTGCTCTTCAGGCAGCCTCTTTTCTGCATTTTCCTCAGCAAACACACACCAACATTGACGGTTATAAAGATCAAGGGGGCCGGGCGCGGTGGCTCACACCTGTAATCCCAGCACTTTGGGAGGCCGAGGCAGGCTGATCACGAGGTCAGGAGATCGAGAGTATCCTAGCCAACATGGCGAAACCCCATCTCTACCCCATCTCAAAAATACAAAATTAGCTGGGGGTGGTGGCGGGCACCTGTAATTCCAGCTACTCAGGAGACTGAGGCAGGAGAATGGCTTGAACCCAGGAAGTGGAGGTTGCATTGAGCCAAGATCACGCCACTGCACTCCAGCCTGGTGACAGAGCAAGACTGTGTCTCAAAAAAAAAAAAAAAAAGATCAAGGGAGCTTGTGGCCCTGGGCTGCCTGACCCTGGCCACACAGGCTTGCGGCAGCAAGAGCCCAGCCCATCTGTTCAGAGGACGCTCAGCAGTTACTCCCAGGAAAATCCCTGCACTTCAGGAAAGGGAAACTGGTGAAAGGATTTGCTTGCCCAACCGTGGCCTGGCCTGAGGAGGCTGTGCTTCACTCTCCCAATGCTAGCTTAGGCCCCCAGCCCTCACAGGCACCTCTTTGTTCTCCCTCCACAGGTACCTGACGCGCTGGGCTCCTGGCTCCGTCAAGCCCATCTACAAAAAAGGCCCCCGCTGGAACAGGGTGCGCATGCCTGTGGGGTCACCCCTTCTGAGGGACAATGTCTGCTACTCAAGAACACCTTGGAAGCTGTATCAGTGACAGAGAGCAGGGCTTCCAGAGTTCCTCCTGCACCTGTGCTGGGGAGTAAGAGGCACACTCATAAGCCCTCGGCCACAGCTATACTCCAGACCACGATGGCCTGGCCCCTCCGACATGGATGGACAGGGGACAGTTGGACTAACTTCAGTACCCTTGGCTTGCGCAGTAGCAATGCTGGGAGCTAAAGGCAGGCAGGGCAGTTGGGTCCCTTGCCAGCTGCTGTGGGGCTTGGGCCATGCTCAGTGCTGGGGACAGGAGTTTTGCCCAAATGCAATGTTATAAACTGGGCTCGTGGGCTTACCCACTGGGTGTGTGCTCACTGCTTGGGAAGTGCAGAGGGTCCTGGGCACATTTTCAGTTGGGTGCAGACCGTTGAGTCACTGATCTCTTGGGATGGGGCCAATGAGTCAATTGGAAGGAATTCATGGGCCAAACAGGTCCCATCGTCTTCATGACAGCTGTGAGCTCCTTACTCTGGGAGAGCTGCAAGGAGCCAAGGTGGGCTACCTGACACACTTGCCGCTCTCGTGTGAATCCAAGAAACTGCCTTCCTCAAAGGGGCCCTGGTTGTCACCTCCCGCAGCCATTTCACCCATCATTGTCTAGTATCTCTTTCATTAGCACATTCCAACCCTCTGCCACTTGGTTTAGAGATGAGCTCCCTGGCTCAGTGGGCCTTTCAGAACCTGGAACCAGATGGAGGTGGAGATAAGAAGGTAAGATAGAACAGGCAGGCCAAGTTCACTGAAACTTAAGAAAATCATGTTTAGACTCTGTTTTAAAAAATCCAGGCTGGCTCCCATTCTATAGCATGAAGGGCAAGTCCATGTTCTTCTCACCAGTGCCCACGTAGATGTAGCCATAGTGCTTGGTGCGGGGAGCATGGTAGAAGGTGAGGCCTGGCCAGAGCAGGCTGCGCAGCACCACCAGGGCATTGCCCCTCTCCATCTGGATACTCCAGGACCCTGAGAGGAGACAGGCAGGAGGTGAGGCCTGAGTGCTGCTGGAGCCGGAGCTCTGCCCTTTGTGCTGTGGCCCCTGGCAGCCAAGCCCAGGTGCTAAGGTTCCACTGGAGAAAGACCATTTAATTCTCCAGGTGCTTTACTCCGATTGCCTTTTAGCCATTATTCTTTTCATTTTAAGAGACATAGTCTCACTCTGTCACCCAGGCTGGAGTGCGGTGGTGCAACCACAACTTAACCTCAGCTTTGATTCCTGGGCTCAAGCAATCCTCCACCTTAGCCTCCAGAGCAGCTGGGACCATGGGCATGCACCACCATACCCAGCTAACTTTTTTGGTTTTTTGTAGAGATGGGGCCTCACTTTGTTGCCCAGGCTGGTCTCAAACTCCTGGGCTCAGGCGATCCTCCCACCTTGACCTCCCAAAGTGCTGGGATTACAGATGTGAGCCACCACACCCAGCCCTTTTAGCCATCTCACTGCTCATTAAAACAACTTTCAGGGGGAGGGCAAAGGAAATGAAAAGAGGTGAAACTCAAACCAGTCTGTTTTGTTCCTGTCAGCAGGTCTAGCTAAAGGTTGAGTTGGGGAGGAGGCTGAATCCACAGGCAGAGGGGAGTTGGGCTGGGCCAAGGAAGAGACACCGACTCCTCCCACACTACCCAGTACAGTCACCAGTTCTAGTGTAGTTTGCCCCTACTTGCCGTTTTGCTCTGTCTTCCCCATTTCCTGAAGCCTCTCCTGAGTTGGTTTAGACCAGACCAGGAAAGGAAGGCTCAAATAGAAGTTTGGGCAGTTCAGGCCTCCTAGCTCAATGGCCCTTTCTGGCAGCTGGTAGACTGGGAGCCATCCTTGGTGGGAGGGGACTTGGGCTGCCCCTAATGAGTCTTTGTCCTAGGTTCTGCCCTGGTTTTTGCCTCCCCACACAGGAGCAGCCCAGCTCAGGGCCGAGTCGTGCAGCCATGAGGACTTGGCTGGAAGGGCCTGATTCAGCTCCAGAACCCAGGGAGGGAGCCACAGTGTGGGAGGAAGGAGCCTGGGAAAATCGCCTCTGGATGCAGATCTGGGGCTTCTATTCCCCTGCGCACTGAGGCCTCTCCCGGCCCAGCCACAGCCCTGCTCCAGGCCCTGCCAGAAAGGCAAATGCTTTGAAAGTTTTGGTGTTGGACCAGCCAGCCATGCGCTGAGAGCTGCTCTTCGGCCTTCATCAGCTGCCAGCTCAGCCCGGCTGCTTGGCTCCTGCTGCCCCAGCTTCCCACAGGCCACCTCCAACCATGGTCCACCCTAGTCACTCCACACCCTGCAGCCTCACAACTCAGTCCCCACCCACTGGGGGCTACCCTGCATCCAAGAAACCTGATTGCCAGGAACCCCTGACCCTCATGGCAGCTCAGCCCTACTCAGGGTACAGCCGCCTGCCCAGGTCAAAACCAGAGTTTTCTGGGAGTATATAGTTTGGCTGTCCCTGGTCCTGCTCAGGGAGAAGCCAGTCACAAAGCTCACTTTAGCACTATGCAGTGGCCAGCACCAAGTGCCATCACCCATGCAAAGGTTGAAGTCAGATTCACAGTGTGGACTTGTCAGCCCACACAGTACCTGCTGGACAACATCAAAAAGAAAGTAGAGTGTCCCTGTGTTAGCTGGGCTCCAGCTGGAACACTGCCCCTGAGAAGGAGTATTTCCCCTGACTCTTAAAAGTTTTCTCTGGGTGCTTGGGGTCCTCTGCCTCTCAGACCTGCCCTCAGAGTTTGATAGTTCCTAGCCTGGTACTTTCCTGGTCATGCATCTCCAGAAAACAGATTGCTTAGGGTTGATGAGGGTAGGGGGTCCAATGGGACAAAGTGTTCCTACTTCATTGCTTCAGCCTTGGACAAGCAGCACAGACCCAGGAAGATCCATTCCCTCCCTTGATCACCCCACCAGCCTAGAGTATCATCAGGGTTCAGGCTCCATAGGACACAGTCCTTCAGCCCCTTGAGCTAAGAAAGACCAGACTGCCTCATCTGTATCTGCCTATCGAGGGAGGGCAGCTTGCAGCCTGCCTGGGCCAGGTGCTGCCCTGGAGAAAATGGAATCCTGGAGTCCTCCAACCTAGACCCTTCTCAGTTCATTGCTGCCAGCATCTTAGCATGCCTGGGCAAGGGCTTGGTCCTGCCCTGCCCTCACACCAGCCTGCCTGCCTAGGCTTTGGCCACCTCTTGCCGCCAGTATATAATGTGGGGGGCGGGGGGCAGTGTTCTTGGACAGAGTGGCCTAGGGCTATCAGTGGGGACTCCTTCCCAGAGAGCAAGGAGAAACTGGCAGGGCAGCTAGGGAAATACAGTGCCCCTGCCTGGCAGGGAGCAGTGCTGCGCAGGCGGGAGGGTGCTGGTGGAATACGGTAGCAGCATGTGGGGCCAGTCAGAAAACCACTGCCTCCCTCCCTCGCATTCCTGTCACACTCCTGTCCTCTCCTCGTCCCTGGCTCAGCTGGTCGCCCCGGAAACACACAGACTTAACGTGCCAGGAGTCACGTAGCATCTACCTGAAGAGCCAAGCACTTGCTGTCACCTTCACCCACTTTCTTACTGCAACTGCTGAACAGGCTGAGCCCAGCCAGCTGCTGTCGCCGCCTCCAGGACTCAGGGAAAAGCCCCCTGCAGACTTGGTGCTGCAGGTTCACAGCCCCCGCTCTCTCTTCTCTCCCCAATCCCTCCTGCCCCCTAGTAGCCACTCTTCTCCAGAAGCTGTGTTTTGAGGATGTGATGGGTACAGGTTGGTAAGTCAGGAGGGGGGCCTCCTGGGCCCCCAGGGTCTCACCCACCTTGCTAGTATGGAAACCTCATGCTGGGGCGTACTTACTCTAATTACATTCTCCTGCCATCCTGGAAGAAAGGCAGCTCTGGGATTAAGATCGACGGAGAGTAGGCCAGGCTGGGGACCAGGGCTGTCCAGGGGCAACAGATGGCTTAAATCCTCTCAGATGAGCACCAACAAAATTTTAGTCACACAAAAAAAAAAAAAATGGCCATGGGTTTCCAGTGGGAGAAGGACTCCCACCCCCTACAAGGGCCGTAAGAATCATATACCGCCTAGACGCCTGAGGACAGAGGAGGAGGAGGGAGAAACCCCTGGTTGCCGGATCCCTATCAAATCGATGAGTATCAGAGTCAGGCTGCGTGGCCCAGAAGGCTGAACACTTGTCAGCCAGGCTTCCAAGGAACTGGGGCAGGAAGAGCCACCTGCACACGTCTCGAAGGGAAGGCTGACCCTGGGCACCATGTGCTCCACCACCCTCGGCTCCCGTATGCTTGCCTCCCTCGCCCCCTTCCCGGTCCTCAACAACCACCAGCAGTAGCTTTCAAAGGCTGCTCTCAAAGGCAGCCAGGGAGGCAGGCCCATTGCTGCCCTCTGCTGCCTGAACTGAGCATTGCTGCTGAGAAATTGCTTGGGAGGGAGCCCCAGTCTGTGTGCACCTGGCAATTCTGAGGTCTCTGCACCAGCCCAGAGTGGAGCAAGGAGAGGAGCAGTGCCCTCCAGCCCTCCTCCTTTACCTCCCAGGACACCGATTCTTGCAAGGCACCTTCTAGTTTCCATTTCCCTTTCCCATCCTCTGTTTCATTTGATCTTCCCAAACACCCAAGGGAGGTGTCTTTCTTATTCCAAGGGCATCACAGGTGCCTGCTGTAGCTGCTCCGTGGCTATTTGCTGATATAGTGGAAGTTCAGGGAGCATTGAATGGTAAGATACTACCTAGGAATCTAGGCTCCTGACCGGCATGGTGACTAATGCCTGTAATCCCAGCACTTTGGGAGGCTGAAGTGGGCAGATCACCTGAGATCAGGAGTTCGAGAGCAGCCTGGCCAACATGGTGAAACCTCATCTCTGCTAAAAATAACAAAATTAGGCGTGGTGGCATGCACCTGTAATCCCAGCTACTTGGGAGGCTGAGGCAGGAGAACTGCTTGAACCCAGGAGGCAGAGGTTGTAGTGAGCCGAGGTGGCAGCGAGACTCTGTCTCAGATAGATTAGATAGATAGATAGATAGATAGATAGATAGATAGATAGATAGATAGATAGATGATAGATAGATAGATAGATAGATAGATGATAGATAGATAGATAGATAGATGATAGATAGATAGATAGATAGATAGATGATAGATAGATAACCTCCTGACTCACGGCTGCATCTGTGCCACCTGGCTGCAGCCCAAGAGCAGAGAACTCTTAGTCATTACCCTGGATCCAACAGGAGGACAGTCCTGCCACCCTAGAACCAGCTACCCACTCCCGTGGAACTTTGCAGATCCCTGGACACGGCATGACAACTCATGAGGACAACAGCTCTCCCCCTCCTCTCTTCAGCCAAGGTGTCTCTTGTCACTTTGGCCAAGGGACAAGATGTCGAGTCATTGGCCTACCTCATGGACACAGAGCAGGAGTCCCAGGAACAGGGCCAACCTAAACCACACCTGCTCAGAAGCCACATGAAGTCACCCTGAACAACTGCCTCAGACCCTGAAAGGAAACAGTTATCCTAACTGGCCAGGAAACAGTTGCCAAATCCCATCCCTCCAGCCAGTCCTGGTGTCCCAGGGAACTCCTCCTTGGGGTTTTGGCCCCATTAGCAGCCCAGCCCAGCTGCTGCCTGCCTGGCAGGGGAGCCTCCAAGCAGCTCAGACTGCTCTTTTCCTAGCTGATAAGAAAGGGGACTAGGGAGGAAAATCAGCTGTCTGCTCTCCTGTGACCATCCACACTTCCACTCCATTGCCATGACCCTCATCAAACCATCATGAGAAAAAGGTGGGCCTAGGCTGGGCATGGTGGCTTATACCTGTAATCCCAGCACTTTGGGAGGCTGAGGTGGGTGGATCTCTTGAGCTGAGTTGTTCACGACCAACCTGGGCAACATGGTGAAACCTCATCTCTACAAAAAATACGAAACCTAGCCAGGCATAGTGGTCCACACCTGTAGTCCCAGCTACTCGGGAGGCTGAGGTAGGAGGATCACTTGAGCCTGGGAGGCGGAGATTGCAGTGAGCCAAGATTGTCCCACTGGCCACTGCACTCCAGTCAGGGCAACAGAGCAAGACCATGTCAAATAAAAAAAAGAAAGAAAAGAAAAACTGCGCCTGACTTCCTGGAGGCCTTCTGGTAGTAGTGGCTCTGGGAGGCGGGACCTGAAGGTTATGGGGAGGTTCCCCAAGGTAAGGCCAGGAGCATCCCTCCCCTGAGGCCCATGTGCACAGGAAATGCCAGGAGTCCTCAGCTTCCAAGGTTCCAGCTCATAAAGCAACATGGTGGGGTGGACTGGGAAGTGGAGCCAGTAGCTGATCCTGCAGCCCTGAGGTCATGACATCAGGGCAGGATGCACAGGGCCTTGGGTCACTGCAGCTCACCCACCTGCCAGGCCCAGATCCCACCGCTCCCATAGGCCTGATTAATTCACTTGCCAACTGGACACATCAGAGTGGCTCACCAGGCTGGAGTGCGATGGTGACCAATCACAAGTAACATCAGACTCCTGAGCTCAAGCGAGTCTGTCACCTTGACCTCCCAAAGCACTGGAATTACAGGCATGGGCAACCTTGCCCAGCCCCAATCCCTGCAGCCTTTAGGAAGACTCCAAAGTCTCACATTTTACTTCTCCTGTTGCAAGGAAAGACAGCTGCCTCCAGGGTCCACCTTACCTGAGACGGCAGAGGGCAGATAGGGCTGACGGTGTTCCCTTAGGAAGATTTTGCTGGGCCCCACCCCATCTAGCTGACTTTGGTCTTGGCTGCAGAAGCTCTGTCACCCTCTTCACCCCTCTCGCTGCACAGTGGACGAGGCTCCATGGGCAAGGCAGTGCTGCTACACCAGCCCCTCTCACCCAGCACAAAGGAGAGCCTCATCTTCTGATTCTGGAGCATCCAGCTGCAGGTAAGAAGGCTGCAAAGGGCTTCCCAGACACACCCTGAATCAGGGGACAGGGCTGCTATCCTCAGATTAGGGGAATGAAGAGGACCTCTGTAGGCCCACCCCTCAGCCCCTGGCTCTGAGGTTCCATCACCACTACTGTTCCAGGCTCCTTTTGTCAACGAGGGGCGCACAGCCCCCATAGGCTCCTGGCAAGTCTGGGAGCAGAGATGGAGGAGATGAGGGGAGTCTGAGAAGTGTGTCTGATGGGCGAGAAATGCCCCAACCCCTATAGAGCTTCTTCATATCCCCCGACTTGTCCAGGAGACCCTCCTATCTGTCACTACAGCACTGGCCCTGCTCAGAGTAGCTTGACTCAGATGTTCCTGTATGATGGAAGCCCAAATGGTCACTCCTTGGTGGCAGCTCCTACACACTCAGAACCATTGCCTGGCCCCTAGGGCACTGCAGTAGCCCTGAGATGGCCTCATGATCCCTGGCTTGCCCTGCCCTGTCTCGGGCCACCTGTGCACCACTGCCTTATTGTCACAGACCTGCTCACAAGCCACCAGCAGCTTCTAAGGCCTTGGCGTTCTAGGCTGTCCTAGGCCTGCCCCAACTCATCTCTAAGGACTTGCTGCCACTAAAAAAAATTAATATTAAGGCCGGGTGCGGTGGCTCACGCCTGTAGTCCCAGCTACTCAGGAGGCTGAAACGCTAGAATCGCTTGAACCT
>NW_012118599.1:13300728-13304271 GCF_000951035.1 Colobus angolensis palliatus
TGTCTCAGCCTCCTGAGTAGCTGGGACTACAGGTGTGCACACTACACCTGGCTAATTTTTATATTTTTAGTATAGATGGGGTTTCACTATGTTGGCCAGACTGGTCTCGAACTCTTGGCCTCTAGTGATCCGCTGCCTCGGTCTCCCAAAGTGCTGGAATTACAGGCATGAGCCACCGCACTCGGCCCTTTTTTTATTATTGTATTTGTTACGGTGTTCTGTGATCAGTGATCTTTGATGTTACTATTGTATTGTTTTGGGGCACCACGAACTACATCCATTTAAGATGGCAAACCTAATTGATAAATATGTGTCTTCTGACTTCTCCCAGCCCTCTCCCTCTCCTTAGGCCGCCCTATTCCCTGAGACACAACAATCGTTAAATTAAGCCAATTAATAACTCTACAGAGGCTGGACGTGTTGGTTCATGCCTGTAATCCCAGCACTCTGGGAGGCTGAAGGAGGTATATCACCTGAGGTCAGGAGTTCGAGACCAGCCTGGCCAACATGGTGAAACCCTGTCTCTACTAAAAATACAAAAATTAGCCAGGCATGGTGGCACATGCCTGTAATCCCAGCTACTCAGGAGGCTGAGGCAGAAGAATCACTTGAACACGGGAGGCGGAGGTTGCAGTGAGCTGAGGTCATGCCATTGCACTCCAGCCTGGGCAACAGAGTGAGACTCTGTCTCAAAAAAAATAAAAAATAAAATAACTCTACAGTAGCCTCTAAGTGTTAGGTGAAAGGAAGAATCCCATGCCTCTCACTTTATTTATTTATTTATTTATTTATTTTTTATTTTTTTTTTCACCTCTCACTTTAAATCAAAAGCTAGAAATGACTAAGTTTAGTAAGGAAGGCATGTCAAAAGCTGAGATAGAGCCAGGAATGGTGGCTCATGCCTGTAATTCCAGCACTTTAGGAGGCTGAGACAGGAGTACTGTTTGAGTGCAGGAGTTCGAGACCAGCCTGGGCAACACAGCAAGACCCCATTTCTACAAAACAAAAAAAAAATTGCCAGGTACGGTGCACACACCTACTGTGTGTGCTATTGCACTCCTCAAGAGGTTGAAGCAGGAGGATCACTTGAGCCCAGGAGTTCGAGGTTACAGTGAGTTATGATCACGCCACTGCACTCCAGCCTGGGTGATGAAGCAAGACCCTGTCTCTAAAACCAAAAATAAAAAAAATTGAGATAGGCTGAAAGATAGGCCTCTTATACCAAACAGCTAAGCTGTGAATACAAATAAAAGTCCTTGAAGGAAATTAAAAGTGCAACTCCAGTGAACATATAAATGATAAGAAAGTGAAACAGCCTTCTTGCTGATATGTAGAAAGTTTGAGTGGTCTAGATAGGAAATCAAACCAGCCACAACCTTCTCTTAAGCCAAAGCCTAATTCTGGAGCAAGGTCCTAACTTTCGTAAATTCTATAAAGGCTGAGAGCTGAGGAAGCTACAGAAGAAATGTTGGAAGCTAACAAAGGTTAGTTCATTGACTGGGCATGGTTGCTCATGCCTGTGATCCTAGCACTTTGGGAGACTGAGGCAGGAGGATGGCTTGAGCCAAGGGGTTGAGGCCAGCCTGGGCAACATAGGGAGACCCTGTCTCTACAAGAAGTAAGTCAGGCGTAGTGGCACACACCTGTAGTCCCAACTACTCAGGAGGCTGAGGTGAGAAGATCACTTGAGCCTGGGAAGTCGAGGCTACAGTGAAACATGATCACACTGTTGCACTCCAGCCTGTGCAACAGAGTGAGACTCTGTCTCAATCAATCAATCAATGTTAGTTCATGAGATTTAAGGCAAGAAGCTGTCCCTATCACATAAAAGTACAAAGTGGAGTGGCAAGTGCTAATGTAGAAGCTGCAGCAAGTTAACCAGAAAACTTAGCTAAGATCACTGATTAAGGTGGCTACAATAAACATAGATTTTTAATGGAGATGAAACAGCCTTCTATTGGAAGAATATGCCATCTAGGACCTTTTTTTTTTTTTTTTTTTTTGAGACAGAGTCTCACTCTGTCACCCAGGCTGGAGTGCAGTGGCACAATCTTGGCTCACTGCAACCTCCGCCTCCCAGGTTCAAACAGTTCTCCTGCCTCAGCCTCCCGAATATCTGGGATTACAGGTGCAGGCCACCATGCCTGGCTAATTTTTGTATTTTTAGTAGAGATGGGGTTTCACCATGTTGGCCAGGCTGCTCTCGAACTCCTGACCTCAGGTGATTCGCCCACCTTGGCCTCCCAAAGTGTTGAGATGACAGGCGTGAACCACTGCACCCGGCCTAACATCTAGGACTTTCACAGCTAAAGAGAAGTCAATACCTGGCTTTAAAGCTTCAAAGAACAGGCTGACTCTTGTTAGGGGCTCATACAGCTGGTGACTTTAAGTTGAAGCCAATGCTCATTTACCATTTTGAAAATCCTAGGGCCCTTAAGAATTATGCTAAATCTGCTCTGCCTGTGCTCTATAGATGGAACGACAAACCCTGGATGACAGCATGTCTGTTCACAGCCTGGTTTACTGAATACTTTAAGTCCACTTTTGAGACCTACTGCTCAGAAAAAAGGATGCCTTTCAAATTACTACTGCTCATTGACAATGCACCTGGTCACCCAAGAGCTCTGAAGGAGATGTACAACGAGATTAAAGTCATTTTCCTGCCTGCTAACACGACATCCATCCTGCATCCATGGATCCAGGAGTGACTTCACCTTTCAAGTCTTATTTTAAAAAGACATTTCATAAAGCTATAACTGCCATAGATAATGATTCCTCTGATGGATCTGGGCAAAGTAAATTTAAAACATTTTGGAAAAGATTCATCATTTTAGATGACATTAAGAACAGTCATGACTCGGCCAGGTGCGGTGGTTCACACCTGTGATCCCAGCACTTTGGGAGGGTGAAACGGGCAGATCACAAGTTCAGGAGATCGAAACCATCCTGGTTAACACAGTAAAACCCCGTCTCTACTAAAAATCCAAAAAATAGCTGGGCGTGGTGATGGGCACCTGTAGTCCTAGCTACTCAGGAGACTGAGGAAGAAAAATCACTTGAACCCGGGAGATGGAGGTTGCAGTGAGCTGAGATCATGCCACTGTACTCCAGCCTGGGCAACACAGTAAGACTCTGTCTCAAAAAATAAATAAATAAATAAGAATATGTATGACTCATGGGAGGTCAAAATGTCAACATTAACAGGAGTTTGGGAGAGGTTGATTCCAACCCTCATGGATGATATTAACAAGTTCAATCCTTCAGTGGAGGGCCAAGCACATTGCCTCACACCAGTAAGCCCAACATTTTGGAAGGCTGAGGTGGGTGGATCACTTGAGGTCAGGAGTTCAAGACCAGCCTGGCCAACATGGTGAACTCATCTCTACTGAAGATACAAAAAATAGCCAGGCATTGTGGCGCATGCCTGTAATCCAGCTGTTTAGGAGGCTGAGGCAGGAAAATCACTTGAACCCAGGAGGCAGGGGTTGCAGTGAGCTGAGATCACACCACTGCATTCCAGCCTGGGCAAAAGAGCAAGACTCT
>NW_012118599.1:13309771-13312788 GCF_000951035.1 Colobus angolensis palliatus
TGTTGCCCAGGCTGGAGTGCAGTGGCACAATCTCAGCTCACTGCAACCTCTGCCTCCCAGGTTCAAGCAATTCTCCCTACCTCAGCCTCCCAAGTAGCTGGGTTTACAGGCGCGCGCTACCACACCCAGCTAATTTTTCTATTTTTAGTAGAGACGGGGTTTTGCCATGTTGGCCAGGCCAGTCTCGAACTCCTGACCTCCAGTGATCTGCCCACCGTGGCCTCCCAAAGTGCTGGGACCACTGTGCCCAGCTGGTGTGTTCATTTTCATTTGAGTCCTTACTGTGCATTAGGCACTGTTATAAGTATTTTGTACATGAGTTTACTCATTTAATTCTCGCATCCAAATGCTCACCAGGCCTGACTCTGCTTAGCTTCCAAGATCAGAAGAGATTAGGCATGTTCAGGGTGGTAAAGGAGTAGTCCATTTAATTCTCATAACAACTCAGTGAGGTAGAAAATATCAATTCTCCCCTTTATAGAAATGAGAAAACTGAGGCACAGGGAAATGGAGGGATTTGCATGAAGTCACACAGCTAGTAAGGGGCCAATTCAGGATTCCAACCCAGCCTGTCTGATTCCACAGACCTTGCGTCACCATCCCCATCCTGAGATACCGCCCAGCTGGGTCGTTCACTGCTCTTCAGAAGTGTTTCCCCCTAGAGGTGTGGGTGACTATTGTCCTGTAGTTCTTATTGTCATTTAAACTACTGTTACTTAACAATCCAGTTCATGCCAGAGCCGTGGAGTCTAACACTTTAACACTTACTGTGTCCTTGGGTTTAACTCTCTGAGACCCTGTTTCCTTATCTGTAAAATGGGGATAAAAATAATAGGCTGGCTGTGAAAATTAAAATGAGATAAGGCATGGCAAGAGCTGAGTACGGTGCCTGGCACACGATAAGCACGTCATGTTTCATGAGTTAGTTGTTATTGTTGTCATTATCATTGCCGTCATCATCATTAGATCCTTCTCATTCTCAGGAATACCCAACAAGGGAAGAGAAAGAAGTGGGGTGCTGAGTCTGTGCCTTGGGCCTGGCCCCCAATGGCCTAGAGCCTGGCACCTGAATTGGGTCATAGCATCCGAGGACATGTTGTTCTCTATGGGAGATGCTCAAGGGAAGGAAATGGGGTCAGCAGCACCAGCTATGTGCCAAGCATTATATCCAGTCCCCAAATCCCAGACTCCCAAAAGTAACAGTTGAGATGTAAGTATGGCTAATATTTTCAGGGATATTTGGGAGAAGATTCCCAACCTGCCTCCATTCAAGATTGCTACAAAAATCAACAGACACTGAGATACCTCCTCTCTGTGAAAACATATGGAAAACAATCCTACCTTTTGTAATTCAAGAACATTCATCAGTGTGTACTATAAACTGGGCCCTGGGGAAGCCCCACCCTCAAAAACCCATGGTGAACCACCAATTCCCACTAGGCCCTTGGTTCCAGTCTCAGAGAAAAATGGCAGGTGGCATGGCCCACTGCTGTGGCCTGAGGACAGATTCCATGGCCTCAAGGTAATGGACTATTACCTTTGGGAATGTCATGCTCCAAGGAGTCCATGAAATCCAGGGAGGGGTCCAGGTCAGCCTTCTCAAGCAAGGTCTTATTCTTTAGCTCAACAGGCTCCCTGAAATGGAAGTAGGAGCTGAGCTTCTTGGCCTCAGACAAGGACAGTCCTAGAAAGAGGTGGCAGGCAGGAAAAGGATGGTTAGCCCAAAACCCCCCAGCCCCCTTTCTCTCTGCACTGGGACCACATGGTAGGGCTTACAAAAGACCCTGTCAACCACTGACAGAGAACTGAAGGAAGGAAAGGGATTAGCGTTCCCTCAGTCCAAACTCGGACCAGATCCTGCCATAAACAGAGTCCAGCCAGGCGCGATGGCTCTTGCCTGTAATCGCAGCACTTTGGGAAGCCAAGGCAGGCAGATCACCTGAGGTCGGGAGTTTGAGAACAGCCCGGCCAACATGGCAAAACCCTGTCTCTACTAAAAATACAAAAATTAGCCGGGCATGGTAGTGGGTGTCTGTAATCCCAACTACTCGGGAGGCTGAGGCAGGAGAATCCCTTGAACCCAGAAGGCAGGGGTTGCAGTGAGCCAAGATCGTACCACTGCACTCCAGCCTGGGCAACAAAGCGAGACTCTATCTCAAAAAAAAAAAATTAGCCAGGCTTGGTGGCTGGTGCTTGTAATCCCAGCTATTCAGTAAACTGAGGCAGGATAATCTCTTGAACCCGGAAGGCGGAGGTGGCAATGAGCTGAGATCACACCATTGCATTCCAGGCTGGGTTACAAGAGTGAGACTCCATCTCAAAACAAAAAGAAAGACTTCAGTGGAGGAAGTAACTGCAGACATGGTGGAAGTAGAAAAAGAACTGGAATTCAGAAGTGGAGCCTGAAGATGTGACTGAATTGCTGCAACCTCATGAATGGATGATGGGTTACTTGAATGGATGAGGGGTTGCTTCTTATAGATGAGCAAAGAAAGTGGTTTCTTAAGCTGGAACCCACTCCTAGTGAAGATGCTGTGAAAATTGTTGAAATGAGAACATCAAAGGATTAAGAATATTACCTAAGCCAGGTTCGGTGGCTCACGCCTGTAATCCCAGCACTTTGGGAGGCCGAGGCAGGCAGATCACAAGGTCAAGAAATCGAGACCATCCTGGCCAACATGGTGAAACCCCATCTCTACTAAAAATACAAAAATTAGCTGGGCATGGCCGGGCACGGTGGCTCACGCCTGTAATCCCAGCACTTTGGAAAGTTGAGGTGGGCAGATCACAAGGTCAGAAGATCAAGACCATCCTGGCTAACACGGTGAAACCCTGTCTACTAAAAATAAAAAAAACAAAAATTAGCCAGGTATGGTGGCAGGCGCCTGTAGTCCCAGCTACTCGGGAGGCTGAGGCGGGAAAATGGCATAAACCTGGGAGGTGGAGTTTGCAGTGAGCCGAGATCGTGCCACTGCACTCCAGCCGAGGCAACAAAGCGAGACTCTGTCTCAAAAAAA
>NW_012118599.1:13318989-13321187 GCF_000951035.1 Colobus angolensis palliatus
AAAGGAAGGAAGAAAGGAAGGAAGGAAGGAAGGAAGGAAGGAAGGAAGGAAGGAAGGAAGGAAGGAAGTCCAAGGAGGAAGGAGATAGGAAAAGGCAGGTAGCCCAGACCCATGTAAAGCCCTGGGACCAAGGGACTACATGCTCTCCCACTCCTCAGGCTGAAGAGAGTCAGGGACCAGTGACTGGGGAGCCCATACTGACCACTGGTGCCAGGTCACTCCCAGGTGATAAGGTCACAGCTATACTCTCCCAGGTGATAAGGTCACAGCTACTTCTTCTCTGATAAAGTGTGTAAGTACCCCTGCTGGACTCCCAGACATATGTTCTATTGTGCTTGGGAAAAGATACCCCCCAGCCCTTGGGAAGGGCCCCAGAGAATTCACCTTCAAAGGTCCGATTGACATGGGTGGGTCCAAAAGGTGTCTTGAAGAGGGCGCCTCGGGGGATGATGGCCACAGCCTTGTCAATCTGGTCAATGACAGACACCAAGCGGGTCTCTTCCTTGATTTGGACCTGAGGAGACAGGAGAGGAGCCCCCCCTGCCAGGGCACTGTGCCCATCCACCCCTGGCACAAGGTCCCTCTGCATGGCCATCTCACCTGCACCACCACAGGGTAGTGGACACCAGAGCCACACAGATCACTCTGGGCAAGCCCTCACCTTCCTTCCTATCAAGATTTTCTTCCTCTCTTTTTATTTATTTTTTAATTCGCAATACATACAGGTGGTATCATATTCAAAACTACAAAAAAAAAAAATCAGTCTTTCTCTCACCCCAGTCTCTGAGCCCCTAGTTGCCCTCACTGGGGACAACCATCATTGAAGGTTTCTCGTGTACTCTTCCAGAGGCATACCATTCTATCAGCATATTTAAATGTTGCTTATTTTGCCTTTTTAAAATATAAAAGTAATCATGCTTACTGTAGAATATTTGGATAATACAGAAAGACATATCAAAGAGAATTAAAACCACTCATAACCCTACCTCCTAAAGATAATCACTGATAACATATTGGTATACTTTCTTTGTGTTTTGTTGTTGTTGTTGTTGTTTTGTCTTTGTTTTTGTTTTGAGACAGGATCGCACTCTGTCACCCAGGCTGCAGTGCAGTGATGCAATCATGGCTCACTGCAGCCTTAACTTCTCAGGCTCAGGTGATCCTCCCACCTCAGCCTCCCCAGTAGCTGGGAGTACAAGCACATGTCACCACACCTGGCGAATTTCTGTTTTTTATTATTATTTATTTATTTATTTTTGAGACAGAGTCTTGCTCTGTCACCCAGGATGGAGTGCAGTGCAGTGATCTCAGCTCACTGCAATCTCTACCTCCTGGGTTCAAGTGATTCTCCTGCCTCAGCCTCCTCAGTAGCTGGGACTACAGGAGTGCACCACCGCACCCAGCTAATTTTTGTATTTTTAGTAGAGACACAGTTTTACCATGTTGGCCAGGCTGGTCTTGAACTCCTGACCTCAGGTGATCCACCCACCTTGGCCTCCCAGACTGCTGGGATTACAGGTGTGAGCCACTATGCCTGGTCAATTTTTGTAGTTTTGGTAGAGACAGGGTTTCTCCATGTTGCCCAGGCTGATCTCCAACTCCTGGGCTCAAGCAGTCTGCCTGCCTCAGCCTTCAAAGTGCTAGGATTACAGGGTGAGCCACAGCGCCCAGCCCTCTATGGATATATTTAAAGCAAAATTAGAGTCACAGTTTATATTGTTTCATATCCTTCTCTTCAGTTTAACATTATTTTGCAAGCATTTCCCCTATCATACCATTTTGACACAGATGAAATTTAGTTACAATTACTATCTAGGGCAACCCTGAACAAAAGGATTTCATAGAGATTTTGTGGAAGAGCTTGACAGAGAATGCATGTCAACAGAGGCCCCCAGAGAGTCATGGAGCCACCTATTTGCCATTGGCGGCCTACCTGAATGGTTTACAAAAGAAAGGTAGAAACTAAGCTTTAACAAGTGCTGAGGCCAGAGTCTTTAAATATGTCACCTTATTTAATCCACACAAGCCTGCAAAGCAAATACAATTATCTCAATTTTACAGAAAAATGATAATAAAACTGAGGCTCATGGCTGGGCACGGTGGTTCACACCTGTAATCCCAGCACTTTGGGAGGCCGAGGTGGGCAGATTACCTGAGGTCGGGAGTTTGAGACCAGCCTGATCAACATGTAGAAACCC